>NC_142504.1:118167329-118538579 GCF_057876585.1 Rhinolophus sinicus | reverse complement strand
CCTAACCCTAACCCTAACCCTAACCCTAACCCTAACCCTAACCCTAACCCTAACCCTAACCCTAACCCTAACCCTAACCCTAACCCTAACCCTAACCCTAACCCTAACCCTAACCCTAACCCTAACCCTAACCCTAACCCTAACCCTAACCCTAACCCTAACCCTAACCCTAACCCTAACCCTAACCCTAACCCTAACCCTAACCCTAACCCTAACCCTAACCCTAACCCTAATCCCTAATCCCTAATCCCTAATCCCTAATCCCTAATCCCTAATCCCTAACCCTAACCCTAACCCTAACCCTAACCCTAACCCTAACCCTAACCCTAACCCTAACCCTAACCCTAACCCTAACCCTAACCCTAACCCTAACCCTAACCCTAACCCTAACCCTAACCCTAACCCTAACCCTAACCCTAACCCTAACCCTAACCCTAACCCTAACCCTAACCCTAACCCTAACCCTAACCCTAACCCTAACCCTAACCCTAACCCTAACCCTAACCCTAACC
The DNA here is from genome assembly GCF_057876585.1 of Rhinolophus sinicus. Taxonomy (NCBI): domain Eukaryota; kingdom Metazoa; phylum Chordata; class Mammalia; order Chiroptera; family Rhinolophidae; genus Rhinolophus; species Rhinolophus sinicus. Next base: position 118,538,067 of record NC_142504.1, on the reverse strand, counting down.
CTAACCCATGAATACAAATTCCCTGAAACCATGAACAACTAACACTGATACTCTGAACCGTGTACCCTGAAGTCGAACCCATAAACCCAAATCCCTACCTTAAGCACATGAACCTTTACCCAGAAATTTAAATAGAAACCTGAAACCTGAACTTAAAGTTAAATTCCATACCCCAAAACAAACCTTAAACCAAACCATAACCCAAAAACCAAAACTTCTAACCCAAACCCAGAACCCTTCAATCATAACCCCTTTCATATGAACTTTGAACCCAAAAAAAACCTGAAATCCAGAAACTTAAACACAATCCCGAAACCCAAACCCCTAACCCCAAGCCCCTAAACTCTGTACTCCAAAACCTGAATCCAAATGTGAACCCTGAACCCAAACCTAAAGGCCAAACACCAAAACTGAATCCGGAACCCCTGAAACTCGAAAATCAGTACCCAAAAATCGAACACAAACACAAACAACAAAAATGAACCCTGAAACCGATTCCCAAAACCATAAACACGATACCCGAACCCTGAACACTGAACCCCAAAATCTTGTACCCAGAAACTCAAACCAGAACAAGAGACAAGAACCAAACCAAATCCCTAACCCCAAACACAAAGCCGTAAACCTCAACCACGAACCTCTGAACCCCGAGACCCAAACCCTGAACCCAGAAAAACCGTTACCCCAAAACAAGAGCCAAAACACAATCCCTAAACAGAGCATGAAACCGAAACCTCTATACCCTAACCCTGAACCCGTGAACCCCAAAATCATGTACCCAGAAACTCAAATCAGAACAAGATCACCGAAACCAAACCGAAACCTCTAAATATGATCCAAGAACCATGAACCCCAAAACCTGTACCACGAACCCCAAAGACATGTACCCCAAAATAGGACACAAACACAAACCCCAAAATTAAACCGCAAAATGGAACACCAAACCCCAAAACCCACACCCCTAGCCCGAACCCTGAACCCCTATACCATAAACCTCATACCCAAAAAGCATCCCCAACCAAACCCCAAACCCTGAAACCAAATCCAAATGCTGATAGCACAAGAAAAAAAATGAGAAACAAAAACTCAGACACAGACAATACTTTAGTGTTTACCAGAGGGTAAGGGGGCCGGGGGGGTTGTAGATGACGGTAAGGGGGATCAAATATATGGTGATGGAAGGAGAACTGACCCTGGGTGGTGAACACACAGTGGGATTTACAGATGATGTAATACAGAATTGTACACCTGAAATCTATCTAATTTTACTAATTTTCACCCCCAATAAATTTAAAAAAAAAAACACTCAAAAAAAAAAAAACCACAAACCCTAACCCTAAACCCAACATCTAAACCTACCCCTGAACTGTAAACTTTAACACTAACCCTAAGCTTAAACATAAACCGTAAACTTTCACCCTATCCCTAACTTTAATCTCGCGAGATCCGAGATCGAGCCCTGCGTGAGAGCCACGGACCATATTCACGCGAGATCCAGGAGAGCGAGAGACGCCAGGATGTTTACCCGCGACCGGAGGTGAGGTTTGTTTAGAGAGCTTTGCTTAGCTCGGTGTTTGCCGTGGAGACACTGCTGCTCTGGGGACGGCATCGACTGCCTTCTGTACCTGCTTCTCTCGGTATTTCCCAGAGAAACACTGGACGAGGGAAGAGAAGGTAAGGAGGAGCTTCCTGTGCTGCCGAGTCGCTGAAGGGGGTGTCGAGTCCCAGCGGACAGAGCGGAGGCCGGGCTGGGTGTGGAACCAGGGCTGGTGTTTGTTATGTGAAGCGAGACGGGGTTTAGTGTCATTGTTCTACGAGCGGCTGTTTACTGTTTTCACTGCCATTCGTGTAGGTTTCATTTTAAGCTCCATTTTGCTTCCTTGATGTATGTGGTTTATGTCGATTCCACTGTTTTGCTTATGATTTTTTGTCTTTTCTCGAGTTACCTGGATGAGTCCATTGAAACTCCTGCTGTGTCTGCTGACACATTTCTAGTTACTCACGTCACCTGAGGCCCGACTGCTGATGGAGTCTTCACACATTGACTTTTAATAACACGGTGATTGCAACAGGGGTGAACAGCTTCATCTCCTTGAGTGAACTTGGATATGCATAGGGCTTGGACTCTATGAAATGCATGTCTTTCTGCTTTCATGGTCTGGTTTTGACATTGTTGTGTAGAATTGTAATTTACTTTCCGTTAATTTCAAACGTGAAAACTTTGAATAGCATTACAGGTACTATGTCTGCACTCAAATAATGCAGCTGCATAGCTTCTCTTGGTACACAAGTTTTTAATATTGAGGAAATATAATTTTTCCATCTTTTGTTTCATTACTTCTGCTTTGGTGTCAGATTAAAGAAACCATGGTCAACTCCTACGTCAGACATTCATCACGATGTTTTCTTTTAGCTTTCTTAATCTAATCTCATACATGTAAGACTTTGATCTATCTCAAGTCAGTATTTTAGGGTGTAAGTTAAGGGCACGATTTGATTCCTACACCTGGGGATACTCCATTGCCCATCACCATTTTTTTGAAAAGACTCTTTACCTAAATGAATGGTTTCCTCCTATGACAAATGACTGAAGGTGGATGCATTGATTTTTGAGGTCTTCATTCGGTTGCATTCTATGTCTCTAGAAATGCATCACATCGTGATATTTCTGTCAGGGAGACTGGACATATCACCGTGACCACAGAAAACTATAATGGTGCAGAAAATCTATCACCTGGAGATGTCCTAGCACAAGGCATCATTCACGCGTTCGTGGTGATGCTCATATAAATACTACAGTGATGCCTGTCATCTAAAGAATGTACTTAATGTGAAAGTGTACATATTTGGAGTTAGCAATTTGCAGAGATGTGTGAAACGGGAAAAGTGATGGGAGATTGGAAGTTCCAGGCCCCACATACATTCATAGGGCCTCACCCCTCCAGGATAGTAAATGTGTTACAGAAAATGATACAGTTAAATTACACAAGGGCAAATCGTGACCGGCTTCATGTAGGCTATTGAATGGTCTGTGATCTTTCTGTGATGCTCCTGTAAAAACAGTGAACCAAATGCAGGGGGTAGGAAGCATTGGTTATTCTACTTTGTCTTCAAAAATGATGAACTTTAGACATCAATATCTATGCATAGAATGGGTGCTTCTACTATTTTTCTTGGTAACTGTCGTGCAATTACAGTCTGGGCAATTCAATGGGGCTTTGACCTTACTGGGATAACTGATGTGCCCTTCAATAAGTGAAAAGTTTTTCATAATATATCATAGTCACATTTTTAACATAAAAGGTGGATCATCTGCAGCTTTAAGTCAAAAGGTAGAAAAAGGGGCATCTGCATTATAATGTTTTAGGTTCAGTAGTCTGCAGTTTGTACCATTCTCTAAACGCGTGAAGCTAATAAAAAATTCTCTTTGTATTTAACAAAGCAGACGTCAGTTTTACCTCTTAGCTCAGAGAATATCCAAACCTGTTTGGAGGGAACTTGGTAAACCTCTTTATCTACCCTGCAGGTACTATGTCTTCGAAGACGAGGTGGAACGTGCTTTTGTACCTGCTTTACTTCAGTATCTCTTCAGGAACTGTGGAAAAGAAGAAAAAGGTAAGGAGAATCTTCCTGTGTGTATAGTCTGCTGAGAGGTGGGGAAAAGCTTATCTGTTATCTGAAAACGAGGCATAGAAAGGAATTGGTGTGAAAAATCATCGTTTTTTTTGTGGTATCAGTAAGTATTCAGTGCTGATTTTTTTGCATGTGGCTGTCCAGTGTTAATAGTGCCGTTTATGTGAGTTCAGTCATGGGCTCCTTTATGCTCTATGATCTGTCTTTGGTTTTATGCCAATGCCACGCTGTTTTTGCTACTATACTTCGTGGTCTAGTGATCTGGAACACTGGAAATAAAAATCTGATTATGTCTACCGTATCCCAGGTCACCCACGTCACCCGAGGCACAGTGCCTACTGATACAGTCTCCCAACAGTGCCTCTAATTAGCTTCACCTCTTTGGGAGAGTTGGGTCTGCATAGGTCTTATCCCCTCTGACAGACTTGGATGTGTTCTGCTTTTCTGGCATAGTATTGATGTGGTTGTTTCAAATAGATTACTATGCAGTTATTACAAAGTTATGGAAAACTTTCTATAGCACTAGATTCTTTCTGTGCTCAGATTTCAGGGTTCGGTCCCTAGTCGGGCTCTGCATCTGATATCCGGGGTTCCAGACTGGTTGGGTCCAGCTTCAAGTCTGGGCCCATGTGTGTGGGATATGTACAGCTCTGGCTCCAAGGTTTGACGTCTGCGACCTAGTATCCATGGTCCGGCATCACATGTGAGGCTCTGGCGGTTGGTGTCCAGCATCCGTGGTGTCTAGCTTGTGTTCTGGCTTTGAGACTGGCTCAAATTGGGGTCCGGTTCTACTCTGCGACATCCGATCGATGTCCCGGGGTCTGTTGTCCAGCGTTGGAAAAATGGTTAGGTACCCAGTACAGATTCGGGAACACAGGATGTGTGTCCCGAATCTAGCATTGGCAGCAGGTGTCTGTCAAACTATGATCGTTTACCATGATTCAATGTCAAAAGGAATCCCCAAATTGGGGTTGTGGTGAAGATGGAAATTGTATTCAGTGCAAATAGCTCTATTGTGATACAGCATTGCTGTGAGAATAGCATAGCTGTGGAGCGGCTCAGTAGTGTTACAGCTCAATTATGGATCATCGGAGCCTTAAGTAGAAGAGACCCTGAGGTGAGTTCCCTCTCTGGCTAGACACTTCTGCTCTACGTTCCTCCATGACCTCCGGCGTTGTCTGGTCCTGTCTGCTTTGCCCCTGAGAGACATCGTTCATGTGCAGTGCACTGTGGGAGGCAGGCGGTTTCCTGCCAGACTCTCCCTGAAGTGTGGTTTGTGTAAAAACCGTGTGTGAAAATGGCTGCTGGGCTACCTTTTTAAAAATTTGAGGCGTTAGCCGGCCTTGACACTTAAGGAGATGTCTTCTTTCTCAGAGCTTACGTCTGTGTTCTTTTTGCATGTGAGGGGCACGGGTAAATGAAACATGGCTGCCAGAGTCTCCTGAGAGCAATTAGGCAACAGAAACATAGCTGTCAGAATCTCGGGACAGCAGAGTTTCACACTAGAAACTTGTCCTCTGAAATATCCCAAGAGCACTTCCGTGTGAAAAATATGGCCACCAAAATCTCCCGAGAGCACTTTCGCTTGTAAAATATGGCGCCGAAATCTCACGATAAATATGGCCGAGATCTCCCAAGAGCACTTTCGCTTGAAAATATGGCGCCGAACTCTCGCGATAAATATGGCCGCCGAGATGTCCCGACAGCACTTTCGCGGGAAAATATGGCGCCGAAATCTCGCGATAAATATGGCCACCGAGATCTCCCGACGGCACTTTCGGGGAAAATATGGCGCCGAAATCTCGCGATAAATATGGCCACCGAGATTTCCCGACAGCACTTTTGCGGGAAAACATGGCGCCGAAATCTCGCGATAAATATGGCCGCCGAGATTTCCCGACAGTACTTTCGTGGGAAAATATGGCGCCGAAATCTCGCGATAAATATGGCCGCCGAGATTTCCCGACAATACTTTCGTGGGAAAATATGGCGCCGAAATCTCGCGATAAATATGGCCGCCGAGATTTCCCGACAGTACTTTCGTGGGACAATATGGCGCCGAAATCTCGCGATAAAAATGGCCGCCGAGATTTCCCGACAGCACTTTCGCGGGAAAATATGGCGCCGAAACCTCGCGATAAATATGGCTGCTGAGATTTCCCGACAGCACTTCCGCATTAAAATATGGCTGCCGAAATCTCACCACAAACACAGCCGCCGGTATCTCCCAACAGCACTTACGCGTGAAAAATATGGCCGCCAAAATCGCGCAAGAGCAGAGGTTCGCGCGTGAAACATGGCCACTGGAGTCAAGGGAGAACAGCAGTTTGCACAATAAACATGGTCGTGGGAATCTCATGAGAGCAGAGGGTCACACCAGAGCTGGGGCCGCTAGAGAATCAGAAGAGAGGCCTCTGCCGTGACAGACGCCATGATGCCTTTCGTGTCCTGCAGTGGTATCTTCTGTGAGGGAACTGGTTTTTTCACTGTATCTATCCTGGACGCTCTCCGGCTGGGACACGACGTGGGATTTCCTTCTGTACCTGCTTTACCTCTCTGTCTCCCCGGGAGGCACGAACGAGAGCCAAAGGTAAGGAGACTATGCCAACTCTGCTGTTCGCGGGAGGTGTGTTGGCCAGTGTTGGCCACTAGAGGGCCCAGCACTGAAAAGACATAGTAGTGAAAATTGTTGGTTTTTATTTGTGGCGTAAAATAGCGTTCAGTGCTGTTGTTTTGCATACAGCTGTCCCATATTCCCAGTGTCGTTTCTGCTGCTTCAAATTTGGCTGGATTCTGCTCCACTGATCTCCGTGTTTGATTTTATGCCAATACCACCCTGTTTTGGTTAATATAGGTGGTTTTTGGAATAGTGATATGGAAAACTGGAATTAGAAATCTTGCTGTCTTCCAAAGCCCAGATCATCCACGTTACCCAAGGCGCTAATACGGTCTCCCCACAGTGCCTCTTACGCCAAGGGCAGTTAGCTTCACCTCTTTTGGAGAACTGGGTCTGCGTAGGGCTTGTGCTGTGTAATACACTGGGATGTCTTTTCCACTATTTCGGTGTGGTGTTGACATGGTTGTTTAGAATTACTACTTTCCAGTGATTTCAAAACCATAGCCATTCTACTGTGTGTGAAAGGGGTATCGTATTGTGATTTCAATTTTCATTTACACGAGTGATAATGTTTAACATCTGTTTGAGTGTGTTTTTTGCCCATTGGTGTTTTCTATGGGGAAGGGTGTGTTCAAGTCTATTTTCAGCCATAAAAAAAATAAACTGATAAATAACCTAACTACAGAGATGAGCTTTTGTGGTATAAGTGCCTGAAAATTAGTTCAGTTTTGTTTTACTGTAATGTAACTGTTGGGCATTAAGCTTTTGGTTGCTGAGGCACCAACTTTAAACCATCCATCTAAAATACACTTGCGCGGGTACACAGTCACAGAGAGAGCCAGGCTGCCTCACCCATAAACTTCCCCTTTAAAAAAGCCCAAGTTTACCTAAATTTCTGCCTGGTAGAGTGACCCAATAAAGAGTGAATCTCTGAAACCCAAGGTACTCCCAACATCTGCCCCTACAAAGGCAGAAACGCAGGTCTGCACGTGCACTCCCTCTATACCCAGGACCTTACCGTGTGGCCAGGGACAGTCAGACCTTCCACGGGCTATAAATTATAAACCTTGTTTTTTTGCCCCCTCATAGTTTCCTGATAGTTGTTGATGAGGTCATTCTTACAATCATAGTAATAACAAGGGCGGGTCCGGCCACATTGCTTCAGGTCAGGGAAATATCTAAAGCGGCTCACGACAAGTGACAAGGACCCCAGGCGTCCATAGGCAATAGCATCGTGACAGACCAGCTCAGACCAACGCAAAACAACCTTGACAGAACGCTAAATGACGGCCAGATAGAAAAGGCCACCGATAGAATGCTTCTCTTTATATGGGTTTATATAGATGTCCAGATTAAGTACACTCCTAAAAATACAAAGTAGAGTAATGGTACCTAGGGGATAGGGGAAGGAATGGAGTCACTGTGAATGGCGACAGGGTTTCATTTTGGAGTGATGATAATGTTCTGGAATTTCACAGTGGTGAGATTTGCACAACTGTGTGAATACCGGGGTCCCCTAGATCCATGTTTTCTCACTTTCCGTGGTCAACTTTGGTCCAAAATTATTACATGGAAAATTCCACTAAATAAATTGTAAGTTTTAAAATGCACAGTGTTTTGAGAAGCATGATGACATCCTGTGACATTACGTACTTTTTCACCCAGGATGTAAATCATGCCTTTCTCCAGCGTACACACACTATATATTTTCCCTGCATATTAGTCACCTGGGTTATCAGGTGGACTGCAGCGGTACTGCAGTGCTTTTGTTCCAGTGACCCTCGTTTTACTTAATTATGGCTCCAAAGTACAACAATAGTGATGCTGGCAATTCTGACACACCAAAGAAAAGCCATAAAGTTCTTCCTTTAAGTGAATATATAGGTATGGTTCAGTACTATATGAGGTTTCAGGCATCCATTGGGGGTCTGTAAATGTATCATCCATAATTAAATGGGAACGATTATGCTGAAAGTGACACAATGATACACTTTAAAATGATGAATTTAATGGAATATAGATATTATACTTCACTAACTCTCCTAAAAAGAGAGCAATTTTTTAACCTCAAAGATTTTGAGTAATTTGATAGTTTTTCAACAGTCATCTCATCAAGATTTACAACATTTCCATTGCCCTGGAAGACAATCTTTTAAATGCCAGGCTTAATAGAAACTAGCTGGAGTCTCATGGTATCTTCTGCATTCAATCTACATCTTGTACTTGTGGAAATGCATTAAGGAAATATGGACACGCCCAAGTATGTAGTTGAAAAAGGACAGGTAGTTTAATATGCTTATCCAGTAACTGTGGATATTGCTCTTAGACAGTAAAAACTGAACAAGGGATCATTTACTAGCAATGTACAGTCTGAGATCATACAGATGTTGACCTTAAACAAAAAGTCAACTAGATATTCCTTCGACAACCAAAAAAAAGGTTTATTTGGGGGAAAAGGGAGAATTCCCACCCAGGACATGCAGCCATGGACAGCCGTGCTGCCAGTCCCCAGCAGAAAAGCAGAGATTCTTTTCTAGGAGTTTGGAGAGCTGTGATAACCAAGGGGCTCTTCCTGTAGGACTTTGTCATCCTTGTAGCAGTGAGAGCTCCCCCAACATGCCCTCCCCATTCCAGTCTTGGGCGAGGGTCTGTATTTTTTTTTACACAGGCAAACTTTTTTTGCTGTATTATATTACAATCCATTGGTCTAACGTGCACATTAAATCGTAGTTTCGTGCATGATTTTGTAACATCATGCACTGGTTATTTCAAAAAACTATGGGTTCGATGACCTATGCAGATCTCACAAACGTGAACACATTTCATTTTACATCAATAATCATATTCATCACTATCATCAGTCTTAAGTACTTGGAAGCTGTGACATTCACAGTGGCAGATACAACTTTTCCAAAATTCTGTTTTTCATTTGAAGCTCAGTTTTATATTGCCAAGAAACGCTGTTATTTATTTTGCATGAATTTTCCTTCATGCAAAGTTGAGCTTCCAAATCTTATGATCACACAAGTGCTCTTTCTGGGGACAATTTAAATACAAATTGTAGAATATTTGTTACATAGATATTATAAGACAGGTAATCAAAAGTTGAGATCTTATAAAATTATTTTTTAACGCTCCATTAAGGACATTCTGAAGTGAAATGTCACATTTCTTAAAACTTTGAATGTGGTCATGAAGAATAATAACATAGCTACTGATTAATCAACTCTAGTACCATTTGCTTGATGCATGAGTGGCAATAGTTTTACTGACTATAGTTTTTGCAAATCAAGGGAAATAATGCAAATAATCTGTGCAAATCCAACAAATGTCTTAAATTTTGGATTATCAGTGATAACTGTAAAATTCTTTCAACTTTTCTGTCTGGGTGAAATTTTTCATAATAACACATTGGGGGAAAATATAGTAGACAGCAGGACAGATGTGGACTATGATCTATTGTTTGCCAAGTCCTGGTGAATTACGCTAAGCCAATACATCACTGTCTCGTTCTTACAGCATTACGGTGAGCCGTGACAAGTAGTAGGTCAAAACAGTTTTTATTGTTCTTCAAAGTGGTCTCCGTTATTTTCATTCCTTTGGTCTTGCATGCACATGTTAAACTCTGATTACCCACTTCCACATATACCACCCTTTATGTATATTGTGGTTTGTCTGTTAGGATGTGTTTCCATGTGCCAAGCGCGGTGTCTTCATTATCCAAAGACTAGCCTCTCCCCTTCCTCTTTGCTAAAAGATGACTATGTCTTTACTTATTGGTTAGTGATAAATGTATGACACCTCCCCATTTGTGATTCACTGGATGAAGGTTGATTTCTTCATTGATTCATTCAACACTTGAGAAATATTTCTCGAATGCCAGGTATGAGCCTGCCACGATTATTAGGCACAGAAGATACATCAGTAACTAATGTTCCTTGTGATAAATTCATCGAGGCAGGGGAACACATAATAAATGATGTAAATATTGATTTTTTTAAAGGTAACAAGTACTATGGAAAAAACCAACTAGAGGGGATTGGCAGTGCCAGTGGTGTAGCTGCAATTTTAAATAAAGCAGTGCCTTAGTTTCCTAGGCCTCCTGTAACAAGTACCACATAGTGTGGGCTTAAAAAAAAATGTATTCTGTCACAGTTCTGGAGACTATATGCCCATAATCAGGGTGTTGGTAGCATTGGTTCCTTCTGAGGGCTGTGAGCGAAGGATGTGTTATAGGCCTGTCTCCTTCACTTGTAGACCTGTCTTCTATCTGTGTCTTCACATCATCTTTACTCTATGTGTGTCTGTGTCCACATTTCCCCTTTTTTAAAAAAAAATAAGGACAACAGAGGTATCGGACTGGTGATCTAATGACCTCACTTTAACTTCATGACTTATGTAAAGACGCTTTCTCCAAAAAAGGCCGCATTCTGGTCCTGGGGGATATAACTTCAAAGCATGAGTTTTGGGATGACACAATTCAATGCTTAACAGACAGTCAGGCTAGAATTCATTTATTTATAAGGTGATACACACTAGATCTAATCTTTTTCCATAGGGCTGTGTGATTGAGGGAACTTTGCCACTAAAATTATCTAAACTGTAATTGCTGATGGACGTAACCAAAAGCGGTTGGTCTTTCAAACTGTTTGAAGCCCAAAATCTGTGGAATCTCTATTCCCTTGCCATCCATCTCTTAAATTCATCTCATTCTTGGAGTAACTTGCCAACTGCAACCAATACCTGTTTTTATACACCATTACTTTGATTTTACTTGATTCCTGTACAACTGCTGAGACACTAGCAACATAGTTAGTTTGGAACTGGGCTAAGGACAAAGTTAACTAAATCAATTTCTTTCATTTCCTGCCATGTAACAGGAAAGCCAGTGCCATGGGTTTCATCCATGTATGCTTAATGAAGGGATGAATGTTAAGATACATTGACCCCCCATGTGCCTATAGCTTTGGACACTGTGATGCTGGGGTTTTTTAATTCGTCAGGGCTTTCCCATTCCTCTTAGTAAATTGCCAAGATCCTTAGCCAGATGTGGAGGCAGCAAGGAGTTTCATAAAATAGTGCAGCCTCTGGATTATGGAGCCAAAGTGATCTGGGTGTGAACCCTGGCCCCTCTATTTCTTATTGTGCAACCTGGCACAGGTCACTTTGAGCTTATGAAGTGGACGTTAATACATATGAACAGCTTTACCGTGAAATTTAAAAGAGATGGTGTGGTGCGTGTAACTCACGTGCCACATGATGTTTGAAACATAATTACTTTCTTCCCTTCAAATTCTAACTTCAACTTAGTAGCCGTTTCATTTTAAGTTATTAGATCATCAACACAATGACGGAGGGAGACGGGACAGTAATCGAGGGAGTTCTGAGTGATTTTTCAGAGAGAATTATTATTCTCCCAAGAGAGTAACGATGGTAGGGCATATTTACTTTTTCAGTTAGAATAGCCGATTTTATAAGATGCTATGCCATGTGCCAGGCATTATAGTATTGAGACCAGCCACACACTACCCAGTTATTTTTCAATTGAAGCTTCGCCATTACTAGCTATGTGAATTTGGGCAAATTACTTAAAAATTCCAAACTCTAGTTCCCTTAACTAGAGGGGGGAGAATATTATGTTCCTCGTACGGTTATAGATAGAAATAACGCTGTAAAGGGATCAGCAGACGGGGTACCTCATAGTCAGGTGTCTGTAGTTTTTAAAATAAGCAATGGTAAGTACAACTTGTTATGAGCATTCACTTGGAGCTGAAGATTTGTTTCCCCAAAATCCCTGTTTTTCTGAGTATTTCTTATAATCGGCTTTACTGAGGGTACAATTTACAGAGAGCAAACTGGGTCCATTTAAAGTGTTAGCAAATGAATAGTCACGGAACCACCACCATCAACAGACAGATCGCTCCCAGCGGCTCCATGGTGGTCCTGTTTGCAGTCCGTTGCTCTCCCACCCCCAGCCGCAGACAACCAGGGACTTATCTGTTGTCATTAGACATTATCTGTTTTAGAGTGGCATATCCGGGAGTCACAGAGTGTGTACTCTTGTGTCTCACTTCTACTTAGAATGCTTTTCACATTTAACCATGCAGTTGAGTGATCATTAGTTTGTCACATTTTATTGCCGAGTAGAATTCCATTATATGGCTATACCCCGATTTGTTTATCCAGTCACGTGTTGTGAATTATTATACGTGACATCTGTTCTTTACATGGACATAGGGTTTCAATTTGATAAATGGACTTGATGAATCATATAACTGTACGTTTAGCATTTTAAAGACATGCCAAACTGTTTTCCATACAGGCTGCACTATTTCATAATCCCGTCAGCCACGGATGAGGTTCGCTCCAGTACTCATCAATTATTACACTTTTTATCTTAGTTCTGTTACTGACTGTGAAGTGCTAGCTCCTTGGCTTTTCATTTGCATTTCCGTAGTGACTAATGAATGCTGAGCCTCTTTACATGGGTTTAATGGACAGTCAGTCCTATGTATTCTTTTAAGTGAAGCATCTGGTAACATATTTTTATTGTGGTTTTTTTTGTTTGTTTGTTTTGTTTTTTTTGGTTTGTCTTACTACATAACTTATGAGTTATAAGGGAGACATTTTATACTTCTCACTGTACAGACCATCCTCATTTCGTTACATTTATCTAAGTGTCTCATGTTTTTGTATCACCCAGAAAGCACAGCTCATGATGGAAGTAAGGTTCGGTGGATTAGGAAAAGGCCTGATCTGAAGCCCAGAATGACTGCTGCTTTTACTGTAACCAAAGCAACTGGAAAACCAGGGGCTCACAAGGCGGTGGATCAGCCCAGGAATGTTAACAGTGTAAGGGGAGGTATTTCCAAACTTACAATATTTCCAAAAGCCGCACATATGACTTGTGCCAAGTAAGGCCAAGTCCCAGACATGCTGACCTCTCAAAGTTGGGGCTCAGTGCTACTCCTGTGAACGCAGCACAGCAGCTGGAGGGAGGGGAGGGCAGCAGGAGGCTGTCTTAGGTCTGGGTCAGATTTTGCTTCCAGAAAAGCATCTTGGGTGCCAGTGGGCCCAGAGGGGCTGGTGCTGAGTCTGCACATGTAGCAGCTGAATGAACTCAACCAAGGTTTGGCACACACAAAAGCCACCACCAAACACTGATGACCACAGACCAGCAGCAGAGTTGTGCCACATGAGTCTTGAGACCTTAGTCTCTGTGAATTAAATCCCATACTCAGGGAGAGAAGGACTAGAATCCAGGCCTTCTGACAACCAGAATAGCCAGTAGTCTCATTGGAACTCGTGGGAGCTCATATATGTTACATATGAGAGAGAACAAGCTCCTGGATTGACCTGATTATTTCCCATGAAAACATACTACTGGGGTGGGGGGGCCTGGTTGGGCCCAAAGTCCAACCTCTCCTCTGATCACCAGCCTACTCTCTTGTCAGTCACGGGGGGAAAAAATCTTTTATGTTACTTAGCCCAGAGTGGCTCCTTTTCTAATTGTCACTTCTTCATGTGAGACTGCAGGAGTTCTGAGAGAGGGAACTCCAGCATTAGGCCTCTGGAATTGGTGTCATTCATTGTTCTGATGATGACACTTAAAACTCACATGAGTGAACATATTAAAAATAATGGTAAAACTTCTTTAAATAAAGTTGTACTTGAGGTTTATTGCTATTAGACAAGACTAATATTTATACTCATATTTTTCCATCTATTGAGCAGATAGTTTACTGGATAGTGGAATTGGCATAGAAAGATACTGAGAAAATTGTCTGCATACATTATTCTTATTGCTCAACTGGTAACTTAAACTTTGAGTCTAATCTCCTTCCAGGCATCATCTCAGAAAAACGTGGTCAGAGCAGGAAAAAATGCTTACAGATCCAGTTATGCAGAAACTCTACAGCTAGGAGTATACTCTGAGGAACTGATATTAAATGTGTGGACAGTGTTAGAATATTCATTGCAGAGAAATAGTTGAAGTCAACCTAGATTTAACGGGAGGAAGTCTATAAATACGACATATACGTGAGATGGCATATACGCAACCATTTACAATCACGTGTACACAGAATATTTATGCAGTGGGAAATAATCTTGATGTATGTGAAATTTCTTAAAAATGTAGTAACGGTCTTGGTTAAATGTCAAGGAACACAACACCTACCAAGACTAAATCTCAAACAAATAGAAAATCTGAATAGACCTGTAACAAATAAGGAGATTGAATCCGTAATCAAAAATCAAATAGAGTAGTACATACAGAAAGGGCTTTGGGAAATGGGGAGAGGTCTACAAACAAGCTTTTATTGCAGAACACTTAGCAGAATTGTGTCTATAGGTTTACCCAAATTACTTAATGTCTGAATGACTAAATAAGTCTTTTCAACACATGATTGGTAGAAAAGGGAATGGTGACGATGCTGAGGAGTCACCCTCCCAATGTCACAGGGGCTCCTGTGCCGGTTCATGCTCTTCTAAGTTTGCGGCACTTCAGTGTGTGAGCAACTTGGGGAAATAGGAATTTAATTTTTAAATGACCCGAATAGCTCTTTCTCCATAGTAGACACACAAACGGTCAACAGGCACTAAAATGTTAAAGATCATTAGTCATGCTGAAAATACAAATTAAAACCACAATGTGAAACCCCTCCACGTGAAACAGAATGGCTATAATTGAGAAAAATAAAACAAATGGCAGCAACAATGTGGAGAAATTAGAACCCTTAAATATTCCTTCTGAACATGTAAAATGGTGGCCTGAGTGCACTATAGTTGGGAATTTCTAACCCATAAAAAAATTGCCATGTGGTACAAGTCCACTTCGAGAAGTAGACCCCCCAAAATTGAAAACAGATGTTCAAACAAACACTGATACATGAATCCACGGCAGCACTGTTCACAACAGCAGAGGCCTAAACAATCCAATGTCCATCTTAATCAGCAGTGAAAATTAAGTAAATAATTGTGCAGCTACTCCAGGATTCTTTAGATTAATATAATTATGAACATATTAATAATTTCTAGAAACATATCCCCATAGCACACACAAAGACTTTTAATGTACCACATGGCATGTTTACTAATACACCAATGTATTTAGTTCCTCTACAATAAATACCCAAAAAGTTGATAAATCTATCTTCAGTAATCAGTGTTTCATTATTTTCTCCTATTATGGAAGTAATATAGACATTAAATACATATCCATCATTAATTTAGATAACAAAACTGTTAAGTTTCAAATTACCAAATACACGTAGAAAACCTTTTCAAAGCTTATGTACAATATAATTATAGCTGAAAAGTTTACATAAATATCTTTTATTTCCATTGTATCTATCTTACATACTAGTTAAAAATTAAAGATGTCAAAAGCAGTTATTACCGAAGCTATTTTCTGGACACATTTTGTAACACAGATAACAAACTTATTTTTAGAAACCCAGTTAAAATATATATTTTTTATGCTAATGACTTTCACAGATATAACTATGTGATAAACACAAACTAAAACCAGCTTTAATATCAAATATTTCACCACATCATCTGATTCTGAAAAGCATTTGGGTTAGTTTCTATTTTATTTCTTAATTTATGTAAGCATTTAATTTCTTCAAACCGATCAAATATTACACTAGTAACACCATCCACAGATACAAAACATCTTACCACACACAAACTGGTTTCACACAGGGATCACAAATTAACAGAATTAGTAATAACTTTAGAGAATGCACAAGATGGTTCACAAGAGCTCTGTAACACAATTTAAATGTAGAAGATTTTCCCATTCCAGGATCCATCGTCTGTCCGTGGACAGTGAGCACTAAATAGTGACACCAATCAGCCTCCTTACAGCTCAGGCCAGGAAGCCAGAGGCCCCTCCACACAGAGTGCAGAGGAAGCAGCCCTCCCAGAGCCAAAGGGTCACCCCCAAAGACAGTCAGAGAAAGTACAGACCTTCGTCACCCAGGAGGTCAGGATGGAGGTGTGGACAGGGTGTCTCCGGTCTCCCACAAAATGGGAGGCACCTCCAGCCCCAACCCACTAAATCGTGGTTTCCGGGAGGTGCTACTAGACTAGGATCTGTCCAGCTCTAACGGGTGAGAAAGGCAGGGGGGACAGATGCCCCTTATGGGCAAAGGCCCCTCAGGACACACTCCCCTGGGAGCTGGCACAGCCAGGCAGAGGCGCATATGGAACCCCACCTTATCCCACTGGCTATTAGGCACAATGGAATAAGTGCACCTGGCCGATGGTGGGGACGCCAGTCTGGACAGAACCGCTTAACTCCCCAGCCTGTGGGGCCGGCTCCAACGACAGGCTTACGGGAGCCTGTGCCTGTGTTCCGTCCCCGTGGTAGTGACTTCTTAGGATAAACAACATGCAAGACACAGATACAAGAAAAAACGAACACCTCTGGGAGGAAAGAATATAGAGTCTCTAGGTGCAAGAAGTTAGCTGCAGAAATATTTTTTTCTGACGATCTAAATTCAGAAAAGAGACAAAAGCCTCGCACCCCTTCTAACTTCTACCCAACCCCACAGACAGAGACCAGGAATTATGATACATGCGCACCTAGAATTCACATCACCATGAAATTTCCAAATACAGCGAGGAGAAATCAGGTAAATATGACATTTCGACAAGGGTGGGAGTGGACTCTTAGATTTCAGATGTAAAAATGGGAGATTTACAGGTAATTCAGGAAAAGCTGAACACACGTGGCAGGTACATTTGGTGAGGCTCATGCATGGAGTCTTCCTGTCTACTGCTGAGGGGATTGTGCTCAGGGTTTTATTTGTGCTTCACAGTCTTTAAGGAGGCAGGAAAAGGGGAGTCAGGCTGGAAGAGGGAGGCTTGTATTGTTAAAAATGCCCCTTTTGCAATTTATTTTCCTCGTCTCGGCTCTCTGGCCTCAGACAGTTGTGGGCTGTGTTTACATTTCTGATCTGCTCGGCAGAGGACCTGGGGGAGATGCTGAGACTCTAATTTGTATCAGACTGAAAAAGCCGCCTCAATTTTGGTCAACTTCCTGATCAGTTATTACATTCCTTAAAACTTGTTCCAACATACCAATTCTCGTAATATTAGATCGAAATACAGTTTTTAAAAATTTGCACATCTCTTGATTTTCCCTTCTGCTTTTTTTAAACCTGATGTTGACATTAGCATTTTTAAGACCCAACAAGCTGAAGAACTTATTCAAAAGTTAAATCTCCTTGAATTCGTTTGTATTAAACATGTGGTCTTCCTCTAGGTTCCAATAAAACAGCTGTTTGCCATGAAAATTCTCCAACGCAGTTTCAAAATTTGAAGTTTTTCCAATTCAAAGCAACTGTGGTATGACCACTGATGATAGGATTTTAATAGCTCCTAAAACCAAAAAGCCCTTTTACTAGCTTAACCAAGGAAGCCAAAGGCTTTCTGTCCCTTGGTATTTTCTTTCTTTTTTTTTTTTATTAGAGTTTATAGGAGTGACAATTTTCAGTACAGTTACATAGGTTTCAGGTGTACAATTCTGTATTACATCATTTATAAATCACATTGTGTGTTCACCACCCAGAGTCAGTTCTCCTTCCATCACCATATATTTGATCCCCTTTACCCTCATCTACCACCACCCTCTCCCCTTGGTATTTTCTTTCGATTACAAACGGCACAAGACACAGACACAGAAAAAAATTACCACTTCTGAGAGGAAAGGATCAATAAAGAAAACCTGAGTCGCTACTCCCAAGAAGCCAGCTTCACAAACATTTTTTCTTGCCAATCTACATGTAGAAAAGAGAAAACGGACACGCAGCACTTCTAAATTCTCCCCAACCCCACAGAAAGAGACCAGGAAACATGACAGGGTGAACAAAAACACCGCTTACCTCTGCCTGCAGATGACATGTCCATGAGCTCCCAGCTGCAGAGTTTCCAGGCGCTGTAATCCAGCCAGTAATTCTCCTCCCAGGCTCCCCAATACTGTGGGGCTTTAACAAAATTCTTTTGCTCTCATCTTGTGTGTTAGAGGAGATCAGGTCCTTGTATCTATCACCACAGGAAGGCATCCAGGACGTAGGAACAATGCATCATGAGCAGAGGCGAGCAGGCCAAGGATTTAATAAAAGGAAGAAAATATATTCCCAATATGCAGGAGTGCACAAGACCACGAGGAGAGTGACTGCACTGGGACAAAGAAAAGTTAGGATTATATCTGAATGAGGGCGGGAAATATTCAAGGGTGGAGTCGCAGGTGATCTGTGGGCGTTTCTAGGGCGTTCCCAGGGCCTGTCTTTGTTGATGCTTCCTTCCCACTCGGAGAAGGGATTCCCTTATAGGAACTGTGAAAGGGGTGGAGAATTTTCCCGCCTGTAATGCTAATACTGTCATAGCCAATTACAATTAGCTGTAGCTGTAGCATTTCTTAGGAATTTTTCCCTGCCTGGAATTCTGATAGTGTTATAATCCATCACAATTAGCTGTAGCTGCACTTTCTCTTACGAATGATTGCCTTGCATTTGTTTTCTTTGTTTCATCTCACATCTTCCTTCCTTTCCTCCCCCCTCTCCCTGTGGCCCTGTGCTCTCTGCCTATGGTAATAAGTTTTTCTACCTGAGCTAATCATAAAATTAATACAATCAGATTAAGATAAAATAGAATTTTAACACATGCGCATGGGGAATTCACATACGTCTAAAAATTCCAAAGGCAGTGAGGTCAGATTGGGTGCTTGGCAGGTAATTTAGGGAGAGTGGCACACTCTCAGGAGGTAAATTGTTGGTAGTCAACCCAGAACATAATGGGACATGGGGGAAGGGTGGTCAGCAGGCTCCACTGGGCGTCTTCCCGCCTTATGCTAAAGAGTTTATGCCAAGGGTCCCTCCCTAAACCAGGTCTTTCCATCTGAATCGCTTAGACAGGAAGGGGGGGGGGGTCAAAGGCTGATTTAGAGTCTTTTTGTTTGTTTGTTTGTTTTTTTGTTTTAGAGTCTTTTGTTCCCTAACAAGGAGCTTAAAGTCAGTGTGCACAAAGATAAAACTTTTGGTCCTCTTCATTCCCACCTTTGTAACTTTAATACAAGTTTCACAGCCAGAAGTTAAATTGGTAGATTGTTCCATATTTCATTGATCTAATCATTCAATCTGGAGAATAAGTTAATTTAGTTAAATTGTTGGATCTTATTTCATGATGCAGTGATGTAGATACAATACCAAACTTCACCTTTTAGTAACTACCCTGCTTTGGTGACTTGCTTAGGTGGAGGGAAGGAACAAACTGTCTTCTACCCTCAAGGTTTCTCCTGGCTGCTCTAATCATGAAACAGACATGAGACAGATTAGCCAAGAGAAAATAAGCCGATTTAATACATACACATGGGAACCCCGCACACAGGAGAGAGTGAGAGACCCCACATACAGGATTGGTAGGGAATTAGAAAGGGAACCTATGTAGCTAAGACATGCCAAGCTAGGAATGAAGTAAGGTCCCTTGGGGGCTTGAAAGTGTCACTGCAGAGGGGTGACAAGAGGAAATGTTACATAAATATCTTGAACCTAGTCAGACAGACAGATGTTGAGACACTAAAGGAGGTCCGACAGGGGCAGAAATAGACAAAGAATGTTGGGTGTGGGGTGCTGAGCTGCTACCAGCCCAAGGTCGCTTGTGTGCGTGACCTGTGGGTTTGGGATCTCTCGGGGTGTCCTTTGCTGCCTCTGCACTGTTTTCCCAGTTCTTCCATATATGCCTTTAGGCCTCCACAAGACTGAAGTTCCCACACCAGGCCGGCACTCTAGACCTGAGAGTGGCCCCAGCCTTGGATGAGACCCCTTATGCCAGGGAAAAGCTGAGGGACTGTACCCCAACCCACCGGACAGGTCCAGCTACCACAGCTGTGCAGGGGGAAGCCTGTTCCAGCAAAGCTGCCCCAGGAGCCTGGTGTTCAGCTCCCCCTGCAGATGCTGCACCTGGAGTGGAGTCCCCAAGGCCCCTTCAGCCCCAGTGCACAGGCCAAACCCTGGGATCCCACCACAGCCTGCCTCCCCTGCCAGGAATGCTAATAGTGTTTTAACCCATTACAATTAGCTGTAGCTGCACCATTTCTTAGGAATAATCTCATCTCCTCTCTTTTCCTTGTTTTGCCTCACATCTTCATTCCTTTCCTCCCCTCTCTCCCTGAGGCACTGTTCGCTCTGCCTATGGTAACTTCTTCTAGCTGAGCTAATCATCAAATGAACAAAATGAGATTGATGACATACATCAAATTTTAATATATGTGCATGAGGAATTCACATACTCGTGAAGATTGGGTGCTTTGCAGGTAATTTAGGAAGAGCGGCACACTCATGGAAGGTAAATTGTTGCAACTCAGAAAATAATGGGATACGGGGGAAGAGTGGTCAGCAGTATCCACTGGGCGTCTTCCCGCCTTATGCTAAGGAGTTTACGCCAAGTTTCCCTTCCTAAACCAGGTTTTTCCATCTGAATCTCTTAGGCAAGAAATGGGGGTGGGGTGGGTCAAAGGTTCTTTCTGAGTCTTGTTTCTTAACAACCAGCTTTAAATCAATAGTCCCAAAGGCAAGTTTGAGTCCTCTTCTTACCCACCTTTGAAACTTTATGAAAGTTTCACATCCAGAAGTTCAATTGGTAAATTCTTCTATATTTCATTTATCTAATCACTCAGTCCTAATGATGGAGGAATATTTTCCTGTGATTCCCCAATTAATGTAGATGATGTTGGATCTGCCGGCAGTTTCTGGGTGTAGGCCGGGATCGTGTCTCGTGAGACCCAAGAATGGAAACACGGACCCAGGAGAGGTAGAGAGTTTTAAAAAGAAGATACTTTATTGCAAGCAAAGAGTCAGAGCTCCCGAGCGGGAGGGGGTCCCGAATGGGGGTGGCCCCGTGACGGAGGCAAAAGCCCTTACTTTTATATCTTCCCTTGCCTGTTTGGGGAAGGGGAGCTGTTTGAAGAAGGGAACTGGCACCTTCTAATGCCTTCTAATCTAATTTCTCTACCATGTTTGTGCTGCTTGCCCATCCTAAAGGAATTAGGAAAGTAATCCACTCTTATGTATCAGATCTGTTCCGTTTGTCAGGCCAAAAAGAATTTTATGATTAATCTAAAGGCCTTGTTATATTACGTCCTGGAGCAAAGGAGTGATTTCAAAACCTGGAGTTTTAGGATTATGGCTGTCTTTTCTTTATTCCACCAGGGACCTCCCTGTCTACCTAGGGATGCTAGCTAACCTGTATCACTAATAATAAGTTAGTTTATAAAGTAATTGTTGAATCTTATTTTATGATGCAGTGATATAGATCTACTCCCAAATCTCACCTTTTGTTAACTATCTGATTACTTGCTTATGTGAAGGAGGAAGAAACTTTCCTCTACCATCAAGTTCCTTTTGGCTGCTCTGATAATCACATAGACATGAGACAGATTGGCAAGAGAAAATAAGCAGATTTAATACATACATAGGGGAACACCACACACAGGAGAGAGTCAGAGACCCCGCGTACAGGAAAGGTGTGGAGATAGAAATGGTAAACAAGGCATCCCAAGCTAGGGATGAGATAAGGTTCCTTAGGGGCTTCATAGTGTCACTGCAGGGGGGTGTGACAGAGCAGATGTTTCATGACTATCTTTTTAACCTAGTCAAAGACACATGCTGACAGAGACCAAAGGAGAAGGTCAGACGGGGACAGAAATAGAAGCACGGTGTAGGGTGTGGGGTGCTGAGCTGCTGCCAGCCCACAGTTGCCGACTGAGTGCGTGGCCTGTGGATTTGGGATCTCTCGGGGTGTCCTTGGCTGACTCTGCACTGTTTTCCCAGGTCTTTCATATGTGCTTTTAGGCCCCCTGCTTCCCCAGCTCTCCCAGGGGACTGCAGTCTGGACCCTGCAGGCCTCTCTGTAGTCTCTCTGAAACATGCCCAGATTGGGACACCCACAAAAGAGGCCTCACCTCTCCCTGTCCTAGAGCTTAACAGATGACCAACCCACTCCCGGAGGTTTGGGCTTGGAATGTCCCGTTCCTGAGCTTAGGAGATCCCTCTGTCCCAGTTACATGCTTTAGATAATTACCCTGAAACTTACGCTTGCTTACCAGTCACAGTGCCCTGTGCTTGCCGATTACAATCTTTAAGGCCTAGCATTCTTTCAAGGTCACTGCTCCTGGGTTGGTGAACACGTTGGAGAGCCACATCGCCAAAGGGAAGCCTCCATGCAGACCCCCGGAACCATCACAGCTTCTGGAGGAACGCCCAGATTTCCCCATAAATATCCCAGGCTGGTCTGAGAATGTTATGGCAGTTTTTGGAGGTGTTAACCCGCTGCCTTCTCAGGCCACCGGTGCTCTGATAATAAATGCTTATTCTATGACCCAACTCCTGTGTCGGTCTATTGGCTGAGCGATGCAGGCAGCACGAGCCCCGGACTCGTTTGCCTCCGGTTTCAGTTTCTGGCCACCCAGATGGGACAGCCTCGGGGCTCCTCCGGTAAGTCTCGGCTTGCGGAGGGTCTCGGGGGCTGCCTGGGACTGGGCAGATTCCTTGGTGCAGGACCGACCTCTGCTGAGATATTTTGCTCGTGGAGGTGGGGTTTGTGCCAGGGCCTGCCCGTCATGGACGCCTTTTCTGCACATTTGGGATAGAATAAGCGTTGGCTCTGTTTCCTGCCTCTAATTTCTGGTTTGGAAATCGGGGTGGCTCTGGCATGCGCAGACAGAGGACTTTACACTCAACATCTGGGGCTCCTCTTTGAGGGCCATCTGGGGGTCATACTGACCAATTGGCGTCAATAGGTGAGGTTGCAACATCCAGCAAGGCGTAATACCCCACCAGTAAGGGGCTCTGGTTGCAGGCTTCCTCTGGTCTTGGAAGCACGCCTGTGGTCGGCACTGTGAAAGCCACCATGCTCGGTTTCAGTCTTTGGGCATTGGGTGGCCTTAGGGCCACACTTGGTTTTCCGTATTCGCTCACTAGCTGATTGTCTGATGGTCAACGGACCATGTATATGATTTAAGACGCTGTCGCATCCCAATTTGGTGCCTGGCCAGGTTTCGGTTTTGGTATTCGGATCCAAAGTTAGTTTTTCTGGTTTTTGTCTGTCTGATTCAGGAAATACTTGGATCTGTCTGTGTGTGTGTGTGTGTGTGTGTGTGTGTGTGTGTGTGTGTGTGAGTGTATATCAAGTGTAGCTGTATGTGTTCAAGCTCAAACATGGGATGTAAGGTTTCAATCCCAGCTGGGAGCCCATTGCGTAAAATATTAGGACATTCGCAAAAGTACAGCTATAAGCCATTGACCAAAAAGAAATTAATGTTCTATTACAGTGATGTTTGGCCAATGTATACATTAGATTCTGGAGAATGCTGGTTGCTTGATAGTTCATTAAATTACACTATTTTGCAATTGGAATTCTTCCGTTAGAGATCTGAGAAACGGTGAAATTTCTTATGTATGCCTTTATGATAGACTCTGAAAAGAATGGAACTAAACTGATAGTTCAGCAAAAAGGGGACTCCACCCATCTCCTAATCCACTCATGAACAGGAATGCTGAGGCTGAGGTAACTGAAGCAAAAAAAGACACTTTTAAAACCAAGTGGCTAATTCTCAAGCCAGACCTCCCACCCTTTGTTCCAGCATCTTTGACATTTTAAGGGTAACTGTAAGATCTTAGGACCTCTCTGCAATTGTTAATGATTCTGTTCATATGTATATTATCTGTGATATGTGTGTTTGTACATTTCATATATAATGTTTTTGCCTCCAGATGTATTGCCAGTTTGTAATTGATTGGCTTAAAAAAAAAGATTAAGCACTTATAAATTTAAATACTAAAAACTAACTAGAGTACTTGATACTAAAATATTTGATACTAAGACTAGTTTAACTTTTAGTTAGATTTTTTTTTTTTAGGTTAACATTAAATATGGTATCTTTTGCCTGGGTTTACAAAAATAAATTCCTGTTATCTCAGTCACAAAATTTGTCCAAAAATAGCTTGGGTAATAATTACCTTTGAAATCTCCTAAACTTAAGAACTAATAAAATGTTAACACATAAAACTTTTCAGTAGTAACAGAGTGTGCATGCTTGGACGAGGTTTCTCAGCATCTGTTGGTAACTTAAGATTTCAGTTTTAGGCGACTGGTTGGCTCAGTGGTTGGAGTGCAGTGCTCATAGCAACAAGGTCGCTGGTTTGATTCCCCCGTGGGCCAGTGAGCTGCGTCCTCCACAACTGGATTGAAAGCAGTGACTTGACCTGGAGCTGAGCTGCGCCCTCCACAAGTACATTGAAAATGACTTGACTTCTGGCGATGGGTCTTGAGAAAAAACACTGTTCTCCAATATTCCTCAACTGAAAAAAAAACAGAACAAACAAAAAAAAACACCTATAAATAAAAAGATTTCAGTTTTACTAACTTGTGTTAAATGATAAAAAGTATTGAATATCTAGGTATTTCAAAATAACAAAATGCTGAAATATTAATTATCGGATGAGTCTGAGTTCACCTATTTTTTGGTTTCTTGTCACAGGATATCTGAAAGCTAACTTACGATGTCAGTAAATGTGTTCTTTAATTTTCTTTAAAATATAATTTTAAAAAATTGGTAGATATATTGCTAACAAAAACCTATACTTCTAAAGGTTGCAAAATGTGTTTATGGATTTGCTAATGGAAATGTTGAATACTTGCTTTTAGTTGTCAGTAAAAATTAAGGCTCTGAAGGTTATGGATCTTCATTAATATGTAAGGAAATGATGTATGTTTCCAAAAAATGCATAAGGTATAAAAATATATTTTTGAAGGAAAAGAAAGGAGTTTGTCCTAAGTATGATTATTTCTGAATAAGTGAGAGGACACAAACCAAGAGGGACTGGGAAAGTTCTAGAAGGTTTGTGAAGAGAAATCTTGAAGACATTTTATATATGGTTAAACTAAATGTGACTTAAAGAAATTTAAGTATCAAAAGTAAGACAGTACAAAATTAGTTAAGTTTTCTCTCTCTGCTAAATAAAACAAAGTTTGTTAGACTAGTGGTCTGCTACTGATATTATAGGAAAGTTTTCTGTCTGAAAAGCGAAGATTTTCTGTATCATCAAAATAATTTTCTATGTTTATATTCTTAATTAGATCTTCAATTACTCAGGAAAATTAAATCTAAGAACTGATTTTTGCTAATAGTTATGCAAACTTGTGTATTTCAGGACTGCTGGAGTTCACGTGTTCTCCTCGGTGTCAGATATAGACCAATATAAGGAAGCTTGTTTTCCTAACCTGGCAAGGTAATACAATGGTTCTGGTCCACTGTTACATTCCTGATAGAGGCTCGGATCCTAAAAGAAGGACAGGGGATTTGTTTATTTGTCTTTAACAACCACGACAGGGAAAAGGAGGAAAGAAAGGAACAGTAAGACTGTAGATGAGGCCAGAGGCAGACCACATTTTTGGCTGCAGTTAATAGACAGGCCAAGGCCGGGGCCACCTCAGGGCCACCCAGGCAGCCCCAGAAAGGAAAAGGAGCCTGCTTTGGACGTGGAAGCCCAGGCCACTGAGGTAAGGCGTGCTAGAATCCTGCAAAGCAGCCATTCCCACTGTGCAAACTGAAGGGCACTGGAGGAGGGATTGTCCGCTGTTCTGAAGGAAGCAGGGACCAACTCCTTCCTTACAAATGGCTGTAATTGACTGAGGAACCTAAAGTGCCCAGTGGCTCCCAAGAAGAAACAGCTCATGCTCATCACAGAGGAGGAAATGCGGGTGACCCTTGACGTGGCAGGTAAGCCTGTTAATTCCCCGATTGATATGGGAGCCATTTACTCTGTCTTGACTGCTCACTCTAGACCCATTTCTTCCTCTAAAATCTGCTTGGTTATAAAGATAAAAACAGCCCCTAGACTTGGGCTCATTTTACTCAGCCTGTTCCTTACCAATGGTCTATACCTGAGAGAAAATATAAAATGAACAAATCAGACTTAAAAAGGGCTCTGGAAGTTTTCTGAGCAGACCTCTAGGCCTGCCCGTTGCTTTACATTGTGACCTCAATTCTTTTATGTCCTGTGTTAACTTGGGAGAGGTTCAGCAGACACTTAGGAAATATGGGGGACCAGTACCTCCCCCAGGCTAACCCCTCTACATATTGTAGCCCCAGAAAGCAAGGAGGCCAAATACTACTGAAAGCCTGGAAGGGGAGGAGTCTCTAACAGATCAGTTAGCTCAGAAATGAAAGGGACCCTTTGCAGTTGTCCCAAGCCCCACAGCTGTTGTTGAGCTTCAGGGAGTCAGTGGCTGGGTCCACTTCCCTTGAATCAAGCCTGTTTCATTTAAGTCTCCACAGGACGCCCCCAGAAGGAAGACTGTCACTCCTGTCCTGTGAGCCGGCTGAAGACCTTAAGTTCCTCTTCAAACAGACAAGTTTGTGTCGTCTGAAACACAGCAGTTTTCATCTCCAGGTGGCCATCTGCCAGGCATGGCCATCATCCCTCCTGAGGATGACAAGCCAGGCCAGTAGCCACTTAATAACCAGAGGACCTTTCCTCTGTAGTCCCCTCCCCGCTAGAACTGAACAGCAGAGAACTCTCTGTTAGCCAGAGGCAAGGACTACGCCCTCTCAGCAGGAAGTAGCAAGAGACCTTGTCACCCGTATCCCTGGATTTAAAAATTGTCTTTATAATATAGTTATTTGTTTCTAATCTAACCTTACCGATTTTACATAAATAAAATGAACATAAGATGGGGAAATTTAAACCCGGGCCCGGTTGGAACCACCATGAAATAGGCCTCGCCTCTCCCTGCTCTAGAGCTTAACAATTGACCGATCCCCCCTCCCTGCGGTTTGGGCTTGAAATGTCCTGCCCCAATTCCTGAGCTTAGGATGCCCGGTTCCCTGCTTTACATAATTACCCTGAAACTTGTGTCCCTGTACTTACTGATCACAATCTTTTATGGCCTAGCATTCCTTCCGGGTTACTCTCATCACTGCCCCTGGTTGGTGACCACATTGGAGAACAACATGGCAAGAAGGAAGGATCCATGCAGACCCCTAGAACCATCAGGTGGCCTCTGGAAGAACACAGAGGTTTCCCCTTAAATATGCCAGGCTGGTCTGAGAATGTTATGCCAGTTTTTGGAGGTGTTAACCGGCTGCCTTCTCAGACCACCGGAGCTCTGATCATAAACGCTTATTCTATGACCCAGCTCCTAGTAGGTCTAATGGCTGAGCAGTGCAGGCAGCACGAGCCCCGGACTCGTTTGGCCTCCCTGTGGTCTTTCCATACCCAACCTTTCAGCTCTCAGACCTGGGTTACTTTTGGTCTGGCCCTCCTGGGCTGCCTCTTTTACAAGCAAAATAAACCTTTGGTTTGCACCCCACTGCTCCCAGATGTGGTGACTTACAGAGGCTGCCTAGGCGCACTGTTAATTCAAAAGCGGCCCTGGGGATGCTCGGGAGCCAAGAGGGGCGGGTGGCCTAAGGCAGCATAGGTAAGAGAGGTAGGAAGGCAGTTAATTCTCGTGTGCCAAGCCCAGTGCCGGGTTTCACCTCCAGGACTCCACATTCCAGCGGGCAGCTTCCAAGGCACAGATGACTGCACCTGGGGCACAGCCCTGGGTCTGACACCTTGGCTCAGAAGCCTTTGGAAAGAAGAGCTTGTCCTGACCTCCACTCAGCTGTTATTCCCAAGATGCACACAAGATGGCAGCAGAGAATAACTTTTCCCGGTGACCTGCACAGGGTGTTAATTCCAAAATGCACACCAGATGGCAGCAGAGAGCATTTCCCTGCCCACTAGCCTTAAAATGAGAATCCAGGCCCCTGGGACTACATTCTCTTTGAGATAAATCTGTTTTAGGCCCTCACAGGTCCCATCTCACCTACTACTCCTATTTTCCAATTGAGGCAGAGACAATTATTATCTCCCTTTCACAGGTATTTAAAATTAACACTGATTCTAACGCAGTTCTGAGTCCGAACCGAGGCTGAAATTACCAACGTGGGCCAGAATAGCTTGCACACACAGGGTCCTGGACAGAGTGATCCAAATAGTCCTTATAGCATTGGGTGCAATCTTGGTTATTCTATTCTGGAAAATCTGCAAATAACCTTAATAACCTAATCTAGTGAGCTGAGCTAACCAGCCACCCCTAGAAAGATATTTTTAAGAGTGCCCTATTACCAGAATTTAAGCAGTAGAAATATTAGTTTTGTAAGTGTAACTGATATAAATTACAACCCCATTGGAGATTTTTTCAGTATGGTTACTATACAAATGAAATAAATGGCAAAAGGACATGATAGCAATATTTTGTTATTTATGTATCACCAGATATTTCAGGACATGAACAAAGATTCTGAGTGTTCAGACTTCTTTTGTTGTGTTTCATATTTAAATAACTCCCTACCTGTATTCTGGGTCAAGCTACTTGACAGAAAGGTATGATTTGAGAAGGCATTTAGCTTTATACCAAAATTTTTTTATCTACAGTTACCACCTTCAAGGAATTGACATTACAATACCAATAATATGCTGGGTCCCTTTTTTGAACACTGCAAAAAATCGTGTCAACAGCACTGGAAGTCAAACTGATACCCCCAAAAATGGAAAAATCATTCATGGTCCAGTCAAGTATGTTAAGTTCTCCCCCGCATAACAGTTAAGCAATAAAATATATAAACTACAGTTGACTTGGTTTCAGGAGAAGCACATTTGAGGATTACGTTATTGTTCTCTTCTCATCTACAGTCATTAGCAGGGATTCTGTGGGCCACCATGCTATTTACTCTGTGGATTGTGGTAGTGAGGCAGGAAGACAGACTTGCTCACAATTGGTGATCAACTGTGGTCCTGTCTCTTCCCATTTTTCAGGCACAATATAATATTTGTATAAATCAGGAGGTCAAAGGAACAAGAAACTTCGACAATGACAGGAATATCACTGTAGCTGTGATCTGTCTGATCACAGAAAGGATTTCATCTTGGAGAGCTTTCTGAGCCTTTTCTCTGAGTGTACTGTAATCTATGGCAGTCTTGTCACTATATCAAATTACCGTCTTTCAAGGACCCTTTCAATATTTGAGAGGACTGCCACTGCTTTCTTAACTGAACTCTTGTATAATCCAACTTTTAGTTGTCCCACGTTATTTAGGTATACCATGAGCTCTGAATGAGTAGTTAGAGTCAAGGTGAGCCCACATTTCTGCACTAAAGTTTTCAAGTGGATACAGGCCACGCTGATATAACATGTTGTTGATGTCAAATAAGAACTCAGCCACGGTTTCAGTGCTCGTGCAGGGTGGTGCCTCACTCCCAGGAGACCTGCAGGACCATTGCCAGATCCACAGACGGGCGAGCCCACTCACAGGGTGATGGCAGGGCTTACGGCAGCTCCCTGTCATCTAAGTCCAGTGATCTTTTTTCCAAACATAAACTTTTTTAATTGTATATCTCTTACATACAGTAAAATGTAAAGATTTAAAATCCATTGATTTTTTGTTGTTGTTCTAGGGTCAAAATCCATTGATTTTTTATAAAGGGCAGACAACATTAAATTGTGTAAAGAAGGGTATTTCCAACAAATGTGCTACACAGCTGGCCATACACATGAAGAGAAATGAAACTGGACTCTAACCTCACACCACTTAAAAAATTAACTGGAAATAGATGAAGGGCTTAAATATAGGAGGTAAAAGTATATATTCTCGAAAAAAACATGGATATACATTTCTGTGACCTTCGATTAGCAATGTTTTTTTTAGATTTGATAACACATACAAGCAACAGCAGCAAATAGGTAAATTGGACATCCTCTAAATTAGAAACATGTGTGTATCAAAAGGAGCGATCCAGAAAGTGGAGGCAGCCCATCGAATGGAAAAATATTATATACCTGACAAGAGTCTGTTATCCAGAGTAAAGAATTTCTAAAACTCATGAACAAAAAGACAACTAAAATTTTTAAATGACCTGAATAGAACCTTCTCCACATTAGACACACACATGGTCAACAGGCACAGGAAGATGTCCCACATCCTCAGTCCTGATGCAAATGCAAATTACAGCCACAGTGTGATCCCCCTTCACATGTACCAGAATGGCCATAATAGAGAAAAATAAAACAAATGGCAGCAACAATGTCGAGAAATCAGAACCCTTAAACATTCCTTCTGAAAATGTAAAATGGTGTGGCCTCGGGGTACTACAGTTTGGCATGTCCACCCCATAAAAGATTCCCACGTGTTTCAACAAATCCACTTACAGAAATAGACCCCCCCAAAAAAAAAAATTTAAGAGATGTTCAAACAAAAACTGATAAACTGATACATAAATCTACAGCTGCACTGTTCACAGTAGCAGAGGCCTAAACAATCCAAATGTCCATCTTAATCAGCAGTGAAAGTAAGCAATTCTGTAGCAATACCAGGATTCTTGAGATGGATGCAATTATGAACATATTTAACAATTTCTAGAAATAATACTACCCATAGCGCATACAAAAATTTTAATGTGGCAGAAGACGTCTTTACTAATACACCAATATATTTACTTCATCTACAATAAATAGCAAAAATTGATAAATCTATCTTCAGTACTATTTCATTATTTTCTATTTGGAAATAGTCTAGACATTCACTACATATCCATCATTAATTTAGATAACAAAACTTCAAAGATTCAACTTACCAAAGACTGGTAAAAAACCTTTTCAATGTATATATACAATATAATTATTGCTAAAAAGTTTACCTAATTATCTTTTATTGTCATTGTATCTATTTTATATATTAGTTAAAAATTTGAGATTTCAAAATCACTTATTACCGAAGCTGTTTTCTTGACACATTTTGTAACACAGATGACAAACTTATTTTTATAAACCCACTTAAATATATATATATTTTACGTTAATAACTTTCAAAGACATGACTATGTGATAAAACCAAACGAAAACCAGTTTTAATATCAAATATTTCACCAGATCATTTGATCCAGAAAAGCCTATGGATTACTTTGTATTCTGTTTAATTTATATAAGCATTTAATGTATTCTACCCGATAAGATACTACAAACTAGTAACACCATCCAGAGCTACAAAACATCTTACCACAAACACAAACTGGTTTCACACTGACATTACAAATTAACAGAATTAGTAATAACTGTAGAGAACGCACGAGATGGTTTACCAAGAAAACAACTAGTTGTCACAAGAGCTCTATAACACAATTAAATGTAGACGTTTTTCCCATTCCAGGATACATCGTCTATACAAGGACATTGAGGTCTAAATAGTGAGACACACCAACCACAGCCTCCTTACAGCTCAGGCCAGGAAGCCAGAGGCCCCTCCACACAGAGTGCAGAGGATGCAGCCCTCCCAGAGCCAAAGGGTCACCCCCAAAGACAGAGACAGCACAGACCTTTGTCACCCAAGCGGTCGGGATGGTGGGGTGGACAGGGTGTCTCAAGTATCCCACAAAATGTGAGGCACCTCCAGCCTCAAACCCACTAATTTGTGGACCGGCATCTAGAAAGCTGGGGGGACAGATGCCCCTTATGGGCAGAGGCCCCTCTGGACACACTCCCCTGGGAGCTGGCACAGCCAGGCAGAGGTGCACTGGGAACCCGATCTAACCCCACTGGGCACCAGGTGCAATGGAGTAAGTGCACATGGCGGATGGTGGGAACCAGAGAGGATTACCTTCCTCGGTCACAAACCCAAGCTCCCGGGACACAGCAGAAGGAAAGAAAAACCTCATGTGGTTTCTAGACAGGGACCCACACAGCAAAGTTTGTTTCCGCAGACGCCGGTCTGGAGAGAACCGCTTAACTTCACAGCCTGTGGGGCTGTCTCCAACGACAGGCTTATGGGAGCCTGTGCCCGTGTTCTGTCCTTATGGTAGTTCCTTCTTAGGACAAAGAACACGCAAGACACAGACACATGAAGAAACAAACATCTCTGGGAGAAAAGAATTAAGAAAACTCTGGAGTCTCAAGGTACAAGAAGTTGCTTCAAAAATATTTTCCTGCAAATCTTATTCAGAAAAGAAAGGACTCGCACCCCTTCTAACTTCTACCCAACTGCAGACAGAGGCCAGGAATGTAATACATGCACACCTGGAATTCACACAAGCATGACATTTCCAAAGACGGGAGAAATCAGGTAAATATGACATTTTAGACAAGGGTGGGAATGGGCTCTTAGATTTTAGATATAAAAATGGGAGATTTACAGGTAATTCAGGAAAAGATGAACACACGTGGCAGGTCAAGTTTTGTGAGGCTCCTGCATGGAGTCTTCCTGTCTGCTGCTAAGGGTACTGGGCTCAGGTTTTCATTTGTGCTTCACAGTCTTTCAGGAGGCAGGAAAAGGGGAGCCAGGCTGGACAGGGAGGCTTGTGTTGTTAAAACTGCCCCTTTTGCAATTTCTTTTCCTTTGTTTAGCTATGTGGCCTCTGGCAATTGTGGGCTGCGTTTACATTTCTGATCTGCTTGAGAGAGGACCTGGGGGAGATGCTGAGACCCTACTTTCTATCAGACTGAAAAATACAGCTTCCATTTTTGTCAAGTTTCTGATCAGGTATTAGAATCTTTAAAACCTGTTCCAACATAGCAATTCTCATACTCTTAGATCGCCATACAGTTTTTAAAAATTTGCACATCTCTTAATTTTCCCTCCTGCCTTTTTTAAACCTAATGTTGATATTAGCATTTTTAAGACCCAACAAGCTGAAGAACTATTTCAAAAGTTAAATTTCCTTGAATTCGTTTGTATTAAACATGTGGTCTTTCTCTAGGTTCCAATAAAACAGCTGTTTGTCATGAGAGTTTTCTTAACACATTTTCAAAATTAGCAATTTTTTCAATTCAAAGTAGCCACAGTCTGGCCACTGATTATAGGATTTTAATAGATACTCAAACCCATAAGCCTTTTTACATCTTAACCAAGGAAGCCAAAGGCTTTCTGTCCCTGTGGTATTTTCTTTTTATGACAAACGGCATAAGAGACATAGACACAGAAAAAAATGATCACTTCTAAAAGGAAAGAATCAATAAAGAAAAGCTGTGAGTCGCTACTCCCGAGAAGCTAGCTTCACAAACATTTTTCCCTGCCAATCTACTTGTAGAAGAGAAGAAAAGGACATGAGGAACTTCTACATTCTCCCAAACCCCATAAATACACCGGGAAGACTGACATGGTGAACAAAAACACTGCTTACCTCTGCAGGCAGACATCCTTGTGCTCTCAGGGGCAGCGGTTTCCAGGAGCTAGCAGTGCCCCAATAATTCTGGCAGGCTCCCAAAAACTGTGAGGGCTTAAAAAAAATTCTTTTGCTCTCATCTTATGTCTTAGCTGAGATCAGCCCCTTGTATCATCGCAGAAAGGCATTCCAGGATGTAGGAACAATACCTCATGAAAAAAGGCAAGCAGGCCAAGGATTTACTAAACGAGAAAAATATATTCCCAAAATTCAGGAGTGCACTGGACCAGAAGGAGTGGGACTGCACCGAACAAAGAAAATTTAGGATTATGTTTGAACGGGGGCGCGAAATATTCCAGGGAGGTGATCTCTGAGCGTTTCCAGGGCGTTCCCAGGGCGTGTCTTTCTTGGTGCCTCCTTCCCACCGGAGGAGGGATTCCTTGTAGGAACTGTCACGGGGACACAAGAGGTAGAGATTTTTCCTGCTTGCAATGCTAATACTATTGTGATCCATCACAATTACCTGTAGCTGCACCTTGTCTTAGGAATTTTCCCTGCCTGGAATTCTGATAGGTTATAATCCCTCACAATTAGCTGCAACTGAACCTTTTCTTCGGAATGATTGCATTTCTGTTTTCTTTGTTTCCCCTCACATCTTCCTTTCTTCCCCCTTTCTCCTTGTGACCTTGTGCTCTCTGCCTATGGTGATAACTATGATTAGCTCAACTAATCATAAAATTAATAGAATCAGATTAAGATAAAATCGAATTTTTATATATGCACATGGGGAATTCCCATACATGTAAAAATTCCAAAGGCAGCGAGGTAAGATTGGGTACTTTGCAGGTAATTTAGGAACACTGGCACACTCATGGAAGGTAAATTGTTAGGCCACCTAGAAAATAATGGTACACAGGGGAAGGGTGGTCAACAGGCTATACTGGGCATCTTCCCTCCTTATGCTAAGGAGTTTACCCCAAGTTCCCCTCCTAAACTAGGTCTTCCATTTTAATCTCTTAGGCAGGAAAGAGGGAGGGTCAAAGGCTGTTTCAGAGTCTTTTGTCTGGAACCCTCGAACTCTAACCGGAACTAGAACTCGAACCCGAACTCGAACATGAACTCGAACCCGAACTCGAACTCGAACTCGAACCAAACTCGAACTCGAACCCGAACTTGAACTCGAACTTGAACCAAAACTCGAACCAAACTCGAACTCGAACTCGAACCAAACTCGAACCCGAACTCGAACTCGAACCCGAACTTGAACTCGAACTTGAACCAAACTCGAACCCTAACTCGAACTCGAACCAAACTCGAACTCGAACTCGAACCAAACTCGAACCCAAACTCGAACTCAAACTCGAACTCGAACCCGAACTCGAACCAAACTCGAACCAAACTCGAACTCGAACTCGAACTCGAACTTGAACCAAACTCGAACCCTAACTCGAACTCGAACCAAACTCGAACCCTAACTCGAACTCGAACCAAACTCGAACTCGAACCCGAACTCGAACCAAACTCGAACTCGAACTCGAACTCGAACCCGAACTCGAACCAAACTCGAACCAAACTCGAACTCGAACTCGAACTCGAACTTGAACCAAACTCGAACTCGAACTCGAACTCGAACCAAACTCGAACCGTAACTCGAACTCGAACCAAACTCGAACTCGAACTCGAACCAAACTCGAACCCAAACTCGAACTCAAACTCGAACTCGAACTCGAACTCGAACCAAACTCGAACCCAAACTCGAACCCAAACTCGAACTCGAACCAAACTCGAACTCGAACTCGAACCAAACTCGAACCCAAACTCGAACTCGAACCCAAACTCGAACCCAAACTCGAACTCAAACTCGAACTCGAACCAAACTCGAACTCGAACTCGAACCAAACTCGAACCCAAACTCGAACTCGAACCAAACTCGAACTCGAACTCGAACCAAACTCGAACCCAAACTCGAACTCAAACTCGAACTCGAACTCGAACCAAACTCGAACCCTAACTCGAACTCGAACCAAACTCGAACTCGAACTCGAACCAAACTCGAACCCAAACTCGAACTCGAACTCGAACCAAACTCGAACCAAACTCGAACTCGAACTCGAACTCGAACCAAACTCGAACCCAAACTCGAACTCAAACTCGAACCCGAACTCGAACCAAACTCGAACCAAACTCGAACTCGAACCCGAACTCGAACTCGAACCAAACTCGAACCCGAACTCGAACTCGAACCCGAACTCGAACCCGAACTCGAACTCGAACCAAACTCGAACCCAAACTCGAACTCGAACCCGAACTCGAACTCGAACCCGAACCCGAACCCGAACTCGAACTCAAACTCGAACCTAAACTCGAACTCAAACTCGAACCCGAACTCGAGCTCGGACCCGAACTCAAACTCAAACGGGAACTCAAACTCAAACTCGAACCCGAACCCAAACTCGAACTTCGAACAAGGCAGCATAGGTAAGAGCCAGGTGAGAAGGTAGTTAATTCAGGTGTGCCAAACCGTGCGCCGGGTTTCACCTCCAGGACCCCACATTCCAGCGGGCAGCTTCCAGGGCACAGCCCTGGGTGTGACACATTGGCTCAGAAGCCTTTGGAAAGAGCTTGTCTTGACCTCCACTCAGGTGTTACTCCCAAAATGCACACGAGATGGCAGCAGAGAATAACTTTTCATGGTCACCTGCAACCAGGTGTTATTCCCCATATGCACACGAGATGGCAGCAGAGAATAACTTTTCATGATCACCTGCAACCCGGTGTTATTCCCCATATGCACACGAGATGGCAGCAGAGAGCATTTCCCTGCCCACCAGCCTTAAAATGAGAATCCAGGCCCCTGGGACTACATTCTCTTTGACATAAATCCTGTTACAGGCCCTTCACAGGCCTCAGCTCACCTACTGGTCCCATTTTACAGAAAAGGCAGAAACCATTAATATCTCCATGCACAGGTAATTAAACGGGAGAGTGATTCTAACACAGTTCTGAGTCCAAAACTGGGACCGAAATGGGCCCACATGGGCCAGTAGAGCTTGCATACATGGGATCCTGGTCAATATTATCTACGTATTATCAGATACTTTAAAACATAAGCAAAGAGTCTGAGTATTCAGACTTCTTTCGTGGTGTTTCATATTTCAATCACTCCCTACCTGTATTATCAGTTGAAGTACCTGACCAAAAGGTGTGATGTGAGAAAGCATTTAGCTTTATACCAAAAGTTTCTAGTTTTATACAAAAAGTTTTTCAGGGTGAGGCCAGGAAGCCAGAGGCCCCTCTATACGGAGTGCAGAGAATGCAACCCCCCCAGAGCAGATGGTAAACAAAGACAATGAGAGAAAGCACAGACCTTCGTTACACAGGCAGTAGGGATGGTGGAGTGGACAGGGTGTCTCCAGTCTCCCACAAAATGTGAGGCACCTCCAGCCCGAAACCCACTAAATCGTGGTCCCCAGCAGATGCTGCTGGACCAGGATCTGTCCAGCACTAACGGGTAAGGAAGGCTGGGAGACAGATGCCCCTTATGGGCAGAAGCCCCTCAGGACACACTCCCCTGGGAGCTGGCACAGCCACTGGAAACCCCAGCTTCTCCCACTGGCCACCAGGCCCAATGGAGTAAGTGCACCTGGCTGATGGTGGGGACCGGAGAGGATTACCTTCCTTGGTCACAAAGCCAAGCTCCCGGGACACAGAACGGGAAGGAAAAGAAAAACCTCAAGTCCGCAAACACCAGTCTGGAGACAAACACTTAACTCCCCAGCCGGTGGGGCAGGCTCCAATGACAGGCGTATGGGAGCCTGT
The DNA here is from genome assembly GCF_057876585.1 of Rhinolophus sinicus. NCBI lineage: Eukaryota > Metazoa > Chordata > Mammalia > Chiroptera > Rhinolophidae > Rhinolophus > Rhinolophus sinicus. Next base: position 118,500,789 of record NC_142504.1, on the reverse strand, counting down.
GCCTGTGTTCTGTCCCCGTGTTGGTTCCTTCTTAGGACAAACGACATGTAAGACACAGACACAGGAAAAAGTGAACATCTGTGGGAGGAAAGAATAAAAACCCTAGAGTCTCTAGGCAATAAGTTCACAGATATTTTCTTTCTGATGATCTAAATTCATAAAAGAGAGAAAAGCCTCGCACCCCTTCTAACTTCTACCCAACCCCACAGACAGAGACCAGGAATTGTAATACATGCGCACCTGGAATTCACATCACCATGACATTTCCAAAGACAGGAGAAATCAGGTAAACATGACATTTTAGACAAGGGTGGGAGGGGGCTCTTAGAGTTTAGATGAAGAATGGGAGATTTACAAGTAATTCAGGAAAAGCTAAACACATGTGGCAGGTAAAGTTTTGTGAGGCTCCTGCATGGAGTCTTCCTGTCTAATGCTAAGGGGATTGTGCTCAGGGTTTTCTTTGTGCTTCACGAAAGTCTTTAAGGAGGAAGGAAAAGGGGAGCCAGGCTGGACAGGGAGGCTTGTGTTGTTAAAAGTGCCCGTTTTGAAGTTTTCATTTTATTTAGCTCAGCAGGCCTGGGGCAGTTGTGGGCTGTGTTTACATTTCAGATATACTCAGCAGAGGGCCAGGGACAGATGCTGAGACTTTCTCATTTCTATCAGACTGAAAAATCAACTTCCATTTTTTTGTCAAGTTTCTGATTGGTTAGTAAATCCTTTAAAACCTGTTTCAACATAACAGTTCTCTAAATCTTAAATCTCCAGAAAGGTTTTTAACATTTGCACATCTCTTGATTTTCTATTCTGCCTTTTTTAAACCTAATATTGATATTAGCATCTGATAGGACCCAAGAAGCTAAATACTCATTGAAAAGATTAAGAATATAGTTGAATTTCCTTGTATTCATTTGTATTGAAAATGGGGTCTTTCTCTACGGTCCAATAAAAAAGCTGTTTGTCATAAGAGTTCTCTGACACATTTTCCAATTTAGAAGTTTTTCCAATTCAAAGGATCCATAGTCTGACCACTGAAGATAGGATTTTAATAGCTACTCAAACCGATAAGCCTTTTCACAGCTTAAACAAGAAAGCCACAGGCTTTCGGTCCCTGTGGTATTTCATTGTTACAACAAATGACACAAGAGACATAGACACAAAAAATGACCACCTCTGGGAGGAGAGATTCAATAAAGAAAACCTGTGAGTCGCTACTCCCAAGAAGCCAGCTTCACAAACGTTTTTTCCTGCCAATCTACATGTGGAAAAGAGGAAAAGGACATGCAGCACTTTTAAATTCTCCCCAACACTACAGAAATAGACCAGGAAGCCTGACGGTGAACAAAAACACCACTTACCTCTGCCGGCAGACGTCCCCGAGCTCTCAGCAGCAGCGGTTGCCAGGAGATAGCAGTGCTCCAGCCGGTAATTCTCCTCGCAGGCTCCCCCAACACTGTGGGGGCTTTAAAAATTATTTATTTTGCTCTAACCTAGTGTGTTATCGGAGAGCAGGTCAGAGTCATCACAGGAGGGCATTCCAGGATGTAGGTTGTAACAACGCCTCATGAACAAAGGCAAGCAGGCCGAGGAAGTATTAAAAGAAAACATATCCACAAAATGCAAGAGGGGACAAGCCAAGAAGTAAGAGCAACTGTGCTGGAACAAAGAAAATTTAGGATTGTACTTGAAAAAGGGCGCAAAACATTCAGGGATGGAGTCACAGGTGAGCCCAGGGCATTTCCAGGGTGTTCCCAGGGCCTGTATTTGCAGACCACTCCTTCCCATCGGAGGAGGGATTCCCTCATAGGAACTGTCCTGGTGACCTAGAGGGTGGAGATTTTTCCCTGCCAGCAATGTTAATAGTATTATAATCCATTACAATTAGCTGTAGCTGCACCCTTTCTTAGAAATGATCTCATCTCCTCTCTTTTCTTTGTTTCCCTCACATCTTCCTTCCTTTCCTCCCTGCTCTCCCCTTGGCCCTGTTCTCTCTGCCTATAACAACTTCTTCTAGCTGAGCTGATCATAAAATTAACAGAATCAAACTAAGATAAAATAGAATTTTAACATATGTGCATGGAGAATTCACATACACGTGAAAATTCCTAGGACAGTGAGGTAAGATTGGGTGCTTTGCAGGTAATTTAGGAAGAGTGACACACTCATAGAAGGTACATTGTTGTTAGGCAACCCACAAAAGAATGGGACATGGGGGAAGGGTGGTCAGCAGGCTCCCTGGGCGTCTTCCCGCTTTATGCTAAGGAGTTTATGTCAAGGTTCCCTCCCTGATCCTGGTCTTTCCATCTGCATCTCTTAGACAGGAAAGCGGGAGGGTCAAAGGTTCTTTAGGAGTCTTTTGTTTCCTAATAACCAGCTTAAAGTCAATATGCCCAAGGGCATATTTTGGTCCTCTTCATTCCTGCCTTTGAAACTTTAATAAAAGTTTCACATCCAGAAGTACAATTAATAGATTTTCCCATATTTCATTGATCTAATCATTCAGACTTAAGAATAAGTTACTTTGGTTACATGGTTGAATCTTATTTCAGGACCCGGTGATGTAGATACACTTCCAAATTTCACCTTTTATTAAATATCTGATTACTTGCTTATGTGGGGGAGAAACAGACTTTCCTCTACCTTCAGGCTTCTGACTGCTGTAATAATCAAATAGACATGAAACAGATTATCAAGAGAAATAAGCAGATTTCATACATACACATTAGAACCGGCACTGTGTTTCCAGGTCTTCCGTATATTCCTTTAGGCCCCCCAGGACTGAAGTTCCCACGCCAGACCAGCCCTCTGGACCCAAAATTGGCCCCAGCCTTGGACCAGACACTTTATGCCGGGGCAGAGGTAAGGAATTCTACCCCAACCCACCGGACAGGTCCAGCTACCTCAGCTGTGCAGGGGGGTGGCTGTTCCAGCAAAGCTGCCCCAGGAGCCTGGTGTTCAGCTCCCCTGCAAATGCTGCACAAAGGAGAGAGTGAGGGACCCCACATGCAGAAGAGGTAGGGAGATAGAAAGGAAACGGGGACATAAGACATCCTGAGCTAGGGATAAAGTAAGGTCTCTTGGGGGCTCGAAAGGGTCACTGCAGGGTGATGACAAGAGCGTGAGGATGGAAAGGGGCTACAGGTTAAAGCTGACAAGCTCAGGAGACTGAAAATAGCCACATAGGACGGCGTGAACATAAAAATTCCTAACTAAGGTGGGCCATGGCGGGAAGTCACATTCTTGCCCTACAGCTTCCTTGACAAAGGTCAGTCTTTACCTTAAGTGAGCCTGTCTGTTGTCTTTTTGCATCTAAGATAACATACACTTTGGAAGGTCAGTAATCCCTCCCTTCCCCCCACCACCACCACCAGAGCAGGAAACTGTAGAATCCCTCATTATTCTTCTACGGATGACCATCTCTGTGGGCTGTAAAAAGTGAAGTATAACTATCCTGTACACACATATGTGTAAGAAGTACCTTTCTCTCCAATTTACTTGAATCACAGAGATTTCCCGTTTTGCTTTCTCCCACCCCATTAATCTACCACCGGTGGATTTCATGTAACCCTCCTCCTGTGATTCTAGGTATAAAATCAGCTGCAAACCGCCGCTTTGTGGAGCGTTGTCTCCGTCAGTTGAAACTTTGCTTCCCAGCAATTGGCATCGGCTTGGCTCAAATTAACTCTTTATAGGCTTTCTCTTAGGCTGGATGTTTTTCCATCGACAAGCATGTTTCATTAATATCTTGAACCTAGTCAGACAAAGACAGATGTTGACAGAGACTGAAGGAGAAGGTCACACAGGGGCAGAAATAGACAAAGAATGTAGGGTGTGGGGTGCTGAGCTGCTGCCAGCCCACGGTTGCTGACTGTGTGCGTGACCTGTGGGTTTGGGATCTCTTGGGGTGTCCTTGGCTGACTCTGCACTGTTTTCCCAGGTCTTCCGTATATGTCTTTAAGTCCCCCATGACTGAAGTTCCCACACCAGGCCAGCCCTCCAGACCCGAGAGTGGACCCAGCCTTGGACAAGAGCCCTTATGCCACAGAAAAGCTGAGAACAGGTCCAGCTACCACAGCTGTGCAGGGGGTCGGCTGTTCCAGCAAAGCTGCCCGAGGAACCTGGTTTTCAGCTCCCCCTGCAACTGCTGCACCAGGAGTGGATTCCCCAAGGCCCCTTTAGCTCCAGAACCCAGGCCAGAGCCTGGGATCCCACACAGCCTACCTCCCCAGCTATCCCTGGGGTTGCAGTCTGGCCTCTGCAGGCCTCCCTATGGCCTTTCCATACCCAGACTTTCTGCTCTTAGACCTGGAGTCCTTTTGGTCTGGTCCTCCTGGGCTGCCTCTTTTACAGGCAAAATAAATCTTTCGTTTGTACCCTGCTAACCCCAGTTGTGGTGTCTTACAGCGGCTTTCTAAGCACACTGCTCAAAAACGGCCCTGGGGGTGGGGCGGGCGCCAGCCCAGTGGCTCAGGCGGTTAGAGCTCCATGCTCCTAACTCCGAAGGCTGCCGGTTCGATTCCCACATGGGCCAGCGGGCTCTCAACCACAAGGTTGCCAGTTCAATTCCTCAAGTCCCGCAAGGGATGGTGGGCAGCGCCCCCTGCAACTAAGATTGAACACAGCACCTTGAGCTGAGCTGCCGCTGAGCTCCCGGATGGCTCAGTTGGTTGGAGCGCATCCTCTCAACCACAAGGTTGCCGGTTTGACTCCCACAAGGGATGGTGGGCTGCTCCCCCTGCAACTGGCAACTGGACCTGGAGCTGAGCTGCGCCCTCCACAACTAAGACTGAAAGGACAACAACTTGACTTGGAAAAAAGTCCTGGAAGTACACACTGTTCCCCAATAAAGTCCTGTATCCCTTCCCCAATAAAAAAATCTTTAAAAAAAAAAAAAAAAAAGCAACGGCCCTGGGGAAGGTCGGAAGCCAGGAGGGGAGGGTGGCATAAGGCAGCATAGGTAACAGCAAGGTGAGAAGGCAGTTAATTCAGGTCTGCAAAGCCCAGTGCCAGCTTTCACCTCCAGGACTCCACATTCCAGCGGGCAGTTTCCAGGGCACAGATGACTGCACCTGGGGCACAGCCCTGGGTCTGACACATTGGCTCAGAAAGTTTTGGAAAGAAGAGCTTATCCTGACCTCCACTCAGGTGTTATTCCCAAGATGCACACAAGATGGCAGCAGAGACTAACTTTTCCTAGTGACCTGCACAGGGTGTTTTTCCCTATATGCACAAGAAATGGCAGCAGAGAGCATCTCCCTGCCCACCCTCATTAGCATGAGAATCCAGGCCCCTGGGACTCCGTTTTCTTTGAGATAGATCCTGTGTTAGGCCCTCAGAGACCTCATCTCACCTACTGCTCCTATTTTCCAATTGAGGCAGAGACAACTATTATCTCCATTTCACATGTATTTAAAATGAAGACTGATTCTAACGCAGTCCTGAGGCCAAAATTGGCCCACATGAGCCAGAATAGCTTGCACACACGGGATCCTGGACAAACAGAGTGATCCAAACAGTCCTTGCAGCGTTGGGTGCAACCTTGGTCATTCTATTGAGGAAAACCTGCACGTAAGATAATGGTGCAGCGTTGCAAGGCACTCACCCAGGCTGGTTTTGGGGTGGAACCGGGGCCAGCAGATGGGGACGGGGACAGGTGGGAAGGGAGGTGGTGGCCTTGCCCTTCACAGGAGGACAAGCAGTACCAGATCCTTGTGACAATGACTCCCACACACACACACAGCTATGCCCTGACTTTGCTGGGGTCTTTTAAAACCTCTTTGGGCATCCGGATGGCTCAGTTGGTTAGAGCACGAGCTCTCAACAGCAAGGTTGTTGGTTCAATTACCTCATAGGACGGTGGGCTGTGCCCCATGTGACTAAGATTGAAAACGGCAACTGGACTGGGAGCTGAGCTGCGGCCTCCACAACTAGATTGAAGGACAACGACTTGACTTGGAGCTGATGGGCCCCGGAAAAACAAACTATTACCCAATATTCCCCCCGCCCCCCAAAAAAACAAAAAAACTTAAATCTCTTCTTCCTCAGCCCAGGGCACGGCTCTGCTTCTCCCCCATGTTCCCTTCCTCTGAGGTCACAACTGACAGGAGCTTCCTGGCTGCTCAGAATGGAGTCTGGGGTAGCACCTTCCTTATGGAGGGGTGCCTGAGCCTCAGACAAGCGCAGAACTGGCTTCTGTCTCCTCCAAGTACTAGCTGTGTGACGTCAGACAAATACATGGAAATTCCATCTTCTCACCTGTCAGGTGGGGATAGCTGCTCCCTCTCAGGGTGGCTGTGAGATCAGTGAGATGATGCAGGTCAGTCCTGCCCCACACGTGATGGGCCCTCACTCCCCCTCCCTCTTCCCTTCCCAATCCTTTCTCTACCTCCATGGGCTGGAAGGATCAAGAGTTTAGCAAATAGTCAGTCTCCTGGTGGCGGAATGAGCTCTCCTGTTGGTGTCCACACAGCCACAGTCCTGAGTGCTGACTCTGGCATCTGTGCCAGTTTCACCCTCAGGGCAGCGCTCACCACAGCCTCTCCATCTTCTGAGCTGAGGTGAGACCATGATCACCTTGGTTGTGTATGTGCTGTGACAGGCAGTGTGCTGAGTGCTTTGGCTGGCTGTATTCTCTCCTATTTTACTGCAGTTTTCTAAACCACTTTATGTAGGTACGGTTGACAGAAAAGCCATATGAAATTAACATACGCAACTCGATGAGTTTGAAGATCAGTGTACACCTGTGAAACCATCACCGGATCTATGCCATAAACGTGTCCATCACCGCCACTCGTTTCCTCCAGTCTACATATTTATTTATTTTTTATTAGTACTGTCATCATCACTTGTGTGTGTGGTAAGAACACTCACCATGAGATCCATCCTCTTAGCAAATCTCAAGTGTACAAACAGTATTGTTAAGTATAGGCACCATGTTGTACAGTAGCTGTGTGGAATTTATTAATTGTGCATAACTGGGACTTTCTACCCCAATTACCACAGTGCACATTACCAGCGACACCAACACCAAGCCTGCTAGCACTGAAGCCTGCAGCTTCAGTGCTCCGTGCCCAGGCTTCTCAGACCCTGCTCCACGACATGGAGGGGAAGAGGTGGTGTGCCAGGGGGCCGTTCTGAGCCCATGGAAGTTAGGGAGCTAACGAATACCTCCCCTCATGACTTCTGAGGCTGAGGCCCCAGGTCACCCACCAAGAGTGGACAACAAGGTCCTTATACTTGACCAAGCTCGAGTGTAGGTGGGCTGGGATCCTGAGTGTCTCCTGGAGGCCAGCATGGACACAGGCCCAGGTCTCTGACCCTTGGCACTGCTGACCAACATCCTTGTGGTGGGGGCTGTTGTACAGTGAGCAGCATCCATGGCTTCTACCACCCACTGGCACATCCTCCAGACACTGCCAAGTGCCCATGGGAAGGGACGGTAAGATTGTTCTGTTTAGGAACCCCTGCTCTTATCCTGCTGCACAGATTTGGGCTCTGGCCAGCCCTTGGGCTGCTCAGGCAAACAGGACTTACCTCCTAGCCAGGCCACTGGGTGAGGGGGGCGCTGGAGTCTCTTCCTCTCCTCTCCATCACTGTCTCCTCTCTGTCACGTCTCCTCTCTGTCATGTCTCCTCTCCATCACGGTCCCCTGTCCATCACGTCTCCTCTCCATCACGGTCCCCTGTCCGTCACGTTCTGCTCTCCATCACAGATGTTATCAACAAGATCTGCTGATTCAGCAACTCACATGAGGTTGACATTTCTTCTCTCTTATTCAGGTCGTGAAAACAATATCTTGGTTTCATTATTAAATCCCCGTATTCTTTATGAAGAAAATAATGTTAATCCCCATGTACCTAGAACTTCGAGATTTTAAAGCTACTGCTGCTTCCATTTAAGACACTGACGATTGTAAGGGCTTTGGGAAAAACACATCTTCGTGGGTCTATAACATGTTTCCTTTTTTTTTTAAATTTATTTATTGGGGTAACACTTGTTAGTAACATTACATAGATTTCAAGTGCACAACTCTGTATTACATCACATGTTTCCTTTTTGATCCCCGGGGGGGCTCAGGCACCACTTCTGGATGGACTAATTGAAGCTAAAGATTTGAAGAGGATTAGGCCCATTCCCCTCCCTATTTCCTCTCTGTGTCGGGGCCAGTTGCCGGCCCTGTGCAGTGGTGACGGGGGGCGCAGTGCAGGGACGCCTCTGGCTGCTGTGCTAGTTCACCTCAGGCCAGGGGACTCACTCCTGGCACCCTCCCTGGGATGGCACCGCCCACCCCCCCACCCCCTTCAACCACTGATAACTGGCAGAGCACTGTAATGACTTCCAAGTGGGGCCAAAGCTGCTGTGTCTTTCGGTTGCCAGGCTATAACCCTGAGACAGGCAAGGAAGCCCGGTGGTGCCTGTTTACCAATAAATACTGCGGTCAGTGAGGGGACCTGTCCAAATGCCTCGTGGGATGCCTGCAGAACTTGCAGAGGCCATACGACCCCTCTGGTGAGTCTCCACATTTAATTCAGTTGAATCTGAAACCTCACAGAGGCAGCTGGCGCCAGCACTCAGCACGTGACTGGGTGAGTATGCACCACCTGGAGCCCACCCATGGGCCTCCCAAAGCTCTGGGGACTCACGGCTGTGTGAGGACCGGTGGAGAGCTTTTCAGTCATGCGGCTGGACTGTGAAGAAGCTTTTCCAGCCAAAGGCTCAGCTCAGCCAGTTGTTTTTGTCTATACCTGACCCACCCACAGGGTTGAAGCCGTAAAGAATCCAGTTCAAGTCTTGGCTGGAAACTCAGGCTCCACCTGCAAACAGCCGACTTTCCCAGGCTTTCCTCCTGCTGATCAAGCTGATCAAAACCTGACGGGGCGGCAGATAACAGGAAGAGGAGCAACCTGCCCATGAACAACCCAGGGTCATGTTCAGATGTAGAATCCACTGCAGGGGCTTGGGGGGGGGGGGGTGCCCTAATGATTGCCAGGTGAAGCCAACGTTGGTTGCTGGGCCTTGGACACACTATGCCATGAGTGTGGCAGAAACAATGTCATTCCATCAAGCCTGGAATTCTGTTCTCTCTAGCTTTCCCTCCCACTCTTCAAACCCTGAGCTTGCTGGTAGGTGCACCCCCACCCTAGAATTATGTTCGTTTCCCCTCAACCCCTCAGCCCACCTGGAACATGCACCCACGCCTCTCCGACACACACAGGACAAGGATGTCCACTGTCGGCCATCACCAGTACCCTGGGACTCTTCTCAGGGCCTTATTCAGTTCAGGAAATGGCCTTTTGAGAGAAACTCATCTCCTCTGGACACTGCTTGCTCTCTCTTAGCTTGCCCAGTAGGTATCTCTCGGACATGTTTTGATTCTGCCTGGAATTTATTAAATTTTGTATAGATAATTAACACACCAGGTCATTCCTAGCTTTCAGACCAGTGGACATGCTGAACCTTCCGTTTGGAATAGTTTTCCTGCCTCTGTGGGAATCTCTCGACAGTTTTGTTTGCTTGCTTACTTCACATGTGCCTTGTTTGGGAAGTCTGTCTGCATGTCCAGCCCCAAGCCCAGCAGGATGTTTCTCCTGAGGGCACCTGACTGCTGTGACTGCTTCCTGCACTTAACGGGACATTTAGTGAAACGAAATGAAAATTAAATTTTGGTAATGCAATTGGGCAATCAGTACTAAAGGGCTTATAGATATGCATACTTTGTGGCCTCGTAATTCCACTTTTAGTTAGGAGTCCAGTCTAATAAAATCATGAGAAATAAATGAATTCAAGAAACACAGTATTACATAAAAGGTAATCATTGGAAACATTTTAAACATCCAATAATGGAATGGTTGAAAAGTATGCCTGTGTTCATATACCCAATTTTTAAAAACCATATTTTCTAAAATCGCTTAATGAAAATGTTCTTTACATGAGTTGAAAAGAGCAGGCTGCGAAACTGATTAAACAGCATGATTTTGTAAAATATGTAAATACTTATGCAGAAGAATAAACATAAAATATACCAAATTGTTAATACAATTGAATGCTGAGTAGTGTGAGTATAGGTGGTTTAACTTTATTTCATTTCTTTGTATTCTCTGGATTTCTTTTACAATGAATTTATAGTACATTTATAATTATACATTGCAATTATTTATAGTATACTTTCTCCGAGATAACAAGTAACAACTGATGCTATCTATCTCGGAACATGTGTTTTTCCTACGAGCCTGGGCAGAAGTCTTCCTTCTCAGAAGACAGGCCGAGAGGGGCTCTGACCCTCTCCTTACCCCTATTACTTTGACCTGTGCCTTAGGAGTCTGCCTCCTGCAGAACTTCGCCCAGACCACCGAGCGCCTGGAAGCCAGTACACACAGGTGTGGTTCCTCTGTCATCCAAAAATCGGCCCAAAGCAGCCTCCTTAACGGCCGTGCTGGGGAAGCGGGGCGAGCACTGGAGAGAGAGCGCGGGCACGGCGGTGGGAATGAGGTGCCCTGGGTCGGGTGGGCGATGCTTGCTTTCCAGGCTCAGGATTGCACCGACAAGAGCGCGCACCTACCACTGACGGCAGCCTGGGGGCGGGTCCTTGACGGCGGGGCGGAGCGAGTCCTTGGGGCGCGGCGCAGAAGGGGCGGATCAACGGGGTTGCGGGGCGGGCACAAGGGGAGAGTCCTCGGGGCGCGGGGCGGGGTTTGGAGGAGGGTCCTCGGGGCGCCGGGAGAGGGGCTCCTAGGCGCTGGTCCGTGGGGCTCGTGTTGCGGGTGCTCGGGGGCAGGTACTCGTGGGGCGGGTCCTTGAGGCGCGGGGCGGGTCCTCTGGGGCGGGTGCTTGATGCGCAGGGCGGGGATTGGCTGCGGGTGCTCGGGGCGGCGCGCGCCGGCGTCCCCCGCTCCTCTCGCGCGCGGCCGCTGAAGTCCCCGAGGCGCGCGGCCAGCCCAGCTCGGGCCGCCGCACTCCGAGCAGCCCCGCGGCCGGGGAGCGCGGGCCGTGGCCGAGGCCGCGGCGGGGGGCGCCGCCCCCAGCGTCTTTCTGCAGCCCCTGGAGCGGGGGGCGAGGGCAAAGACGGGGTGAGCGGGGCCGGAACCATGAACCGGAGTTTCCACAAGTCTCAGACCCTGCGCTTCTACGACTGCAGCGCGGTGGAAGTCAAGAGCAAGGTGAGCCGGGGCTGGCGGTCTGCGCCCCCTGCGAATGAATGGGCGCCCCGCGGGGCTCGGGGCGGTGCGGGGGCGACCGGCGTCCGCGACAAGTTAGGCGCGCAGGCGCCATCTGGGAGATGCAGGGTCCGGACGTCTTTCCCGCCCCTCTGCGGACACAAAGCCCGCAACCTGGTGAGGCCAAGGCACCCGGAGGGCCAGAGCCATCGGCCTGGCCGCGCGGGCTTCGGACCCTCAGCGGGAGCGGCTCTTTTGTTCCATCAGCGGGAAGCGCCCGGCAAGCCGCACGGTGGCGGGGCCTCGGGGGCCCGGGACGGGGGAGGGCTCTGACCGCGTTGCCTCCCCTGCGGAGAAGCGTCGGAACCGGCCAGGGGAAGACCGCAGCCGGCCCCCGGCGCGCCCCAGGCCCATCCTCCCGGGCGCGCTGGGCCGACGGCTCCTCCCGCTGCCGGCGCCCGGCCCGAGCGTGCCCGAACTTGCGGGCAGCTGTGCGCGTTTGGGTTACTGACTGATAGGATCTGGCGCTTCTGCTCTTTGCGGGGGCGGCTCCTTCGCCCCAGACGCTTTTGTCTGCAAGGGTCTCTGTGGGGTACCCCACGGGCAGATAAAAAGCTGCAGTTGTCTGTGGTCCTGGAGAAGGGAGCCCTTCAGGCCTTCGGCTGACTGCTGCTTGGAGCCAGCCCTCCCTTTCTCTCTGAGCCCCCTGCCCGCGGTAAAACAAGGCGGAGCAGCCTGAGTGCTGGGAGGGCGGGGCCGGAGGGTGGGCTCTGATCTCACCTGCGCGCACCCTGGAGGCGCGGAGAGGGTGTCTGTACTCTGACGGGTCTCTGGGGAGATGAGTCCAGTGGCCCCCGTACCTGGGCTGCCCCTTCCGGCAAGGCGGGGTGGGGCGTGGGGTGGGGGTCCTCTGTTGTAGGACTTCCAAACCATCCGCCGGGTGTGTGTGTGTGTGTGTGTGTGTGTGTGTGTCAGTGTGTGTCATTGTCAGGGGCGGGGGATCGAAGCTGCAGTGAGTTGCAGGATTTCATTCTCATCTTCACTCACGGACTTTTTATGAACCCCTAGTTTCTAATAAGGTCGCACCGTTCCCCCACTGCGAATTCTGTGACCCTCGCCCCCGCTTCAGCCCGGGAGTGCCCCACCCCCCAAATCACATGGGCCTGCTGAGTCGTGTGGGAGAAGAACCGCCAGGCATGAGTGGGAGTCCTAAATAACTGTCTGTTTCTTTAGCTCTGTGGGAATGTGGCTTTTTAGAGCTTGTCCACTGCAATAGCCACTGAGCACATGTGGTGATTAACTGTTTCACTTTTTACAAGTTTCGAGATCATAGATTCCCAGACAGTTGTGGGAAAAAATAGAGAGCCTTCTCAAAGGTGACATCAGTGTCAGACCCAGGACCTTAGCGGACGTGTTGGCATGTGCTGAGGTCACCACTTTTGTCGCATGCACATTCCTGCAACCACCAGCACTGTTGAGAGACGAGCACTTCTGTCACAGTGGCCACCTGATTCCAGCGTGCACTCAGTTGTCATAGCCACATTCCCGCTGCAGTGCAGCTGCCTGATCAGACGCACAACTCCAGGGGATAAAGATGGAGGAGACGCCCTTCCCAGGCCTTATCCGGCAGCTCTGGACTGCTGGCCCCATGCAGGCCGCTGGGGGCTGGACAGTAAGCCTGTCTTTGACTCCTCCTTGGGGACTGGGGCCTGTGCGTGTGCTGGTGGCCCAGTGGGGTGTCTCAGGACACCCTGATCCTGGGTTCAAGTTCATTTGCTGTGAATGCTCCCCTGGAGTAGCAGAGCCAGAGTTTTTCTTGAATTTGGGACCACCTCTGCAAGGGCCACACCGTCCCACCCTTGCTAGGCTGCTTGGTTCTACAGTCCCTGCCCCTTTTGGAGGATGGGCTTGCCTTACTAGCTATCCAGAGGGTTCACATGGCTCTTCCCTTGGTAACACCCTTCCCCGGAAACCAGTAATAGCTAATATTTGCTCCCATGCAGTCCATCTCTGCAGGGATCCTTTACTTCTGTTGTCAAAATACAGGATGCAAAACTTTACAATAGTGATGTGTTTGCTTAACCTAAGTGTAGCTCCAGAACACATTGGTTTGTATGTAGGGAAATGGTGCTAGCGGGCTGAGTCCAGATGGTTCTGCTACCCCTACCCTTGTGAGCTTTCAGGCAAGTCATTTACTTTTCCGAGCCTCAGTTATTCATCTGTGAAATGGGCATGTACCTGTTCTGCTCCCTCCCAAGACCAGATGGGATGATGGGTGTGAAAGTGTGCAGCACCTACAGTCATAGAAGTGACTCACCTGTGTGTGTCAGCTACAGGTGGCTCAGGGCTCTGCTGCGTTTCAGAGCAGTGGGTCTGAAAATCACCTCTGATTCTCTCAGAATGTTTGGTGTCAGCCATCTGACAGCTGGTCAGTTCCCAAAGCCTTGGTGACATTATCTTGACCTGGTTTCTCTCCACCATCACGTCACTTCTTACACTTCCCCAAACGTTTCTGCCTTACTCGCTGCGATCCTGATTCTGACATTAGGGCCACCGTTTCCCCATTTACTTTGACTGCAGCCTCTGCTCCGGGAGACCTGCAGTAGGAGGGAGGGGCCGTGCAAGTGTCTGGGGAGCGTGTTTCAGGCCAAAGGGAGCAAGTCTTGGCCCACCAGAGGGTGGAAGGAAAGCCAGTGCTGGGGGAGGGTCTGCAGGGGTGGAATAACTGGGGATGACTTGTCATTTGAGGAGAAGATAGAAAGTGACACAGTGCCCCTGAGAATTTGGCCGGCCTTTAGCTACATGAGTGGCTGGTCAGCCTCACCAGCGTCTGCGCGGTCTGAAAGCTACAGGACGCAGTCCTCCCATCTCAGCAGTGTGCTCCACCTGGATCCGCCCTCTGCTTCGGGCTGCGGGTTCAATCCCACACTGGTCTCATCCACGGTCCCTTGCTGCCCCTAAAAATGCTTTGTCTAAGAGTTTTCCCATCCTGCCGACCCTCAGGAGCAAAGCCCACCCCATGCCTTCCCCAGGCTGGCTTCCTCTGTCCTCTGACCCTGTTTCTGTGTTTCCCTCATCTTAGGGCTCTTGTCACAGTGCTGGCACAGGGTTATTTTAAAGAGCAGGGACCCAGGAAAGTGTTTACACTCACAGGACTTGTGGCTATTGTGTTTGGGGGAGAACAGCACTAATAGAAGGTTTTAATGCAGGTTTTGCTGCTCTGTTTAAATAACATTGGAGGCTTGTTTGGATTCTAAACAAATACATTGTTCATTGGAGAAACCATTTCAGGTGCAAAGGGAGGTAATTCTCCTGTCCAAAGGTGAGCCACTGTATAGGGCTGCCCCGTGTCCACTGCACCCTTTTCATGCTCTCACCTTTGTTTTATAGAAACAGGGTCAGATATAGTAGGCATGTTATTCTGTGGCCCTCATTCCCCCTTCAACTCAACAGTGTAGTGCAAATGTTTTCTTCTGTCATAAATATTTTTAGAAAACATATTTTTAAAATGACTACATAGTATTCCATCTTACGTGTAAACCATAATTAATTTAACCAATATCCCATTTGGGTTATTTCCAATTTTCTCTATAATAAACAATGCTGTGAATAACATCTTTATATTTAACTCTTTATATAAATATACATAGTATATGAAGAATACCGATTCTATTAATGCAGTGCAGAGCTCTGATGTCTTTAGCACACATTCCTAGAAGTGAAATTACTGGGTGAACAGTATGCGTGTTTTTAAGGCTTTGAATACGCGTGGCTGAATTTTCTTTCAGAAAGTCTCTCCTCCCGGTTTATACTCCCCGTCCCGCACCTGTGCCCCCGTCTCTCACCTCCCTTCAGCACTAGTTTTCCGCTTCTTTCCCAATCAGATCAATGAAACGCTGTCCCGAACCCTTGATTTGTACTCATGTGTAGGTGAATTGAACGTTTTCATGTCTGTTTCTCCCCTGCCCCCTTCTGTTTGTGCTCTTGTTTTTTCTGCATTCACGGAGCTGCTTGTCCAGTCGGTGCAGGTGCTGGTAAGTTCGTGTGTCCCCCATCCCAAGTCTTGTCTCTGGCTGAGGCTGCTGGCTGCCTGGACACGCCCTCTGTCAGGTGGGGTGGCTGCGCCCTTGCCTTCCGTGGGCGGGTTGAGAACTGCCTGACACAGTTTGACTCACCTGTGTGTGTCAGCTACACCCTTTTAAGGTCCCGGTTTTCTTGTATCTGTGCATGTCTGTGTTCAAACAGGTTCGGTGACTATATTTGGGAAGTTGCACCCTAGGAGACCACTCAGGGACCAGGTGGAGGTGTCATGTGGGCACTGCAGGGGTCGCTGGCAACCTCCCTGGCCTGTGAGCAGCAGAAAGACCTGTGCACCTTCCTGGGGGCACCCCAGCTAGCCAGGGGTTCCAGCCCTTTCCAGGGACCCATGGTATCTCAGGGTCTCCCAATTTTAGGGAAGGGAAGGACTGTCAGGAATTGGAAGGTGCAACCGTCAAGGTGTCAGAAACCAGAACGTTTATGGATCGTGCCCAGAAGGAGTAAGAAGGGAGAGTATCCTGACCCTTTCCCACGAAGGACCCTCTGGATCTTTAGGGGAAGCAGGGAGGGGATGGGATTGATGACAGAAGCACCCGACAGGTGGTCAGGTGTCCTGAGGGGTCTGGGAGTCACCTGTGTCCCGTTGGCTGTTGACATGTTGACTGGCTCCCCACTTCATTTTGGCAGGTTTCTACTGGCCCCTGCGGCAAGGTGGGAGCTGCTTTGCCCCTTTTAGCTCCAAAACACACCCTGTAGCCCTCCTCTGAGGCTGTCCCTGGGTGTAGAGATGGTTCACAAGTATTTCTTTAAATTTATTTAACCACTCACCCCAACATACGTATTTATATACCAGGCACTGTTCTAAATACATTGTGAGTACAGGTATAGTTCATTAATCCGTGTCACAACCCCATGATACGGGTTCTGGGGTCAGTCCCATTCCACAGGAGACAGCCATGACATCCAGGGCGTCTCACTAAGCCACCCAAGGCAGTGTGGATCCAGGCCTCTCCACAAACTGTCTGCAGCCCCTGACCACGCCTCCCCAGACATCCATGGAGTCCGCAGCTCACGCTGCGTGGAATGGTGAGACCCCAGCCGTCTGCATCTGCCACCGTCTTGCTGCATGGCCTTAAGGCACGTCTTCTACTCAGCAGTCGCTCTGAACGTCTGCTCCACCATCCAGTCCTTTATTCACTTGCTCAGCAAGTACTATGCACCAGATCTGGGCCTCGTGCTGGGCTGCAAAGTGGCCAAGACCGACAGTGTCTCCACCTTAAAACATATGGTCCAGTGAAGGTTCGCTCGGGAAATGACTGCATTTGTTGGTTAATAAATCAAAACGAGTAAGGAAGAGACTCTTGGCCTCACAGAATGTAAGGTCCCCACCGCTGACGTGCGAAGGGCTCTCAGAGGCGTTCGACGCTGTGGTCTGAATCGCTGCTCTCCTGCTGTGCTTTGCTTTCCTTCAGTCCACACCAGCTGCTGTGGGCCCTGCTGGTGGCTGGTGTGCCAGGCAGCGAGGAAGGTGGAAGTGTGGGCCTGGTGCTAACTGACAGGTTGCGGGACTGATGACGGTGGGCAGTCTTCCCTTTTAAAAGTGTCTGACTTTCCCACGTGGAGTGGAGACCCCCACCCCTAGCAGCCTCAGGCCTGGTGGTTGTGGAGACGCGTGCAGCCTGGGAGTTGGCCTGTGTCACCTGCAGCTCACACCTGTGCACGCCTGAGCAGGTTGAGGGTCACTGTGCAGCGGAGTCCTGCCGAGGGAGCGTCACACCGGGAAGCTCGTCGGTCAGACCAGGCCACAGAGCTCTCTGTGCCTTTGCTGCTGAGGCAGGACATGGAGCACTGATGGGTCCAGACGTTCACCCTCGAGTCTCCTTTGGGGACATGTGCTGTTAGTTGTGCAAGGGCCCACAGGTACCCAGCAAGGGCTGTGGGAGAGAGAACTGAGGGTCGTCCAGGTGGTGAGCTGTGCGGGAGGAGTTTGGGGACTGGACTTATGTCAGCATCCTGTTTTCCATGGCGCCCCACCCACAAGTCCTGACCTCACTTCCCTCACTGGTCTGGACTGATAACGGGGTGTTGCTATGGGACAAAACAAAACTCTGCAGGTAGGGGGTCTGTCACATGGAGGAGGAGACGGTGGCACTTGGGCCCTGGCCTGAGCTCTTCTCCGGCCCACCGGTAGCCCACAGGTGCAGGCCTGAGAAGGATGCAGGTCCCAGCTGCACACGAACATGCTCCCTTCCTCTGCAAGCTGGCGCAGAGGCTCTGTGCCTGGACACACGTTGCCCAAGGAGTGCTTTTGCGTGACACGTGTGCTGGGTGAGCCCCACCCCGCTGCTCCCTGTGAGCTCAGTGTCACCTGTCCCATCCACCCCCTTCCCAAGATGGGAGCAGTTTCGCAGGTACGTGGCCACACAGCTTGTCAGCGGAGCTGTTCTCAGCCCAGGCGGCCATCAGCACCTATCCCTTGAGAGTGGACGGGGTGTGTGTTTCTGGGTGCACAGCTACTGTGTGGAGCATGGTGGGAGCAGCTGCCCCAGCTCCCATCTCGTGGAGCAGCTGCAGGTGGTATGACCTCTCGTCTGTCTCAGTGACGTGTCACGGCTCCGTTGCTGGGAGCATCAGTTTCAAGCCGGGCTTCTGCCAGCCGTGCTTGGTGCTGCAGACACCTCACGACTGGGCTGTGGAGAGGCGGCCTGGTGCGTGAGTAGGCTGTGCACTCGCCTGACCAGGGTGCCAGCTGTAAGTGGCACAGCCAGGTCTCAGCCCCTCGGTGCTCCACCTGCTCCATCTCATCCCTGTGGTCCCCGGCTCCCACCTCCTGGGACAGACAGCACCTACCTGCTCCAGATGTGCTCTGAAGTCTCGTCATGACTCCCTCCACCTTCGTCCGCAACGCCCCCCGCCCCCCAACCCCTGACACTCCAGGTACCTCTGCCTGAGTGCGTTTCTGCTTCAATACTGTCTCTTGAAGGCAGCCTCCTGTCCACCAGCGCCCCCTCTCACAGCACTTTACCCCTAGCTGCTGGGGTGGCGCAGCTCTGGCTCGCACTGCACCCCTACCCCTTGGCCAATGGCCTCTCTGCCTATGCTGTCAGCTGTCCCTTCCCCCATGGGGTGTCCCTGCTCCTGACCTCCCAGTTGGAACTCTTGCCCCACCGTTGCAGCTCTTTGGATTTTATCAGAGTCCCTCCTCTGTTAGCCTCAGTTTCCCTTCACTAGCCTTTGCTCTGACAGCTTATTGTATCTTACGAGGTATCAGGCTCCTGTTCTCTAAAGTGGTAACGGTGCCACCTCTGGTTGCTTCTGTTGGGGTTACAGACCAGCACACAAAGCCTGCTGCTGCTGGTCGTACCTCTCCCAGCCTGCAAGAGGCCACAGACCATGTTCCCAAACCTGTGCCCTCCACGCTCAGCCTGCCCCCGACCCCTGCAGTGCTGTGTCTCTGTGTGCAGATCACATGCGTGCCCACAGCGGTGACCATAGGCGGTGGACCGGGAAGCCTCTTGCAGGACGTGGGGCTTGTCTGAGCAGTTCTGCAGGTGCTTACGGCTGTGCCATCATCACTCTGCCTCGGGGTGGGTGGATGGGCACAGGAAGGGGCCAGCCCTGCTGTGAGCCCCACCCTGTCTGACTCACAGGTCTGTGGCCCGATGTTAAACTGTCCTAACGTCTCAGCACGGAAGTCATCCCCTGACACGGTCCCACGCTCCGACAGATGCAGGTGCCTTGTTAGGTGGCAGCCTGTGCTTCCTGGTCATCCCCTAAAGGGAGGTCATTCTACAGTTTTCTCTGTGGCGTGCGTGTGCATACATGATCCTTGGCCCTGTCCCAAAGCCGTCACAAGGTGCTTGCATTGACCTACAAATGCACGCTCCTTACATCTTTTCTGATTGGCTCCAGCCCCCTTTCTGACAGAAGCCCCGACCCTGCTTGAGGTTGCAGGGCTCTGACGGTCTCAAGGGAGTCCATTCTCTGCAGTGATTTGTTCAGAGAGGGCCATGTGACCCCCACCCCCCGGTGAGAGGGAGAGTCCTCTTCATCTGACTGTTGTGATCCAGGAAGAGAGAAACATCAGAGCTAACAGCCCACAGAACCATCCGTCACTAGCACCTGACGACCCGGAGGCACAGTGAGACCCTGCTAGTGTGGCCATTGCCCTCTGCGCTGCTGTGGGGGAACTGCTCCCAGTCTCTGTCTGTCCTTAGAATCCTGCCTTGTCCTGCCGTCTCTCCGTTCCTAATTGCACATTTGCACGTATGATTGCTGTTCACCATCGGGCTTTCAAACCATCAGCCCCATGAAGACACCCAAATTAGCACATGGCCCTGCCTGTAAACTTGTGTTGAATGAATGAATCCTGAAAACCGCCCATAGCGTGACTGCTGGGTAGGGAGCTGGGCCCGTGGAACGGAGCCTGGGCCCAGCCCCAGACGCCCCTGCCTCCCGCCCGGTGCCCCCCTGGGCTGCTCTGCTGCACCCAAGCATTTGTCGACCTACTTGGGATCACACGGTAGATTCAGCCCCGTGTCCAAGACACAGCTGTCACTTCCTGTCCTGTACAGTCTTCCTGAGGCATTAGCTGTGTTGGCTTCATCGTATTTCACCCCGGGAATGAGCCCGTCTGTTTGGTGAGCTTTTACTGTTTCCATTTTCTACTGTTGTAAATATTTTGATGAACATTTTCCATCGGAATGCCTGTGCTTCTGATGACCCACTACGGTTGCTCTCACCTGACAGGCTGGAGCTGGGGCCGCACACAGTCACCCCGTGGGCGGGAGCCTCTGTTGGGGCTCGGCCTTGGTGGGGGCGGTGGCGCTTAGGGGCGGGGCTTCTGGGCCTCCAGGTGGGGAGCCCCAGGCCGTCCTAGCAGCAGCGAGGGATCCTTGTCCCCAGAGTCATGAGTGTGCGTCACTTGAGGCCTGCGTTGTAAGACAGACTTCAGTTCCCGGGGAGTCCATGTGTGGAGGGTGTCGCAGGCCCCTGAACACCCCTCGGGAGATAAGCACAGCCTTTGACAACCAGGATGCGACCCCAGGAATCCAGTGCCCAGGCCGTGTCAGGGAGCAGTCGGTGGGTATCGGAACAGGAAGATTGAAGTGTCCAGCACCCTCCTTGGCCCCTTGAGATGAGGGCAGTTTCAGGACAGCTGGAAGGACTCTGGCCCTGAGGACTTTTTCAATAAAATACTGCAACCCCAGGAATTCTGTGGGGAGTCAGGACCAGCTTTGTGGCCGTTTGGCAGGCGGTTTCCTGAAACCTCACGCCTGGGGCTGCAGGTGAGGTAACAGGCCAGTCCCCTAAGCCCCAGAGCAGTAGTGCGGAGGCCGCCATCCAGGACATGCAAGGAGACCCAGGTGGCCCTGTGCGGGGATGGCCTGTGGCCCTGCCCCTTCCCTTTCCCCAGGCACTTACCACCTTCTTCCTGTATGATTAGGTATTCATAGCCTTTACCGCTCACTCTGTCTTCCACACTAGGCTCTGCCTACTGAGGACAAGCGATTTTCTGTTTTGTTCACTCAGTTGCCCAGTGTGTAGAATAGTGCTGGTGCTTAGAGCCGTTCGGTAAAATGTGAGCAGGAGTGAAAGCATGGTCACACCTTGCACTCACCATTCCTTCAGCAAATGTCTTCAGAGCGCCTTCTGCATGCCAAGGTCAGTGGGGGTGACATGAAGATCACACTTTTCTTTTACAACCGTAAAGGCCAGCAAAGGCCAGTGTTGGAAAGCATATGTTCAGTAAGTTCCTTCTTGGCAGTGTGAAGAAGTGAGTTCAAGTAAGGAGACACATGTCACTTAACACGACACCTTTGTACAAGTGTAATGGTGCTTTGGTTGTTCTTGGTATCTCAGATGATTACACTTCCTTCTTGGGAAAGTCATTTGGAAACAACCTTTTTTTTTTCCAAGAAAACTCCCAGCACCTTCAGGTAGCCACTGAGTTTCATTGAGACCATGTAAGCCTTTGTGTCTTTCAAACTGGCACTTACGGTGGAGCGGTGACGTATCAAATGAAGTCACAGCCAGTGCCCTGCTAGCTTCCTGCAGACAGTGTGGTTTATAAGTTTAAAGATCCCCAGGTGGCCCGTTCACTCTTCTGTTCACAAAGACTCACTGAAATGCTGCCTTCTTGGCTGTGCCTGTGAAAACATCTTCACCTTGGTGCTGACACATGGCATTTACTTCAGATTGACAGGGCCAGGCAGATGGATGCAGAGCAGAGAAGGTGAAGGCAGGTGCCGGTGCCTGACGCCATGCTCACGTCTCCTGACTTCCTGTTTTGTAACTGTCAGCCAATGCTAATCTGTTTAAATTATAGACTTCTATTTGAAACCGGTGAACAGAAATTTAAGTGGTTGATTCAATAAAGATTTGAGTACTTGCTGTATACCAAGGGTGCACCTGGCTGGAGCCTGCAGGCTGCTCTCACTGGCTGGTCCAGCTGTGAGCTGTGGCAGCTGCTCAAAGGGTAATTAAATATTGTAGCTTCTTCGGGTTGGGGAGGTGTCCGCTTCTTGGGGTTGGGGAGGTATCGTAGAATGACCCACTTACTAAGCAGATGTTAACTGGTAAGGGCTCTTCCTTAGTGCCTGGCTCCAGTGGCCTTGCCTGGTGAGTCACCAGGAGCCAGATGACTTAACCTTTCTCAAGTTTAGAGCATCTGTGAGTCCAAGATACCTTCCCCCCAGGAACAGCAGCATCCAGCAAAAGGATGTTTTCAAAAATTAGCAGATCAGTGAAAAACGCAGAGTAGAGCGGTAAGGACAGCGTGCTACTGGTCGTGTAGAGAAGTGGATGTACAGATATGTACACAGCTCACGTCTGTAGTTTCATGTGCAACGCGGGTTCCTGTGGGGAGGGCGCTGGGGGTCTTAACTGACAAGCTTTTGAATTTTGAGCTGTGTGGTTCTATTCCTACTCAAACCAGAAAGAGCTGGCCCAGGTGGGACTGAAACGGCCCCCGGACAGGTGAGCTCTGGGCTCCAGATGGCCCCTTAAGTGTCATTCCAGACACTAGACCTTGTTTTTCTTCCTGGTTTCTTTTTTTTCCATCATGAATCCTCCTCGTTTCTCCAGGCCGTGTCCACAGACACATGTGCTCAGCTTTTCTGACCTTTGTGTGCAGAAGAAAGAATGCTTTTTTGAAAACACCAGAGTAATTCGAGGAAGTGACAGAGGAGGATATAAACTCAGAGTTGGAGGTCTTTACTCCTCTGGTTTGATTCCGTTTTTCTGTGAAAATCAGCGTGAAGGGGGAGGTGACCTGAGGACACTTGTGCCCAACACTGTGGCAATGTTGACTGCGAGTGATTTCACCTGTTGCTTTTAGTTTTGGCTGTGTACCTTCATGAAGAGGACAGTTCATCTCTCCCAAGAGGTTTGAGATTACAAATGATGTGTGTGTGTCTTCTGTCCCCAAGTAGCTGTTAGAAATACAACCACGTGCGAGTGTTTAGTTCTCGCCTGTTCCTCAAGTGACAGAAACAGTGATTGGTTGGTGCTCCCAACCCACCTTTAGGTCATCAAGGGACATCACATGTTCAGGACCTCAGAGCCCTCCCTAGTTCCAAAGACAACAGTGAAAGGACATAAGTAACAAGAAAATACTATTTATGATTTCCCTCCTCTCCCCTTTGATATCAGTGGGTCAGGATGATGGCGGCTGCTCCGGCTAACTCAGAAGTGGCCCTGCAGCCTCCTTGGGGCTGGCACTGGGCACGTCTGCATCTTAATCACCACACATGTGCCTGCCGTTTTATCATTTGTATGTGAGTGAGTTTCAGAGGAAACCTGGAGACCATTTTTCAAATGGAAGATGGACTTTCGGGCTGGCTAGGAGTGGCAGCAGCGTCATGTGCTGGTGGGGCACCAGGCTATTTCCAGCCTGAAATCCAGGATCTCCCGGGCCCTGGACAGGTGTGTCCTCTCTGAGTCCACACGTACAGTGTGGCAGCTTGGAGGTAGTCGTGGGCGTGAAGACAGTGGGTCAGACCTGACGTGCACAGACCAAGCCTTTCCAAAGTAGATTTGCTTGAACATATGGGTAAGTGGAGAGAGACCTCCTGAGGTGGTAGCAAGGAAAAGAAAAGTTTACATCCTTAGTATTTTTAACCTGGAAATAAGAAATGATCATGGTAATAAATTATTCCTGGCGTCACATGACACTGAATGATGAACACAGGTTTCTATTGCTAGAGCCTTGGGCCTCAGAAATAGTCATGTGAAGTTTTAGTTCCAGACTTGGACCAGAGGGACTGAGGCCCTTTTGCACTTTGGGGTCAGGGCGGAGATGGGAGTGTGAGAGAAGGCACCTTGTACCCTGCTCGGCGCGCCTTTCCTCTGACCTCCTTACACTGTGGGACCAATTTGAACTGGAAAAGCTTGCCCTGCCAGCTAGCACTACTGTCACTTTCTGTTTGTCCTATGCAAGGACCAGCGGTAGTGGGGGGCCTTCCCAAGTCCTTCAGTCGTCGCCTTCTGACTGATGTGTGCTGACAGCTGAGGGTTGTGCCCTTGGTCCTCGGGGTACTGGTCTGCCTGGAGACACAGCAGCCCCTCCACCTACCTGCCCACCTGCTGGGGTTCCTGTGTTTCTGATGATGGCCTTCAGTCAGCCTTCAATTGGCTATTGAAAAAAATTATTCTTTAAGGTGAAAAATGGAAAAAGAAATAGGTCTGTGAGCTCTAACTGACATAAAATAAAAATCATCCCTTTGGAGTGTAAACTCAGTAGTTTTTGGTACCGTCACAAGTTGTGTGGTCGTGGCCATGGTCTAATTGTAGAGATTTCCTTTACCCCAAAAGGAGACTCCGTTCCCATTAGCACTCGTTCTCAATGCCTTCCTACCGCCGCCCCTGGCAACCACTAGTCTCCTTTCTCTGTGGATTTGCCTGCTCTGTACATTTCATAACAATAGAGTGATACAACATGCGGTCCTGTGTGTCGAGTCTCTTTCACTCAGCGTGACGTTTTCACGATTCATCTTGGTCGTGGCCTGTGTCACTGCTTCATTCCTTGTTCCTGCCAAATAATGTGCAGTCATAAGGATTCACCATGTTTGGTTTATGACATGAGGTAGAAATCCAACCTCATTGTTTTGCATGTAGGTATCAAGCCAGCACCAGTTGTTAAGAAGACTTGTTCTTTTCCACAATTGAGTTTTCCAGGCATTCTTATCAAAAATCAATTGGTCACAAATGTAAGCTTTTTCTTTTATGGACTCCCAAATCTAATCTAGTGATGATGTGTCTATTTATGCCATCACTACACTGCAGTTTCGAAATTGAAAAGTGTGAGTCCTCCAACTCTGTTCTTCTTTTTCAAGAATCTTCTGAATTTTTGGGATCCCTTGCATTTCTGTAAAAATTTTAGGAACAGCTTGCCAATTATTACAAAAAACCAGCTAGGATTTTCATCAGGGTTGAATTGAATCTGTGATCAAGCTGGGGAGCATTCCAGCTTCACAATATTAAGTCTTCCCATCCATGAACATCAAATACCTGTCCTGGTTTCAAGGCCTTCAGTGGTCCTATCTATTCCCTGAAGACATCTGCTGGTAACTTGGAGGAAAGTACTTGGAAAAGGGGACTTACTGGATAACTGTAGTTAGTATATTAGAAACAAAGAGTGAGATGGCCAATATTTTGACAGGCTTACTTCATGCATGAAAGGCTGTTCTGTTTTGGTTTATCCTGCTCAGATGTCCGCAAATGCACTCACACCATTTAGGTTGCCTTTCATTTTTCAACAATGTTCTGTACTCTGTAGTTCTCAGCGTACAAATGTTCTCACTTCTTTTGTTACATTTATTCCTAGGTATTTTTATCTGTTTAGATGACATTTTAAATAATATGATGTGACAACGCTGGAAATGTGAAAATGGAAACACATACCAGAAATAATAGACTTTAAAATAAAGGCTATAACAAGAGAGAAAAGATGTTTCATATGCAGTAGCCAAGATATGGAAGCAACCTAAGTGTCACCCATTGATAGACAAATGGATAAAGAAATTGTGTACACACACACACACACACACACACACACACACACACACTGCAATATTACCTGACCCTAAAAAAAAAAAAGGAATGTTACCATTTGTGATAACATGGATGGATCTACATAGAGGGTATTATGCTGAGTGAAATAAGTCAAAATGAGAAAGACAAATACCACATGATCTCTCTTATATGTGGAATCTAAAAAACAAAATAAATGAACAAACAAAACAGAAACAAACTCATAAATACAGAGAACAAACTGATGGTTGCCGGGTGGGAAGGGGCTGGGGCGGGGGTTGGGTGAAAAAGATGGAGGCATTAAGAAGCACAAATTGGTTATTACACAGTAGTGATGGGGCTGTGAAATACAGCACAGGGAATATAGTCTATAACATGGTAATAACTGTGTGCTGTCAGATGGGGCTAGACTACTCAGGGTGGGGGGACTCACACAGAAGTTACATAAATGACTAACCACCACGCTGTATATCTGAAACTAAATATAATGTTGAATGTCAACTGTATATGGAAAAAAAAAAAGAACACTTTAAAGGAATGGTTGAGATGGTAAATTTTATGTTGTGCATATTTTGGTACAAAAAAAATTAGGAAATATGCTTGTAGCATATCATATTTCACACCTTGCTCCTAGCTTTGGAGCTCATCTGGCCTGTTCCCTACATGGCTTGACTGACAGAGCCGACCTCATTAACAAGCAACAGAAGTGCTTTGTGTCAGGAAAAAGTCTGAATTCGTTTTGATTTCCAATCACTAGCTTGCGTGCCTCAAACTGAAATAACCAATATGAGATTGTATGCCAACTGAACTTAAATTTAAAATAAACTTGAAAAATTAACATGGTAAGGCATATTTTCAGGAAAATTATGAAAAGAACTGAGAAACAAATTGAGGTGCATCTTAGATCAAATGGCAAATGCAGTTGTGACAAGAATATCGCCGTTGGTCATTACCACAGTTGCAGGATGTGACATAGGCCTAGCAGACGTGTGAGGAAGAGCAGAGGGGGGCCTGTGTCCCTCATATGAAAAAGAGTGCATTGTGCCTGTTTGGGGGAATATTCAGCTATGAAGTGTATTTAAAGTCAGAAACACTTGCTAGTTTTATTATGCGTGATTAAACTCTTTAGTTGTAGTGCAGAAGGCACATACTGATTAAAAACGAATTGCTGTGGGAGTGAGCATGTACAGTAGTACCACGGTTTTCGAACATCTCTGTTGACGAACATTTCGGTTTACGAACGCCGTAAACCTGGAAGTAAATGCTTCGGTTTTCTGACATGCCTCGGAAGTCGAAAATGTCACACAGCTTCTGCTGAATGCAAGATCCTGAGGCCTAGCTGTCGGCTGTTTTTGAACATTTCTTCAGGAATGGATTACGTTGGAAAACCGAGGTACCACTGTATTAGATACATGACATGGGAAAGGAGACAGTTGACTGTCATTGAAATTAACATACATGATGTGACTGGATAACCGAATCTGAAAATAGTCACACTCAACTCATTTGTAGCCTTGATCTCTTGTGTCTTGAAAAGTTCTGCAGTCGTGTGGGCCAGCCAGTGGTGCACATTTGTGATAAACGCACAGAAGGAAAATGCTGCTTATCTGAAATCGTAGGGGGCTCTGATGTGTGGCGCGCGCACACGCCCTCTCCCCTTAGCGGCAGGCAGGCTTCAGGAACTGTGGGGAGCCGTCTAAGTGGCTTTTCCCAAAGCAGTACTTTGCCTTGTCCTAGGTTGTGTGCCCAGGGCATTGCAGGCAGGGTGAGGACTTTGTTTCCTTTGCTTTTGAAAAGGGGCAGGAGACTGGTTCTCAGAGCTCTGTGCAAGTTGAGGTCTGGAGACTAATTCCCTTAAACCGATGGTTTGGTTTGTGCAGTCCCCAAGCCCACAGCATCAGCTTCTCCTGGGGATTCGTCAAAGATGCGAACTCCTGGGCTGCTGACTCCAGAACTCAGAACTCGGCTGCCTGCCCTGAGCTGAAGGCCACGCCAGCCTGGTTTGAGTTGACTTGCCCTTGACTGACTGGCATAATGTGCAGAGGATATAGTGACTAGATATGTGTAAACATTAAGCATTTCATTTATGTGTATTTTGGAACCAATAGAATTGTTTTTACTTCCACTGACAAGCACAGCATCTCTCCTTCCTGGTGAGTAAGGTCCCTGTTGCCAGTTGGGGAAACAACAGTGGGTCCTGAGCCAGACAAACAAGCTGTGTCCTTGGTCTCTGAACAGCTCAGCCCGTGGGCGGTGACCAAGGATACTCTCGTCACAGGAGGTCTAGGGCTCTGGAGGGAACTCCGTGTGCATCTGGGCCAGGGCTGAGCATTCCCCAAAGCAGGAAGAGAGCACTGCGTTTTTGGAGAGTCCAGCTCTGTGTTTGGGGCAGTTCAGAGCCCAGGCTCTGGTCTCCCTGACATCCGTGAAGTTCCCTGTTTCCAGGTTCCTTTGAGCTTTGTGTGTTTTGCTTACACGTTGATCCTTTTGAAGTGCCACTATTTGGTCCTTTTTAAATGCAAATCATAATCAAGTTTTTTCCTTGCTTACTGTGTTTCTCCAAAAATAAGACCTAACCGGAAAATAAGCCGTAACATGATTTTTTCAGGATGACATCTCCTGAACATAAGCTGTAATGCATCTTTTGGAGCAAAAATTAGGATAAGACCTGGTCTTATTTTGGGGGAAAAACAGTTAAATTGTTCCAGCACTTTCCTTGCCCTCAGCAAAAAGTCGGAAGTTCTGATGTCCTTGCTACTATCCTGTCTCTGGGTGTGCGATGTGCCTCAGGGTGCTTTGGACATCTGCCCTAGGGCCCTCAGCAGGTGCTTACAATTGCCTGTGACCTTGCTCCCCATGAACTGTCCTGACCTCAGGATGTGCTGAGTGAGCTGTGCTCTCACTGCTGGTCTCTGGTGTGCTGGCGTAAGCTCCGTGAGGACGGGGACGCTGGTCGCTGCTGTGTCCTGGGCCGTGTGGGCTCAGGACACACTTTGTCTCTGGTGGCCATCCCCGCTGCTCACTCAACCCCATGTCTTGCGTTGTAGTTTGGGGCTGAGTTCCGAAGGTTCTCCTTAGACCGACAAAAGCCAGGGAAGTTCGAAGACTTCTACCAGCTGGTCGTGCACACCCACCACATCGCCAGCACCGAGGTGACCATCGGCTACGCGGACGTGCACGGCGACCTACTGCCCATCAACAACGATGACAACTTCTGCAAGGCCGTGTCGAGCGCAAACCCTCTGCTCAGGGTCTTCATCCAGAAACGAGGTACCTACCGAGTGGGCCGGGCGTGCTCGCGCTCAGTGCCTGCGTTTGCGGTTTTGCCAGCAGAGCCTCACGGTTCTGGTGTCGCCTGTGATGAGGGTAGAGACAGGAACGTTTGCTTGGTCAGCATGAACCTCTCAGGAGGGCTTACAAATACCTCACTGATTTTCCACTTAGATAGTGTTGACTTGTGATTTTTCGGTACTGAAGAAAAATAAATATTGATCCTTTCAGTATTTTAACTACAAGAAGGTTAATTCAGTAACCCAAAAATGCCAGTAAGTTTTGCACTGTCTTCTCACGGTTGGAAAAACATGTTAGCTTTAAATTCTTCATTTGGTTGACGTTGGCTCTGATGTCCAGTGCGCTCTAAGTAGCAACAGCGTCATCTTACGTGAGAACAAGTGAGTGACAAAGTAGGTTCCTGACTGAAAGGAGGGGTGCCCTGCTGTTGTGGCACAGTGGGGCCCTGAGCTGCTCAGAGCCGCATTCAAGACTTGTTTTCTCATCTCCAAATTTGGAAATCCTTCACGTTTCAAAATAACACAGTTGACCCTTGAACAACAGGGGGCTTACGGGTGCTGACCCCCCCCCATACAGTCGAAAAGCCATGTATAGTTTGACTCCCCAAAACCTTAAGTTGTCCATGGGCACCCACGGGAGTGGGTTCCAGGACCCCCCACAGGTACCCAAATCGGGTGCTCAAGTCCCCACATCTGGTGGCGAGATCAGTGCATAGTCGGCCCCCCACATCCGCGGACTCCCAACCGCGGATCAGAAACACACAGGTATTTATTGAAGTTAGTCCGCATACACGTTCAAACCCATGTTATTCAAGGGTCAGCTGTACTGAAGGAAAGAACCACCGAGGTGAAGCTGGATGTTCAGAAAATGGTATTTTGATTGACGTGGTTATGACTGTCCCTCCTGCCCCCGCTGGCCCTCCAGGAGCACAATGGCCGTGGGGACACTGCACAGCAGCAGTCACAGTACCGTAGTCACTGATGGGAGGAGGGACAAAGGTCTCAGTCTCTCTGGACGAGCAGGGTGGTTTTGCAGAGGGACAGCCTGAGCAGGGACTAGAAATAGCTGCAGTGACGTCCAGGTGCAAGGCCCTCGGGAACGTGGGAGACGGGCCCAGCCGGGGAAGTGCGTGCAGGCGGGCCTGCTGTCCATCACCCACTCACCTGGCAAGTCCCGGTGAGGGGCGTGAGCGGCTTCCACAGGGTGCCCAGGTGGTCTGGACAGTGGTCAGCGCTCTGCGTGCTGGCCACTGCTGTCCTCTTGTTTGTGCTGATGGCAGGGAAAGTGCGGAGAGATAACGGCTGGTCCCGGACCTCGCTTTAGACTGTTGTCTGGCACAAGATCAGAGAGCTTTGCATCTGCCTTGCCAGCTGAGCCTAGCTGTCCTGCCGATGCCACTGAGACATCGACACAGCTGTGACTTCCTCACAGAGGCCTGCGCTGTAGCTTCCCGTGTCCCCCGTTCTTTTCCGCATCCCCTGCTGCCCTCCCGTCACGTGGGCATGTGTTCACTCGCCACCCTCTCGGGAGGGCCTGGCCCCAGTGAGCTCGAGTCCCCTCTGCCCGATGTCCTTTACATTTATTAATCGCTCTCAGGGCTGCCTTGTCCCCTGCCCCGATCCTGCGTCTGCAGCTCTGCCCTAGCCACCCCAGCTCACGGCATTTGCTCGTCGGGGCCCTATCACCTGTGCTGCAGGAAAGCAGTCTCCATTGCGTGTGGGGTGCGACAGAAGGTGCTCTTTGCCCTTGGAGAGGCCGTACTAGTGACACTTGGCACCCTGTGTTGTGGACTCACTGAATCTGAGGGGACACAGGAAGCTCCAGGTTTGTGTGTTTGCAAGGGGGACTTCATTGGGTCACCATGGACAGCTCAGACCACGTGGTCCCTTCCAGCGAGGCCCTTCACCCTTGCCCTCTCTAGTGACTCAGTGACATCCCTTCCTTCCCGTGCCATCCGGGAAGAATCCCAAAGTTCAGCGACCTGGCTGACGGTTTCTCACCCTCTTGTTTTCAGCGTGAGCCTGTTGCTTCCAGCCCCTGCCTTTCTCTGTCACATGACAGCCAGGAGCTTGGGTTACCTAAGTTCAGACCTTCCCTCCAGCACCTTCTCGTTGGCTCCATGAGCAATGAGCCCCATGTTCTCATCTATAAAATGGGAGAACAGCACCTTTGGAGGGGTGTTTTCAGGCTTAAATACCCTGTTTCCCCGAAAATATGACCTAGCCAGACAATCAGCTCTAATGCGTCTTTTGGGATAAAAATTAATATAAGACCCGGTCTTATGTATTTTAGTATATACTTACATATTTTAGTAAAATAATTCTGGGTCTTATATTAATTATTGCTCCAAAAGACGCATTAGAGCTGATTGTGCAGCTAGGTCTTATTTTCGGGGAAACAGAGTACAAACCAAAGTTACAGTAATTCTAGATTTGAGAATAATAATTGTTTGTTTCTTTAACTTTTCTAATTTCTTAAATCACGTAGACGACAAAAAGTGCCCTTCCTAACCACTGTTACCGTAATACTGACTTTTGTAATTGCCCAGGTATTTGCCTTTACTGAGATCTTTATTTCTCCAGTTGGCTTCCAGTTACTGTCTAAGTCCTCTCCTGTCACCTACAGGACTCTCTTGAGCATCTCTTGCAGGGCAGGTCCAGTGGTACAGATTCCTCAGCTTTGTCTGTCTGGGAATGTCTGATTTCTCACCTAATTTTGAGGGAAAGTTTTGCTGGATGTAGGATTCATGGCTGACAGCTTTTTCTTTTCACATTTTGAATGTATGGCCCACTTTCTTCTGGCCTCCTAAGTGTCTGATGAGAAAAGGACAGTTTTACCAAGGATCCCTTGTACGTGACCAATTGCTTCTCTCTCACTGCTTTCAAGATTCTCCCTTTGTCTTTGTCTTTTTGAAAGCTTGGTTATAATGTGTCTCGGTGTGGGTCTCTGAGTTCATCGCACTTGGAATTTGTTGAGTTTCTTGGGTTAGTCTTCAGTTTTTGAATGTTTTCAGCCATATTCCTCAGTCTCTTTGCCCATTTTTCTCTCTCTGCTCCTTTTGGGACTCCCACAATTCGTGTGTTGTTCCTCTTGATTTTCCACAGATCCCTGAAGCTCTGTTTGTTTCATTTTCAATTTTTTACTTTCTGTCCCTCAGCTTTGATGATTTCCATTGTCCTGTCTTCAAGTTCACTCGTTCTTTCTTCAGCTCAAATCTGTTTGAATCCCTGTGGTGAAATTTTCATTTCAGTGATTATAGTTTTCAGCTCCAGAATTTCTTTTGGATTTCTTTTTAGGTTTTCTGTCTCTTTACTGATACTTCCATTTTGCTCAAATGTTGTGTTCTTGACTTTCTCCACAACTTCCTTTAGTTCTTTGTGCACCTTTGGACCATTGTTTTAAAGTCTTTGTTGATATCTCTGCCATTAAGTGTTTTTCAGGGACAGATTCTTTTTGTGTGTGTGGCCTCGTGCTTCTTTGCACCTCTGTGATCAGAAGCAGCGGGCAGTAATCACAGCACAGGTCCCTGATACTTGGAGAACAGGGTCCCTTTTGCACCCCGTTCCTGCAAGCTGCTCCAGGACACGTGCATGGCTGCCTTCCACAGCTGGGTGAGGGGACAGGTAGCTGCTACTGTGGTAAAAACTGAAACTGACCAAAAGTGACTACAATTACTGTCCGGTTCTTCCCCTGGACATTGCAAGTCTTCAACAGACTCCAGAGTTCCAAAATAGTTATATCAGATAAATCCAACCCCTGCACGTGTTGTCCATGTCGGGGAAGAGATTCCTGGTGCTTCCTGCTTCACCATCTTCCCAGAATTCTGTGCTTTTATTTGTGATTTCACTGTTTAAAAGGACCCCCAAGCACAGGGCTGGAGTACTGACAAGTTTTCCTGAGCACAAGATGCATGTGATTACACAGAATAATGCTCATGGCTGTGAGTCAATGTTAATGAATCAATAACACATACTAAAGAATTGATTGTCTTTAGCCATACATGGTACAAGTTTGTGTCGTCGTGGGTAGATGAACATGTAAGCAGAGGCTTGCAGAAAGCTAACCCTGTGTCTCTCCAGGAGCCATGGTTCAGTGCTCAGTAATTTGGTGTCCATGGAGACTGCAGAACAGAACTGTGCTAAACAGTGAAACGTCCTAAATGGGCATATCCACAGACAGGAGCAGATTTGTCGTGACGGGAAGGGAGGGGGGTTGGGAGGTACGTTTCCTTCTTGAATGATGGACGTGTTCTGGAATTTGACAGTGGTGCTGGTTGCACAGCTCTGTAAATGTGCTAATAACTGTTGAATTATTCTGCTTACATGGGTGAACTTCATGGTATATAAACTAAATCTCAGTAATGCTGTTAACACAGGAGAAGAAGAAGATTCAAACCTGACTCTCCCTGGTCTGAGCCTTTGCCCTGGATGAGGTCACCTGGGCTCGTCTCCAGCTTTATTTACAAAATTCAGCCATTTTAATATGTAAGAAAGTTTGACTTTTTCATTAATCAATTTTTTGAAAACAAATGTAAAAAACTTTTTAAAAAATCATCTCTTATCATGGTAAGAAACTTTCAGTGACCCCAGCTGTGAGCCGCGCCTGGTGTATCGACGTTGAAATGCGAAACAGCGCTCAGTGCTCTTGAGGGGCTTCTGGTGCGACAGGGGGACATGAACACATTAGGATTGTAAATGGCACTGCACAGTACGATTAGCAGGACCAGGAATTAGTTACCAATAGAAATCACAGACATTTTCACAACATGAAGTAGTGGTAGCCAGATATCTTGAATATCACGTACAATAAATCATTACTTTAAAACAGTGTTGCAGATTGTTATTTAATGTATTAGTAAGAACGCACATATGTCAGTGGGTTCCAGGTCCACAGATTCTTCCAACTGCAGATCAAAATATTTTTTTTAAAAGTTACATTGTTGCTTACCTGTACTATGTAGTTAGCCTACAGTATTTACAGACTGTTTTCCTTGTCATTTCCTAAACAATACAGTATAACAGCTAGTTACATGGCATTTACATTGTATTGGGAATTATAAATAATCTAGATGTGATTTAAAGTATGTGGGAGGATGTGCGTAGGCTATAACCAAATGTTACACAATTTTACTCATAGGGCTTGAGCGTCCTGGAACCAGTACCCCCCACGGATACCAAGGGACAAATGTACATTATCGTATACACATTTGGTTTAGTATTGTGGTTATTGTTTTCACAGTGATTTATTTTCTCTGTAATCTCATTCTTTATGCCTTTAAGCATGTTATTCCCAGGGGAGTCCCCCAGCATCACGAGGTAGCTGGGGGTCGAGGGGCATTCGGCGTTAAGAACACAGTTGTAGACAGTCTGCATTTGGGAGCTCAGGCAACAGGCCAGGAATGATTTGGGTTGCTCCCTCCAGGAACCCAGTCAGGGGATGTTTCCTGAGGACATTAGATGGCATTTGTGAGGCAGAGACCACACCTAATTGAATTTCAGTTGCTCTTCTTGCCCTGGGTTCATCCCGCCCAGGGTGTCAGAGGGGCCTCATGTCTTCATCATCCCCAGAGACTTGCAGGACAATTAGAGCACTTGGAACTGTTTACTTTTCAACTGAACATAAATATTGTACACTTGCATGTATCTGTTAGCTGTTCTGGACTTTCCGGTGTACATTTGGGTTTCTAGAGTAAAAAAGGCACATTTGTAAACTTTCTGATTTAGCAGAAGTTGCGTGATTGGGAGCGGGGGTGGGAGGGAATTGCTTGTGATTTCATTTCAGTGAGTTGCCAGGAAAAGCAATTAAGGGGTTAAGGGGTGTTTTTCAAAGTAAAAGTTAGGTTTATTGAGAAGTTGGTTATAGACCTTCACGGAATCTTGAGGTACCAGGTGGAAAAATCCGGTTGTGACGGCTTTGGTTGGGCTCCTCATTAAAAGTAGCAGGAGGTGTGTTTGGTTTTAAGTTGGGGATTCACTGCATAGCAGAAAGTGCTCAGGGTGTCTAACTGTTTAAGCTGCCACATTCAGTGTCTGTATTTCCTGCCCGTTTTATTCTCTTTCCTCAGGCAACGCCAGGGCTTCGAGGCTGTGGGTTGAGGGCAGGAAAGGTGCAGCTTTGCTGAGTGAGCCTCGGCTGTGTCCCGTTACAGACCTGGGCCCAGGGGTTTCACACCCTCTGCTTGGGGAGCCTTCACGAGACCCATTTGCTTCTTTAATTGCCGGAATTCCTGGGAGTTTGTGTGTTTGGAGAATTGCCTTTTTTTTTTTAATTGGAAAAAGAGGGCAGAAACTCTCCCACTGCTCCACCGTGGGAACAGAAAACAAAATGACTGAAGCCTCGTTCCCCCTGGAGTGGGAGTGACAGGGAGAGAGAATGTGCTGAATCGGCTCATTAAGAGGAAAACAAAGCCTAACCACACGGTCCAGAAGCATCCAGGGGCACGTCCTGCAGCCTGGGTCTGCACCGCCCCTCCAGCTGTTCATTCTGACTGTCCCAGCAGCACACCTGTGTATAAGTGATGAACGTTTACTTGATAGAATTAGGCTCTACTCTTATTAATTTTCTACACATATGTACTTTACATGTTCAAACCCATAGTTTATTTCTAATTTGGATTGTTGCATTTTAAAAACCTACCATCAAAACCATATCCTGTGCTATTAAACTCTTTGTAAAACTTTTTTATTAAAAACTCTTTTCTGCTTATAACATACTTGTAAAAGAAAACTCAGACGACATGCAAATAAACAGCCCCACCACCCTGAGGTGAGCACGGTTAGCATTTTGGTACAGGCATAATTAGTTGGACATATTTCACAGAAACAGAGTCATAATACACGCACTGTAGAGATTATTTTAACCTAGCATTACATTTTTGACTTTTTATATACGTGTGTAAAGACATTCCACCCTTTTAATGGACATACCAGTTGTATGAATGTAACAAAATGTAACCAATTCCTTATTAGCTTGTATTTAGAATTTCGCATTATTACAGAGTGTTGTGCACTTTTTTTTTTTTTTAAGATTTTATTGGGGAAGGGGAACAGGACTTGATTGGGGAACAGTGTGTATGTACTTCCAGGATTTTTTTCCAAGTCAAGTTGTTGTCCTTTCAGTCTTAGTTGTGGAGGGCGCAGCTCAGCTCCAGGTCCAGTTGCTGTTGCTAGTTGCAGGGGGGCGCAGCCCTCCATCCCTTGTGGGAGTCAAACCAGCAACGTTGTGGTTGAGAGAATGCACTCCAACCAGCTGAGCCATCCGGGAGCTCAGCTCAAGGTGCCGTGTTCAATCTTAGTTGCAGGGGGCGGAGCCCACCATCCCTTGTGGGAGTCAAGGAATCGAACCGGCAACCTTGTGGTTGACAGCCCATTGGCCCATGTGGGAATCGAACCTGCAGCCTTCGGCATTATGAGCATGGAGCTCTAACTGCCTGAGCCACCGCGCCAGCCCTGTTGTGCACTTTTAGATACGTGTCAGGCTATCTCTGCAGGGTAAAGGAGATGTGATCTTCTAGAGTAAAAGTCTCGCGTATTTTTAACTAAGATGTGTATTGCCAGTGCCCGTCTCCTTGGCAGGACATTAGAAGACTGACGCTTGAATTGGATCTTTTAAAAACACATCTTTGGAGACTGTCCTTGAGTGGCGAGCAAATGGGTGCGCTTTGAATTTATCTACTGAATGAGGTAGTGAAGGCCAGGAGGGTCTGGCCCAAGGTGGGGGGTTGGGGGCTGCCACCCAGCGAAGGCCATGTGGAGCTGCGAGTCCAGGAGCTCAACCACTCCCGCTGGGACTGTCCTCAGACACCTGGGGTTTGGGTACTGCCTTCAGGGAGCTGTCAGCCTGTCCCATGGGTGGTTCTGAGGTTTCTGCAACCCAACCGGCGGAATCAGCTTGGTTCCATGGAGGCCCCATATGTGTGGCTGAAGTGATCCTGTCACACAGCAAGGTGGCTTGCTGGGACGCAGGGTTCGCTCGGCGGGCTGGGCTCGCTGGCACTGAGGATGGCTCAAGGATTCCAGGTTTGATGGGAGATGAGGCTAAACACGGGCTCTGTGTGGGGCCTTCTTTGGCCAGCGAAGCCAGTACTCCCTAGCTGAGGGACTGGTCAGGCCTCCTGTGTTAGCGGATCTCTCTTTGAAACAGAGCAGCGTCCCCCTCCAGGGCAGCATGCTGTGTGTCTTCCCCGGATGAGCTGGCATCGCCTGTTTTAGAACCTGGGGACTCTTCTGCCTTCCCAGGAAGTGCGTGCCCCACACCCCGTCCTCCCTCTGTGGTGCCTGGAGCTCGGGGCACCAGGGACGCGGGGGCCTGGTCCCCACCTCCCCTGAGGGCCTGCAAGCATTCCTTGCTTCTGGGCCCCCGATCCTTACACCCTCCCATGTACTGCGGGAAGCAGATCAGCTCCATTCCTGCTTGTCTGAGCGTAGGCCTCCTTGGGGCATGGGGCCTGGGGGCCTGGGGTGCAGGCCCAGGGTGGGGGGCCATGGCATGAGTGGGGCCGGGGCCTCTGCTGAGTCTGATGGTGAAGATGGGGCTACGAGCAAAGCCTCCTGCGGACGGACGGTGCTTCCTCAGGACAGGACCCTACTTGGCATCCCCGCATCCATGGCCGGTTTGGAGGCCTGCTGTGCCTGCAGTGGGTGGAGTGAAAATCTGACGTGATGTTTTATTAAACCTCATTTAAGGCTGGCAGAAGCAGGGCTCTTTGGTGAACAAGGGGCTGAGTTGGGCTTCATGACCCTTGTTGGGGGTGGGTGGCCACACTTGTGAGTACCGGGTTGTAGGCTGTGATCTGCCTTTTGGCACCTTCCAAAAGACAGGTCTTCGCTCGCTCCCCCTGGACCTCCCTAGTTCAGCCAGCGCTAGCTTTGCACAAAGATGCCGCATCATCCACTCGGCAGCTCTTTGCTACTTTTCTCATTCGGCTAATGTGACGCGTCGATGGGCCCCTCCCAGCCTGCGTGGTTGTGCCCCTCTGCCTCGTACCCGGACACTGAGCAGGTTCAGTAGGGCAGCCAGTTCTAGGCTCACCTCGCTTACAGGCACGTGGAAGTCCTGGGGACACAGGCCAGGTCATGGCTCCTGCCCTCAGGGGACCTGCAACCCCACATCCTGTTGGGAAAACCGTGACCCCTGAGGGGATTGTGCCGTGGGGACTGGGAAGTCCTCTGTGTTAGACACAGGCCCATGAGGGCTTCATGGGCAGTGGTGCCACAGCACGGAGTCCTCTGGGGCAGCTTGGAAAGCGAGTGCGAGTCATGGAGAAGCGAGTGGTCCAGCTCAGTTTGCAAGTGCCAGGTGAAGTGTGTGTGGGGAAGAGGTGGTGGGGAGTGACGGGGGGCTGCTGCGGCCCTGCAGCCCTGTGTCCACCTACGAACAGTAGGTGCTCACTGATGAGCTGGTAACCGCGTTGGGAAGCCCCTGGCAAAGGGCCTGCAGACAAAGCAGAGGGAAACAGGAGATTGATAAGCGCTGGTGACCGCGTCACATGTCACGGGACATCTAGATCCAACTTGCCCTGAGTGGAGACTTCAGCACGTTTGCAGCGGCTGGCGAACGCACCTTCTGTGTAGGTGAGAAGTAGTTGGTGGGCAATAATTTTAAACTGTGTTCTCTTAAGCATTTTGTATTTGAGGTATCTTTGCTAGAAAATTGCACCAGGATGGGCCAGTCTGAGTCTGTTCTTAGGGTTACCAAGCTGGGAAGCTGTTTAAATTCCTGTCATTTTGAGCCCAATTATTTGCCATTCCATTCAGAGGACAAATTTTTTGGGAGAGAATGGAGGCTTCTGGTGGAGAGCCTGTAGGTGGTATTGGCCCCATAGAGGCCCCCCGGGGGGGAGGGGGGAGCCTGGCCTACAGCACACGGACGGGCTCACGGACACCCTCCTGGGACAGGCTCCGCCAGCTCTGTGTGGCCATGGATGTGTAAAGAAAGGGCTTCTCATTCAGATGACAGCTGCGGAGACGCAGGGTCTTCAGCTGTGCTGCCTCAGCAGGAGTCACCCGGACAGGCAGCTGAGAGGGAGGGACGCGCGTGTCAGAGATGCTGAGTGAGGCTTCCCTGCCGCCTCCATGCCTCCATGCCAGGCCTCCAATCGCAGCTCCCACGCTGGCTTCCTGGCACCTGTTTCCCTCCTTTCACTGCCCCCAGCACTGCCGACCGTCTGCCACGTTCTGCTCACGTGTCCCCCTGTTGCTGAGCCGCACTGGACCGCCCGTGGGATGCACGGTGGGCGAGCGGGTCTCCTGTGGCCCCTCCCCCTGCACCACGCCTTGTTCAGGTGCAGCCGGAACACCCACTGACCCTGCACACCGCTCACCCCAGTGTCTCCACATTTCTGCCGTCCACAGCTCAGTGATGGCGTCTCATTTCCTCTGACACCCACCACTCCCTGAGGTTCACCGGCCACCACCTGACTCCAGGAGCCCTTGGCCATAATTCCCACGTGGCCCCAGGACGGAGGGCTGATGGGGCAGGGATGGGGGCTGGAAACAGATCCCTGGGGAAGCCCATCCAGTGTCTCCTGTACATGGGGGCTTATGAACCACGGCCTGACACGCATATTCCCCGTCTGCTCAAAGACATGTGCTCATTTCACTTTCGCTGTTCACCAAGGACTTTTCAAATTATCATGTGACTGTCACCACAAAGCAAGTGGTAGAATTATTCTCATATTGCACGTGATGAACGGAAGCTTCAGAAAACCCCACATGGCAGATACAGCTCTGAGCTGCGGCCATTGAAGTCCGCTCGATGGAGGCTGGCAAAGCAGGGCCCTCCCAGCACCTCGCTGCAATGATGCCATGTGTGGCCGACGAGCTCAGAACCAGGTACTCGGTCAGCCTTGGGGACTGGACTCGACTCACAGGACGAGCTGACAGGGTGGCCTGCTCGGGACACGGGGGACCCCATGATTCCTCCTTCCGTCCGCGGAGGCGTTTGCTGAGGGGACGATTTCCCGCGTGTGTTTGGAGTCCAGACAGAAAAGTTTCCACATTGACCTTTTTCTTTTCCAGAAACGGAAGCAGATGTGGGTTTCCTCTTACACAGGGGTCTGTCTTCCTGTTTTTCCCTGTATCTCTCTCTGTTCTTTCCATCCTCTCCTGTGGGAAAATGACTCAGCCCAGGGCCCCACTGGTATCCCGCTTCTCACAGACCCCAAACATTCATGGCGTCTAACAAATGCAGACAGACAGTTGGACTTGGGGCTGTTTGCTCCTAAGCTGTTTCTTGTGGGGGCGCAGCTGCCCGGCCTCATTCTGCCTCCCCTGGACTACAGGCTGGAGCTGGGAGTGCTATACCCCGTGACTCTGAGGGTCAGTTTGTACAGTTTATATGAACAAGTAACAACAGCATTAATACAATTTAATGAACCAATGACAGTGTTAATACAATTTACATGAGCCTATAATGACAGTATTATACTTTATATGAAGCGATAACAGTATTAATCCAATTTATATGAAGCAATAATAAATGCAAATTTTTTGTTGTGGGAAACAGAGGTAAGAAAATTTACCGTTTTAACCATTCTCAATTGTGCAGTTCAGTAGTATTAGGCACATTCACATTGTCGTGAAACCACTATCCATCTTCCGAGCTTTTCCATTTTCCCAACTGAAACCCAACGCATTAAAACATTATGTGTTCTGGTGAGTGAGTTAAATGAGACTTCAAAAGTACCTGTGTACCTGTCAGTATAGATTCCGATAGAATGCCCGTGGGCACACTGACAACCGATAAAGTGTCTGTAGTCTTGTTAGAATTTTCAAATCACAGGGTGAGAAGTTACACTTTTTCCAAAAGCACATCATTCATGAAATAATGGTCTCTTGTGGGCGGAGTCTTCACACCCCTGCCGAGACACCAGACCCCTGGCTGCTCCCTTCCGGTCTGTGCACGGACCACGCCAGGGGTGGTCTGAACATCAGATCGCCTGTGGTGAGACGTCAGTTAAATTGCCCAGGAACAAGCCCCGCCCGGCTCCTCTGAACATGTTGGGCCATCAGCAAAGACTGTGAGGGGTTGGTCACCCTAACCTGTCCCCCACCTGCGTGGAGTACAGAGGCGAAGCACGTTATCTGTTGAGATGCCAGCTCTCGTCTGTATATATTTGTTGGGGTGGCAGAGCCCTGACAGCTCCACGTGCAGCAACAGAAACGCTGCAAATCTGCTTGCCTCCAAACATGTCTCCTTTCGCCTCCCAAAGCCAGATAAGGGGAAACCTGGTGATGGCCCAGCTCCCATAGTCCCCTCCCTGCACTGGTAAAGCCCAGGAGGTTCTGTGCTGACGCAGGCAAGAGCAGAAAAGTGGGGAGCCTTGGGTCTGGCGACCCCCTCGTCCCAGGTGTGGGCTGGTGGTGTCACTTTATCTTCCCGCCTACTCGCTCGTCTTGGTGCTGGTGGGCCCTGTGCCGGTGGGTCCCACGGCATACCCTGTGTGCATCCTCACTGCCAGCCACGCAGCCCCAGAGCCAGCTCTCAGCAGTGTTAGACCTGCTGTCCCCTGGCCTTGGCTCACTCAGGTGCTGGGCTGCAGGGGGGCTGGACGGTGGGTCGGGGCCTCTGTGGGTTCCCACACAGATTGGCCCCACACGGCCCCTGCCCATCCACCCTGCGACCGCAGTGGGGGGGTCTGTCTCAGAGACCCCCGCAAAGGAGTGTGTTTCCACGCTGTTTGCCTTTCGGGAGCGCATGCCTGAGCAGGGCGCACTGTCTGCAATGTCTCTTCTGTGCAGCACAGTGTCACCCAGGGTTTCTTTTTGGGGTCCCGAATGAGAATTCCCGAATCTGGCAGTGGTGATGGTTGCTTAGCTGTGAATGCACTGAAAGCTGCAGGATTGTGCACATCAGCGAGTGGACTGGTGGTGGGTCAGTCGTGCTCCACGTGGCATCTCGGTCCAGCTGTTCTGAATGTCCTCTGGAAGCCGTGCTTCCCCTGGCTTCAGCCTCGTCCAATCACGAACACTAGAGGAGTTCTTGGTGCTTTGTTCCTTCTCTGGAAGGAGGTGGGAGAAGAGCCTGTGACTGAGGGGTCTCCAGGCCTGCCATGTGGGAGCAGAGGCAGGGGACACACAGTGGGCGCCGAGTGGGGTGAGGACCTTCCCATGGCATTTGTACTCGGGAGCTGCCAGCCCAGGATGGAAGGTAGCTGGGGCTGCTGGGATTCCCCGTGTGCTGAGAGGAGCAGACACATCGGCCCATCGGCCAGCGGCCTCTCCTTGGGAAAGACCTGCCCCTGTTTCTGTACTGGGCTCAGCTGACGGGCGCTAGGAGCTGGTGGTACTGAAGAAGCCCAGCCGAGGCGGAGCCCTGGTTACACTGGGGAGGGAGGAGGCGCTGGCTGGCACTCCCTCGGGCCTCTTTGTGGGGTCCTGCGATTTCCTTTGAAAGGAAAAAAGATGGTTGGTTTGCTGTGCTGGCTACGCAGGCTGGTAATGTCAGCCGAGAGAGTGGCTAGAGGGTCTGCTCTAAGTATGGGCTTTTCTGCCAACAGTTATTTTCGGCTGTTTGGATTACAGTTGTCCTCTCTGGTTACCACCGTTGCATCCTGTACATACAGCCCAGGCTGTGGAGTCAGGGCTGGAGGGTGAACACGTGGACAGCCCCATTCCTCCTGAGGTGACGGTGGCCTCATGAGGCTTTAAGTAGAGTCTCTGAGGAGACAGCCTGTGGAGGCTATTCTTCCCACAGCCTCTGCTCGTTTACGGAAGTCGCTTCTATGAGGCCCACCGTGACCAGGGGACACATAGCTGCGGAGGTCACACACTGCCCTGACTCTCCGACGACCCTCCAGGTCTGAATTCATGTGGGACAAGCTGCCTTTTACAAATGCCTGTCATCCATTCTGTCCCCCCTCAGCGATCCCAGACGGAATGATGTGGCCGTCCTGGAAGGCCCTGAGAGGCCATGTGACATCTATCGTGCATTTTCGTGGCAAATTGGGGGGGGGGGTCACATTACCTTTCTTTTCCCCATCTCCTCTCTCCTGCATCATAAAGAAGATTTACGTGTGAGACAGTGGGACATGGAGAGACCTCTTGGCAGACTTCCAGGGTGACTGGTCAGCAGGGGACTGAAGCGTCCTTAACCACCAGCAGCTTGATGGGCTGGTGAGATGAGAGTGGTGGCCTTTGGGAATGTCGTGCCATGGCAATGGGACCGCAGACCAGAGCCATGTGGCTTGCTGACCCAGGTGGGGAGGGTGACAGAAGGAGCTGCTGAGCCCCTGAACTTGCTGGCCTGTGTGCCCTTGGGTCTAGGTGGCAGGACCTGGGTTCGCATTTGGGACAGACACCACTGTGTCTGCCAGCCGCCCACGTGGGCTCACCAGCAAGGACTTGGACCACAAGAACACCTACGGGAGCTCACCCCACTTCCCAGATTACTGAGTCTGAGTTGGTGACTTAGGGTAGAACGGTGGCGACCTGACCCAGCGCAGATCGGGAGACGCAGCCACCCTGTGACACGAGAGACGCTGAGTGAGGGCAAGGCTTCACTTCTGGCTCTGAGTGTTGTTACGTAAGCTTCTTGTCTGACGTCAGCTCCCGGAACGTGAGTTTCGTTCCATCTAGTTCCCTTTGAACCAGCAGCCCTCTGTCTCCTCGGCTGTGGTCCTTGGGCGAGACAGGCATCAAAGGGAGCTGGCTCCTCAGCTCACCAGCCACATGGGCTGTGGGGATAGGAAGACGCTGTCTGGTCTTTCAGCAGAAGCAGGGAGGGCTGGGGTCCACTGCCCAGCGCCTGCCCTGAGAGCCCCCAACGCCCCTCACAGAGGCTGGTTGTCAGGCGCACAGAGGCGTCGTCGTCACCTGTCCTGTCTTGTGTACTGCTGGTGGTGGGACCCAGTTCCTTCCACTCTGGAGCAGAAGCGAAGAGCAGTTAAGCCCAGTGCTGCGCACTGGGTGTCACGGGTTGTCACCAGGAAGGAGTGCGCTGTGCACAGTGTGAGCCAGGCCGCCCGCCGTGAGGAAGCCTGGCCCTTAACGGTAACTCTTGTGGGATCC
The DNA here is from genome assembly GCF_057876585.1 of Rhinolophus sinicus. Lineage (NCBI taxonomy): Eukaryota > Metazoa > Chordata > Mammalia > Chiroptera > Rhinolophidae > Rhinolophus > Rhinolophus sinicus. Next base: position 118,457,270 of record NC_142504.1, on the reverse strand, counting down.
TTCCTTGATCTCTTAAGATGATTCTGAAGACCAGAGAAGGTGAAAAGACATTGGTCATGAAGTAGATTTCAGGGATTGAGGGTAAAATTGTGTGTGTTTTAAGAGGGGAAGGAGTAGAAGCTACAGATGAAATGCTTGTTAACGTTTGATTTGAGATTAAGGGGCAGTGGCGTGTGTGCACGGGCATATGTGTGTGTGTGCGTGTCCCATTGTGCCCTCGGGGCTTTGGTTTTGTGCCTGGAATAAGTTCACCTCGGGCTGCTGTGACTTTGGCTTCAGATTTATCTAGATAGGAAACACAGTGAAAGTTAATACACTTTTATTAAAATCAGGCTTAAAATCACTTCTTCCTGATGCAGGAAAACTTAAATCACCTTCCGAGGCTACAACTGGCCGTCCCGCATAGATTTCTAAGTGGCGACTCTGTGACTATGTCACCTGTACGGTCAAGGAGATTCCTGCGCTTGGCGAAGCCGGTCAGCACTTACTAGGCTGTCAGTCGAGGTCAGTTACTGGACAACACGTAGGCCCAAGCAAGGTGATTGTGGGACCTTGTGGTCCCTCGTAGATAGGATTTTCTAACAATACACCAAACAGAAGCGTTTCCTTGAGTCCAAAGCAGAGCGGGAGGACAAGACCTGTCTAGACGCCTTCTGTTCTCACACAGCACTCTGAGCTTGACCGCGCCCTCCGACCCTTGTGCAAGGAGGTCGCAGGCTTGGCTGTGCCTCTTCGGCTGCGCTGCAGGGAAACTGCTGTCTGACTGGGTTTCGGCTCTGCCTCTGCCGCTCCTGTTTTCTCGGAGGGTCTCGGTAGCACCCAGGATGAGTGGGCAATGCTGTCAGTGGGCGCAAGGAGCGGGCACAGGCCCTCGGGCTCCGCGAGGTGACAGAACTTCACTAACGGTGAATTCAGAGGGAACAGAGCCCTCGTCTCATTTGCAGTCATCGTCCTCACTTGCGTCAGCTGCTGCTGTGTCACCGTAACCTCTGACATCTACAGAACGAAGATGAGATAACATGCCGGTTCTCACCACATAAAGGCTCTGAGTTAATGAAGTAACGTTGGCAGAGAACCCTGAGCTTCTTCCGGGAAGTGAGGTCCCATGTTTGAATGGTCACTGAAGCTACGACAATTTGCAGGCTCGCCCGCCACTCGCCTCCCTTTCTGCGGACTGAAAATGAGGGCAGGCGTTTGGGATCACCCCTCGAATTGCTGCTCCTTCCTCTGTGGAGCCTGCGTCATCCTCACCATGACCACCCAAGAGACCTCACAGAAGCCAGCACAGGAGTCTTCAACAACCAAAAGCTCCACATTTGTAACAGAAATGAAAGCAATTCAAAATAGTCAGGAAAAGAGCCTCCAACAGAAATAGACACATCACAGATGACTTCGGTTGTGATTCATGGTGCCTCAGTGGTCTGCAGTCAGCCAGGACACCACGGGTAGTGGTCTCGGGCGCCCGGGGGGACCACCGCTGTCCCTGCCCGCACGGGGCCCTCATCCGGGACACACGTGCCCATGGTGAGCCTGTTCGGAAAAGGAGACCATGAACTTGCCTGGGATGAAGCTAGGCGTGTGCTGGATAGTGCGGTACAGGCCAGACCTTTCAGGCTTTCACTCATTGATTTTGGTGTTGGCCTGATCGGGGGGGGGGGGAAGAAGAGTGGTGAAAAGTGGGGGAAAGGTTAGACTCACAAATCTCGCTCTTAAAAGACATTCTGCGCTCGCAGCAACTAGAAAGCTCTGTGCCATCAGGTGTGTGGGAAGTGCTGTTTTTGCTCCTCCCAAAGCTGGAAGGCACCATTTTATTTATTTTAATGAAAATTTCATTGAGATGTCATTCATATATCATATAATTCACCCACTTAGTGTGCAGTTGGTTGGTTTTCAAGGTGTTCAGAGTTGAACAACCTCAATCAGTTTTAGAGCATTTTCACCACCCCAGAAAGAAACCCTGAGCCCATTACATAGTCTCCCCAGCCCCCAGCAACCACTGGTCTTTCTGTCCCTATGGATTTGGTTGTTCTGGTCGCTTCACATAAGTGGAGTCTTACCGTGTGTGGTCTCTGGCCCCTGGCTCCCCTCACTCAGCATAACGTTTTCAGGGTTTGTCCACGCGGTCTGGAGTGTCAGTGCTTTGTTCCCTTTTGTGGCCGAATGATGTTCCCTTGTGTGGCTCCACCGCATTCTGTGTGTCCTCAGCTGATGGACACTGTGGTTGTTTCCGCCGTTTGTCAATAGAGGTGACGCTGCAGTGGAGCTGTAGGCACAGTTCAGTCTGGCAGTTCCTCAAAACCGTACACACAGAGCTGCCATGGGACCCAGCAGTTCCATCTGGGACGTTGTTTCACATCTTTCTTTTCCACCTGGATGCCTGTCTTTCTTTTTCTTGCCCAGTTGCCATGGCTGGAACCTCCAGTGCAGTATCAAGGGAAGATCGGGCGTCCTCGGCCTGATCTTCGGGAAAAGGCACCCAGTCTTTCCTCAGTGAGCACGGGGTTTGCTGTGGGTGTTTCGTGAAGGCCCCATATCAGTTTGAAGACCTTTTGTTTTCTTCTTATGTGAGGGGCAAATACATCTGGAGTGCGCTCTTAGTTCCATCTTGTTCGGGCCTTGATTAAAAGGACCAAAAGAAGAGAGCCACCTGACCAGTAACGTAGTTGTACCAAGAAAGTCCATAAAAACAGGAGTTAAAGCACTTTTCGCCACTTCAACATTCACTGTACACGTGTCATTGGAATTAGAATTTCTGTTTGTGTCTGTACATGCAGTTTCCCTGTGTGCCATGTGCTCTCAGCCCACAGTGGGACTCAGAGTTGATTTCCTGACTTGGGGGATTTCAACTTTAGAGCACAGCTTCATTTAGAGGATTTGTTGTATTTTCCATTTCTTTTTATTAAGTTGCATGAAACGTCACTAAGGCTGGCTTGGATATAGAAAGCTCATTATGACTGGATTTGCTAAGTCCGTATCTCCATGATCTGGGGAAGGAATGTCTGCAGAAACAAATGACGGGTTTCTCCCAGCTTCTCGGGAAGGGCTTGTTATTCATAGCACAGACACGGAGGCAAAAGACGAAACAGACTCCTACCCAGACTTGCCTGATGCCGGGGTTTGTGTATGAGAGCTGGCTCAGCTGTGAGTGGGGCTCACTGGTCCCACCCTGCTGTGACTGGGTGACCAGCTTGCTCCCTCAGGGCCACTGGAGTTTTCTGACTGTAAAATAAGGGAAGGAAAATGATGCTGGCTGTTTTTGTCTTTTGGTTGTTTCAGTTTGGTTATTTAGAATCACCATTGGGGACACTAGCATACTTTTCCGTCCTGCTGGCTGTTATATGCACACCCCCCCCATTCATGGCCTGTCTCTCACACGGCTAACTCTCCCTTCTTCCTCAGTTTCCCTTCAGATGCCTCCTTCAGATAGAGAGCTCGTAAGGGCAGGCTGCGGTCTTACGAGCAGCCTCGGTCTTGAGTGTGGTCCTCCCGTCTCTGAGGGGGGTCTCCCAGGCACCCATGCTGGCACAGTCTGCCCATCCCGCAGGCCCCTCTGGGAGGCTGGGCCACCAAGGCAGAGGGAACAATGGAGGGAGGACAAGGTTCCTCAGCTTTTTGGCACATGTCACATTCAGCTAAGTGTCTCGCCTTGCACCCAAAGCTAAAGTCTAAAAGTGTGACTTTGGGTGAAAAGGTCTCCATGGACGTTTGTCCTCCCCAAATAGCAGTTGTGATAGTTGAAGGAATTAATCAATGCTTGGTCAGCTCTGTGAGGGTGCGTGTCCGACGATGGCTCATGCAGAATGGACTACAGCTGTGTGTCACCTCCCATATAATATCGGGTCATTGAAAAAAGTGTTGGATTAGCACCTTTATTTTCCTGTGAAAGCTATCCGAATGCAGTTTATGCTTCTCTCAGAACGCTTTGGCCAAAAATGTTACCTTAAAAGATAAATTAATTTTTAGTGTGTATTTCCAGATGTTATTGGAAATAAATTCAAAGTTGAGGTGCCAACACCTGGGGATTGATTCCTCAGCCATTAGCAAAGACAGGGACATGTTTATCAGTGGACGCCACTGGTTTTCAGTGCAACCCCACAGTGCAGAATTGGCCGCCAGCCGTTCCTGCAGCTCACACCTCGCCTACTGAGTGTCTGCGTGTCCTGAGGAGGAGAGACGAAAAGGGGGTGGCAGGGGCTGCCGTTCTTCTTAGCCCCTAAACAGAGGCTGACCAGGTGGTCCGGGTGTTTCAGGAGAGGGACACAGCAGTTCAGGGTCAAAGGTGACGTCACGTTGTGGATGCAGCAGGGCCTTGAGTGCCTAGGTGACGCCGAACTCCAGCCTCAGTTTCCCTCCTGACCCGGGGCGGAGGCGGTGTCAGGTGTGGTGCATGTGCGCTCCAAGCCTCATGGGGGCTTCTGGCCGTAGGTGCTGTGGCTGCAGGTCTTGCACGGGAACGTGAGCCAGGCCAGCTCTGTGAGACCCTGAAGCCACGCACAGGGCAACTTTGCTTCGTTCTGTGCAGGGAAGGAGGGCCCCCGCAGGCTGCCAGCAGCCCCCGCGGAGCATGTGGAGAATGCCAGGCCACACGTCACGTGCCTGTGGACCAGGCTGCGCAGGGCTCTGGGTGGGCAGGGTCTGAAGCCACGAGGGGAATGCTGAGATAGAAGGGTCACTTCTCCAGTCATCCGTGTAGGAGCTCTGTGTCCCCAACCAGAACCAGGGGTCGGCTGTGAGTGCGGGCTCAGAGGTCGCAACTGCACCCCCCAGCGCTCTGGTGTGACCCTGTGTCAATGCACAGTGCTCATTAGCATCCTGCCGGCTTCTGGACCCCCACCCTGCGTGGCTTCTGTCTGCTACAAACGCAATGCGAGGGCGGTGCTCTCACTCACGGCCCCACTGCCAGTTTAGGTGGATAACTCTTTGCCCTGGGGCGTCCTGAGCATTGTGGGGTGTTTCTCTGCACCCGTGGTCCCACCCACGTGATGCCAATAGCACATCAAGTTATGACAACCGCAAATGTCTCCACCATCATCATGTGTCCCCTGGGGGTCGGGAACCTTGGGGTCAGTCATGGCTCGTCCCAGGGCTTGCCTTCCCAGGAAAGGCGGCCCTGGGGGGGGGGGGGCGTAGGGGGTTTGGTGCATGTTAAGTGTGCAGTGTAGTGCTAACAGCTCAATAGCTGGGCCAGACCTCCTCCTTACCAGGTTCGAGAGTTCCCGTCACCCTCAGCACCCCTGTCGTTGGTGTGATAGACAATTAAGCTTAAAAATGAGATGGCTTTTCTGGAAATTTCCGGGGCAGCTGCAGGCCGAAGCCATTGGGTGGTTCCCAGCTCTGCTGCAGTTAACATCACAAGAAGTTTGTGAAAAATAAGGACACTGAGTCTGACTGGATAAGTCTGCCAGGGTGTGGGGGGGTGTGTGTGAGGGTGGCAGTGCCAGGGCAGCAGGGCACGGACCATGGTGCAGGGTCCCTCCTGCTCTCAGGGTTGTACCAGGACCTCACAGAGCCCGCTCTGGGCCGCCAGCTGTACTGGCACACAGTCCTGTAAGGAAAGGAATATATCCCAGGGCCAGGCAGCGTGGGCAGAGGTGGCCAGCACCCCAGCATGATTTCGCTTTGCCTGGCTGTGGCTCTGTGCCTGAGGCTGCTTCACTGAAACACTCCTGAGTGATTTCAGCTCCCAGGATTACCGAGTGAAAATGTTCCCTCTGGTTAGAAATATATGACTGCAGGCATCCCCCCGCCCCCAGGCCCTTCCCTTTTAAGGCACGTGGGCCACGCCTCCTGGGCCTGGCCATGGGCACAAGGCCGGGCTGTTGGCAAGAAGTCCTCCCTCGTGGTCTTGAGGTGGGAACCATGGGTTCTGATTGGTGCTGTGTAATCGGCACCCCCTTTGTGGCTTCTGCAAAAATGTAGGAAATTAGATGGTTGGCTCTCCATTTCCCTTGACTCGGCATGTTACCCATTAACTGTCTGCCCAGGTTGACTTTCCCTCATTCCTTCCAGGAAGAGGCACAAACAGCATGAAACAATAAGGCTGTTTTGCATTCACCCTGATCTCGTATGTGGGAGGGACAGAGCTTAGGGACTGACATTCAAGGAAATCATGGTAGAGGCCCCAACGCCCAAGACGGTAGCCCTCAGCTTTTGTCCTAGACCCACATCCGTTTTGAGCGGCACAGAACAACCAGCCCCTAGCACACTTCCACGAACCCCTCGCCGAGGCTGGCTCGCCATCCACCCACAGTTGTTGAATTTTGTTTTCTGCTGTGTGTATTATGGAGATAAAGACTCAGGTTTCCCAAAAGGGACGTGATAAGAGGGTTGTGCTGAAAATGACGCTTCTTCCAATCGAGTGCCCTATCCTGTCGGCCCCCTCGAGTATCACTGTCCCCGGGTGAGCTAGGCCCTAGCCGGAGCCTGTGTGGTGTGGGGTGCGGGGTGAGCTACAGTGCTCATGGAAGCTCCCTGGGCTCTCAGCACCTGTGCTCGTCTGTGCGTCCCAGGGAACAGAAGGTCTGGGGGAGCGTCCTGCCGTGGGTGCAGCCGGGAGGACGGACTGGGTGGGGGCACCGCAGTGCGCTCAGACTCACCATGGAGTCTGCCCAATGTCCCAGCCAGAGTAGAACTTACTGGCTGCCTCCCCAGTGGGCAGGCACCTGACAGCCCCCTGAGCCGGGGTGGCGATTTGATTGAGGTTGTTTTTCGCGATGATTGCAGTGGTCACACATCATACACAGATCCCCGTGTCCTGTGCCCAGTTTCCCCCAATGGTGACGGTTCACAAAGCTGTTGCCCAGTATCGCACACTTATGCCATCTGCCCTGTCACTGAGCTGACCCAGTGCTACGTTCACTCCGTCCTGTAGTCGTGTGTGCTGGTGTGGTTTTTAGGAGCAAGTCACAGCAATACCAGGTAAAACTGTACACAGAAGAAAGTCACTGCTTCCCATCTTATGGCAAGACGTGCTGTTTCATCAGACTGAGGTTTTTCTCGTGCATGTTTCCTGTTTTCATGGCTTGTTGAAGGGGCTACTTACATGACTACATATTTTGCCTGCGGCCCAGCCTCCTGAGTGCCTTCCGCCGCGGGGGACAGTCCTGGGGTCTGGATCCCACAGCCAGTGGGTCTGCTTCTGGAAGGACCACAGCAGAGGCCCAAGGCTGACGTGGGCTTCTCTCCCATTCTCCTCCGGTCCCCTCAACATCAGAGACTACAGAGGGGCTAAGATGCCACAGCAGTGGCCGGTTTTGTTGTTTGGGGGGCACTGGGCATTTTGTTTTCAGTTCTGAAGGGAATAGGAAATACATATTATAAGTAGGGTAACTGGTTCTGAAAACAAATTATGTTCTAGGTTCAAACTTAACATATGGGCACATCCATCGTCTGTTCTCTGTGTGTGTAACTTTTCCAGGTGGGGACATTAGAGAACCGCGGTTAAAAAGTGCATATGTGCTATGCACATGCTCTAAGACTGGCCAGGTGTCTGCTCGCATTTCTGTTTTCACCTGTCTCTTTAGCCGCTATTCCGTCCTCTTTCACATACTTCTGTTACTAAAACTTTCCAGGTAAAATGGGAATTCCGACAGTTTCGAGAAGTGTCCTTTAGCCCCCACCCCTTATCCCCTTTGTCCTCCTCCCGCCTCTCTCTCTTCGTCATGACTTGTAGCTCTTCTGCCCTCCTCCACCTTCTGGGCATAAACCAAACCTGTCCTCGTCCCAAAGTGCCACCTCCAGGAAGCCTCTCGGGATTTACTGTCCTCCGGCCAGAACATCACCTCACGTTGCTGGGGCTGGTGGGCAGTTGGAGTTACTGCATTTGGAGAATTCTGCCCAGAAACAGGTTTGAGAATGTCTCGTCCTCTATGCTGACCTGGGCCCAGCAGCCCCCTTCCAGGAAGAGCCCAGCCAGAAGCACGGGCACACGATGGCTGTGGCAGACAGGGCCGTCCTGACACGGAAAGTGCTCACAGTGCAGAGATGGGGATGGCTGTGACTGCACAGTGCTGGGGACTGAATTGTCCCACCGTCTGCCCTGAAGCACTGACCCCAGTGCGAGGCTGTTAGGGGCAGTTACGCTCAGATGAGGTCATGAAGGGCTGTGTCCTTGCAAGAGGAGGAAAAGCCCGTGTGACTTGCTGTCTGCCTTGAGGACACAGCGAGAGGCTGCGTCTGCAGCCAGGTCTGTAGCCAGGAAGAAGCATCGCAGACCGGGAACCCTGCACATGGCCTCCCGCCCCCAGGGCTGTGAGACGCGCCTGCCTGCCAGTTAACGCACCCAGTCTGAGCTGTTGTCACAGCCGCTGGAGCTAACTAGTCATATCCCAATTCTGCGACAAAACCTCTATTACACTGCTATTGTGTACATTACCTGTCTATGATGCTGTGATGGGTAATTTCATGTGTCAACCTGACTGGCCCAAGGGCGTCCAGATAGCTGTAAAACATGCCTCTAGGTGTGTCCGGGAGCGAGTTTCAGGTGACGTGACCACTGGACTCAGTACACGGAGTACAGCAGGTGGATGTCCCCAAGGGGCTGGCCCTCATGGGACAAACGGTGGCAAGAGGGTGGGTCTGCTGTCCACTCTGGCCTCGGACGTCGGACCTGCTGTTCCTACAGCTGCGGACGGCGGCTTTGGGGCCATCTCCCTGGCCATGATGCCTGAACCAGTTCCCAGGACACGTCCCTGTTGACTCTGTTTCTCTGGAGAACTGATGAACACATGGGAATGGCTGCATGTGGGAAGGGCGGAATTACTGGGGCGTTTTGCTGCTGTTTGGCTGTTTAACCCATCTGACCCACTCTGTTTACTGCTCTGCCCTGACGTGTGGATCCAGGCATCTCATGTCGTTCCGATGAGTGGTTTTCACCATGATGCTTCACTTTCCCAGGAGCACGCACCCTCCGGCGTTCTGCGTCTCGCCCAGTGCAGCACTCGGAGCTCCTTGGTCGTCCCATTACCTGTGCTGCCCACGTCTCATCTCAGTTTCCCCACCTGTCACAGGATGGTGTCACTGTCCTCAAGGGCCATGAGGACTGAGAGGAGAGGGTTGGACACTCTCACCTGGGCCCAACTTCCAGGAGCTGTGTTCTCAGCCGACTTGGCCTTGGGGCCCCAAGAAAGTCCAGGAATGGCTGCCAGACCCTGCAGCTGCCCTTCTCCGGGGACCGGGGGGGATGCTGGGCTGGAAGGTGGGCCCCAGGCCACTGCTGAGCACCCAGAGTGGGTAATGGATGCAGAGGCCCGTCTGGTGATGAAATTGCAGCCGGGCTGGCATTTGCAGGCATCTTTGCGTTTCGTGCTCAGGAGCCCAGGGAGATGTCAGGAGTGGCTCACAGACTGGACCAGGCTTCTCCACGTATCCTGAAGCGAGAAGCTGTGAAAAGCAGATTCATTGAGCCGCCCATCACTCACCGAAGGGGTCTCCCCAGCAACCAGAACCCTGAATCTCAGAGCATTTTGGGGGCTGCCCAGGAGTCTGCGTTCGTCACTGTGCACTGTGACAGATCTCAGCAAAGCCTCGGGGAGTGGCCGAAACCCCCCAGTACTTGGGCACAGCTTTCTTTGGACCGAGAAGGGTACTTCAGAGTGGATTTTATTTTGACTTTGAGGTGCTTTCAGGAGAGATCCGCTGTTTGAGGAAACTTAACAGAAACAATGCCGATGGGTTTGTGCTTTCTCCCCTGGCAGGTGGTGTCTGCCCATCCGCCACCCTCGCAGGCATGCGCTGGCTCCTGGGCGCTGGGTGGAGCCTCGTCTTCTCCTTGACAGACTGCAGCCCAGAAGCAGCGTACGTCCCCGGGCATCACACACATGAAGTCGGGGACTGGTAGCAGGTACTTCATCTCTTAAGTGAGGACTTTCTACAGTGAGCAGTGTGTGTGTTTTTACATCAAGCTGATTCCAGACAAGGTCGGTCGTTGCCTGGTGCTCTGGGGGTAGGCCTCTTCTGCAGACACAAACTCCTGAGACCAGGCCCCAAGCGCAGAGTGTTGTTTATGTTTCTGGTTTTTTTATACTGGGGCCACAGGTACTTCTGTTTGCCACTTTACCTAGAAATTCACAGGGATGTGACCTTGGATTAAGTGATGGTTTTCTCAATATAACACCAAAAGCACAAGCATCAAAAGAAAAACTAGATTAGTTGGACTTCATCAAAATTTACAACTTGGGGATGTCACAGGACAGTAAAGAAGTTGAAAAAACAACACACAGAACAGAAGAAAATAGTTCCAATGCATGCATCTTATAAGGACTTGTGTCTAGAACATACAAAGAACACTCACATCAACAATAAAAACAGAACAGTGGCAAATGGGCAAAGGATCTGAATAGATATGTCTTTGAAAAAGATGTACCAATGGCCAACATGCAGGTGACAGACAGAGACAAACAAAGGTTGAGAATGTGGAGAGGGTGGACTGACAGACACTGCTGGGGGGACGTGACACTGCAGCCGCCGTGGAGAACAACATCGGTTCCTGAGACAGTCAGAGTGAGCACGTGACCCAGCAGTTCCACTTGTAGGTCCTCACCCAGGAGAAGCGAGCACACATCCACAGAAACCTGTGCACGAACTTCCATGGCAGCGCTCCTCACAATACCAAACAGTGGCAGCAAGTCAAGTGTCCGTCAGGAATTCACGGATAAACCAACTGGTCCATCCACACACGGAACATTTCAGCCATTAGGAAAGCTGACTCTGGGCGGTGAGCACACAATGTGAGATGCAGATGATGGGTTACGGAATGTACACCTGAAACCTATGTCACTTGACTAACCATTGTCACTCCAATAAACTTAAAAAAGAAAAACAAAAGAGAAAAAGAAAGAACACTTCAGCCATGACCAGAAACGCTGCACGGACCTTGAAAATACTGTGCTGAGCAACACGCCAGAACCAGAGGCCACATGGCATGTGACTGTGCTTCTGCAGAAGGTGCCGCGAGGGCCATGCTGTTGAGAGGTTAGTCCTGCTCTGGGCCGTCGCTGAGGGCTGCTAAGTGCCCCCGGCCTGTCCGCCCCACGCTTCATTCAGGAGTGGTCGGGATGCATCGGAGCGACCGGGCGCCTGCAGGGCCCAGGATGGGGCGGTGGGCTGCCAGGTCTTACACGTTTCCTTTGTCGTTGGAGCTGTTGCTGCCAGAGGTCCTAATGAACTTGCTGGCCTGTGTTGTATCTGGAACCAGCCCTGATAAGAGCAGCCACGAAGCAGGACACGTATGTGGAGCCACTTCCTGAGACGCGTGGGCCCATGTGCCATGGGGAGCCTCCCAGCCACACGCCTCCCAGACTCGGGCAGCACAGCCGAAAGCCTGTGCTCTGAAGCTAGGAGAGAACTAACCCAGCCGCCTCCTCAGAGCGTCACCCTCATGCTGAGACCTACAGCCGCAGGGGACACAGCTCTGATGCCCACGAATCGGGGGGCGGGGGGTGTCTCCAGGGAGTCGTCTCTGCCCAAAGTCAGCGTCGGGCACTGTGTTGAGTGGGGGTTTGAGGGGAAAGCAGTATGGACTCAGGTCTTACGGCTTCAAGACAAAGTTGGTGGAGAAAGCAGACTGCTGGGAGTTTTGGATTCCTTTGTAAAACATGGCACATTTTGTTTTTCAATTTGTGTGGCAGACTTGAATAATATAAATGTTTCCGGGGCCTCTCAGAGCACAGTCTTGTTCTGACTTGTTTCTGAGCCTGTGGATCAGTTCTTCCAGGATGTCTGTATGTGTGTGTGTTTGTCCAGTTACGGGAAGGGACTAGCTGAGAGCCACCCGCGGGTCCCCTGTGGTGCGCATCCAGTGACAAGCAGTCCTCCCCTTCTCTCCTTTCTTATTTCTAGAATTCTTTGCTTTGAAGCCAGCAGCCATTGGTTGCACCACTTCCTGTGTCTTGGCCCCGTGACTCTCCCAGGTGACCCGGGGGAGGGGCTCCAAGCAGCTCATCCTGTGACCCTGAAGGAAGTTTGGCTGATAGTGTGCTGTGCTTGTCTTGGTGATGCTCGAAAGTCAGCCAGCTGGTCCTGGAAGGCAGGTCCCAGCTCGGCAGTGGCAGGCGGGTGTGGACATGGCAGGCCAGGCCAGACGGAAGACAGGGGGCCTGTGAGCCCGTGTCCCCCTGCTGCCTTCCTCTGTCTGGCTCTATCAGAAAAGCATGGGGCCCTGTCGAGCACCCGCTTCTTGGTTTCTGCTCATCTGGCTGCGAGGACCAAGCATGTGGGTGCAGCACTGCCTGAGGGCGTGGCTCGGCCAGATGTCACCCGCCCTCCGCACCCTGGCCACCCCGCAGGGTGCCTTGCCGGCATTTGCTGTCCTTCCGCACAAATCCTGGCTCTAAGGTGTCGTTTCTGCTTCGAGCTGTTTCTTCTCAGTTATGACAGTTGATGTGTACACACAACCATTCCTGGGATTGCAAATTACAGCTGCTGTGGGTGCCGTTTTCTCAACATGGCCGTCTTCATGTTGTCCCCGGTTATAAGAATGTGCAGGGTACAGGCGCACGTCCAGACTGCGGTCATTTTACAAAGGACACCAAGAGTCCCTATGGTGCCTCACCAGCTGGCCGTGCGAGTGCACGTCTGGGCGTCGGCCTCAAGGGACCAGAGCTGTTCACACGGAGCCAAGACGCGCACAGCCACCTCCCTGCTGGTGGTCAGATTGATGCTGAATGCAAACTGGGTGTGCGGCTGCGAAGCTTAACGTTGAATAAATTCAGGCAGATCCATACATTGGAGCCACATGGAGGCTTTAAAAGTCCCTTAGAGCAGGAAGTTCTCTGAGCAAATGTTGCTCACTCTGCAGCAGTGCTGGGAACAGCATCCTCCAGACACACTGCCTGACACACTCATGCACACACACACACACACACACACACACACCCGCACATGGCACCCACACATGCAAGCTCTCACACATATGCACACTCACGATTTGTATGCTTTCACACACAGGCAACACCAAAAGGTCAGATAAATCATCCCAACTGATGGGGCCAGATGGCTATGTTTACGTGGTGTGCAAACAGCTTGGAAAATTGAGCGGTGAGCTTGTACTATTTCTGAGGTTGGAAGGCACATTTCACCTGCATCCCAACCCACAATGATCCAAAAGTAGGACTGCCCCGGGTCCCGCCTGGCCTGTACACTCAACAACTGAGCTGAGTGAATGGTGGCTAGGAGTCAGGCGACAAATATTCCAGGTACACGCTCTCAGCATTAAATCCCCATGTTCCTATTAACTCAGCAGTTACTCAATTTGTAAAGTTCAGACTTTCTTTGACGTGCCAGCCAGCTCCTGTCGTTGCAAATTGTGAAACAGATGTTTAAGCAGGAAGGTGCCTCCTGACTGGTGCCAGTGACGAGCGTCTGTGGGTGCTGTGACTGAGGTCTCATCTCCCGTGTCCTGTCGTGGGAGCACCTGATACACCTGGGGAAGCCATGCGGGGGGCCCCAGTGTGCCCCTGTGTGCAGGCCGAACCGCCACCTGTCCTGAAGCAGCTGTGGGATGAAGGGGAGACGTCCTTCTCAGTCATTGGCCCACAGGCATCATGTGTAGGCAGGTTTGCGGTCACACTGTAAGTAGTGTCCCCGTGCTGGCAGATGTGAACCAGGAGGGAGCAGGGGCCGCTGGGAGCTTCTTCCAGGTGCCATGGAGTGACCACGAGGGGCATGTCCGTGGACTGGCCGTAGAGCAGCCACTGCCCCCGGTCACACGGGAGGCGCAGTGGCCGGGCAGGCGTGCTTTCAGGCTGCCCGCCCATGGCCTCACTTCTCTTTCCTAGGTGATTTTTTAAATCACCTTATTTCAAAGGTCCTTCTGGATCTTGTTTCATCAATCTGGAATAAATGATGATGATTTTGTTGGTTGATGGTGTAATCGATTGATTGATCGATTCGGCTGAAGGCTGGCACTGGGTCCTGGCTCCAGGGCCAGGTCTTCGCCAAGCGCAGGGCTGGGTCCTGCCATCATCTGGTGCCTACAGCCTGTCCCAGAGGGCCTCTCACCGGCCTCAGTGCCAACTGCTCTCCACATGGAAGTAATTCTGTGTCTGAAGTCCTTTCCTGAGCTGTGACCATGTTCCCTTGAATAAACAACAGGGCGGGGAGCCTGCTTGCCACCCAGTGGCCCTGGGGTTGTGTTTACAGCACCACATCTGGGCAGGACCAATGTGGGCCCTGGGGAGGGCGTGTACTGGGTTCCTATAATAAATCCCACTTGGTCTTGGTGTCTAATCCATTTAATATGCTGCTGAATTCCTTTTGCTAGAATTTCGTTGAGAATTCTTGCATCAGTGTTTATTTATAGGGAATACTGGTCTGTAGTTTTCTTGTGGTGTTTTGTCTGGCTTTGGTGTCGGGGCAATGCTTGCCTCAAGTGTTCCCTCCTCTTCACATTTTGGGAAAAGTTTGAGAAGGATTGGTATTCTTTAAATGTTTGAAAGAATTCACCAGTGAGGCCGTCAGTTCCATGGCTATTCTGTTTGGGGAGATTTTTGATTACTTAACTAATGTACTTAACATAGGTCTTTTCAGATTTTAATTTGAGTCTTTTTTTCCTAAGTCCACTAGTTTCTAAAGTTGTATGGTTAGGTTATTAGTTGGAGGTCTTTCTTGGTTTTTAATGCAAGCGTAAATTTCCCCCTTACTACTGCTTTCACTGCTTCCAATAAGTTTTTTGCAAAATTATGTTTGTTTTCAGTCATCTCTAAGTATTTTCTAATATCCCTGTGATTTCTTTGATGCATTGGATGTTTAATAGTGTGTTGTTTAGTTTCCACATTTTTGTGAATTTTCCACTTTTCTTTATGTTGCTGATTTCTCATTTCAGAGAAGATACTTTGTATGATACCTATCTTTTTTAATCTATTGAGACTTACTTTGTGCCCCAACAGATACGCTATCCTGGAAGGTGTATCCCTTGTGCACAAGTGTGTACTGCTGCCGTTGGGTGGAGTCTTCTGTGAGCTCCGATTTAGCTGGTCTATTGTATCGAGTCCTCTGTGTCCTTACTCATCTCCTGTCTGGTCATTATATCCATTTCTGTCAGTGGTGTACTGAATTCCAACTATTGTTATGCAACTGTTTCTCCCTTCAGTTCTGTTAGGTTTTGCTTCATATATTTTGATGATCTGTCATTAGGTGTGTAAATGTTTTTAATTGTTATATCTTCTTGCTTTATTGAACCCTTTTTTAACGCATAATGTCCTTCTTTGCCTTGTATAATTATTTTAAATTTAAAGACTAATTTTGTCTGCTATTAGTACAGCCTCCCTTGCTTTCTTTTGGTTAATTTTGGCAGGGAATGTCATTTTTTCCCCTTCCAAACATTTGTCTTTAGATCTCAAGTGAGTCTCTTGTTGACTGAGTACAGTTGGATCATTTATTTATCCATTCTGCCAGTCTCTTTTGATTGGAGAGTTTAATCCATTTACATTTAAAGTAATTACTGATTAAGGAGGGACTTCTGTCACTGTGCTATTTGTTTTCTATTGTCTTATGACTTTTCTGCTCCTCATTTCCTGCATTCATGTCTTCTTTTATTTAGTTGTTTTTTCCCCCACTAACATGTTTAACTTCCTTTCTCATTTCTTTCTGTATATATTCTATCACTATTTTCTTTGCCATGGAGATTACATTTATCTTCCTAAAGCTGTAACGTTCCAATCTCAATTTATAGCACCTTAACTTCAATAACATACAAAAACTCTGCTCCTTTACAGCTCCCTCTCTACCTCTTCCAGTTGTTGGTGTCACAAGATTACATCATTATACAGTGTGCCCCAGAATACACACTAATAATTTTTGTAAATACATTAGTCTTTTAAGTTATGTAGAAAACAAAATTTTAAGTTACAGACCAAAGTTACAACAATACCACTTTTTAGCATAATGATTTTTGCCTTTTTCCTTAAATGTGTTAGTCTTTTAAATCATGTAGAGAATAAAAAGTGCAGTTCCAAACCACTATTACCGTAATACCAGCTTTTGTAATTACCCAGGTATTTACCTTTACTGAGATCTTTATTTCTCCAGTCGGCTTCAAGTTAAGTCCTCTCCTGTCACTTGAGGATCTCTTGCAGGGCAGGCCAGTGGTACAGACTCCTCAGCTTTTGTCTATCTGGGAACGTCTGATTTCTCACTTACTTTTTTTGGGGGTGGGGGAATATTGGGGAACAATGTGTTTTTCCAGGACCCATCAGCTCCAAGTCAAGTCGTTTTCAACCTAGTTGTGGAGGGCGCAGCCCACTGGCCCAAGTTGGAATCGAACTGGCGACCTTGGTGTTATGATCTAACGAACTGAGCCAACCAGCTGCCCTGATTTCTCACTCACTTTTGAGGGACAGCTTTGCTGGATGTACGATTCGTGGCTGACAGCTCTTTTTCTTTTCGCACTTTGACTGTATGGCCCACTGCCTTCTTGCTTCCAGAGTGTCTGATGAGAAATGGGCAGAGTCTTACCAAGGATCCCTTGTATGTGACGAATTGCTTCCCTCTCTCTGCTTTCAAGATTCTCCCTTTGTCTGTGTCTTTTGAAAGTTTGGTTATAATGTATCTCAGTGTGGGTCTCTTTGAGTTCATCACACTTGGATTTTGTTGAGCTTCTTGGATGTTTATATTCACGTCTTTCATCAAATCTGGTAAGTTACAGGCATTATTTCTTCAAATATTCCCCTCTGCCCTTTCTCTTCTCCTTCTAGGACTCCCGTGATGTACATTTTAGTTTCATTAACCTAAAAACAAAAGGCCTTTCAAAGTAAGAATCAAACAAGCGTTCCTTTGAGATCAAAGAACAGCTATTTGGGCAGCACTGACTCCGGCAGATTCCCAAGCAATGTTCCGAAGAGGAGACCAAGGCAGAGGGTATTTATGAGAACAGGAAGGGAGACAATTACATCCATGGAAGGAAGGCATTGCTATTGGTGGGGATAACATAGTGATGCTGATTCTAAGCAATGTTTTTAATTTTCAGTCTGGCAAGCATAATATCTGCTTTCTTGTTATCTTTGCAAACAGTTCTTTGAGCTCAAGGTTGCTTAGATCCAGTCCAAAGATTACTTTGCCCTGTTTTTAACATCCCAAAAGTTTGAGGCATCAGATGTGCCAGGAAGTTCTACTGGGATGGCAGCTCCTGCTCCATTTTAAACTGGCTCCATTTTTATTGTTTACAGTTTGCTTAGTGGTGTCACACAGGTCCCTTAGGCTCTATTCATTCACTTTTATTTATTTATTTTTTCTTTCAGTTTCTCAGGCATAATTTCCATTATGCTATCTTCAAGTTCACTGATTCCTTCTTTTGCTTGTTCATATCTGCCTTTGAATCTCCCTAGTGAATTCTTCATTTGCTATTGTACTTTCCAGCTCCAGAATTTATATTTAGTTCCCTCTTAGGTTTTCTATTTTTTTTTTTTTTTTTAAAGATTTTATTGGTGAAGGGGAACAGAAATTTATTGGGGAACAGTGTGTATTTCCAGGACCTTTTTCCAAGTCAAGTTGTTGTCCTTTCAATTTGTGGAGTTGTGGAGGGCGCAGCTCTACTCCAGGTCCAGTTGCCGTTGCTAGTTGCAGGGGGCGCAGCCCACCATCCCTTGTGGGATTCGAACCAGCAACTTTGTGGTTGAGAGCCCACGCTCCAACCAACTGAGCCATCTGGGAGCTCAGCGGCAGCTCAGCTCAAGGTGCCGTGTTCAATCTTAGTTGCAGGGGGACTCAAGGAATTGAACTGGCGACCTTGTGGTTGAGAGCCCACTGGCTCATGTGGGAATCGAACCGGCAGCCTTCGGAGTTAGGAGCATGGAGCTTCAACCGCCTGAGCCACCGGGCCAGCCCTTCTGTCTATCATTGATATGTCAATTTTGTTCACATGTTTTTCTTGTCCTGTTGTTTCAGGGACAGTTCCTGTTTCTCAATGGGCCATACTCTCCTGTTTCTTTGAATGTCTTGTGATTATTTTTCCTGACTACTAGACGTTTGGATCTAATAACATAACTCTGGAAATCAGATTCTTCCCCTTCCCCAGGGTTTGCTGGGGGTTTCTTTGTTCTGTTTTTTGTATGTTCTCTCTCTGCCAAGGATCAGCCTGAAATGTACAAGGTGAAAGTTTAAATTTTAAAAATTACAGTAAAAAACACATTGTCATTAATTACCCCTCACAATACTCCCCCTCACTTCGAACACACTTATCTCGTTGTTCTTGCCACTTTCTGAAGTAGTTCTGGAAGTCCTCTTTCATTAGTCTTTGCTTTATCCTGCATCATGACATCGCACCATGTCACACATCGCTTCTGATACAGCAATTTCTGTGGAATAAAAACGTTACGGTGTCACCTCCTCCACTTTATTCACTGGATCTGGCACCATGTGTCTTCAGGCTCTCCCCCACAGTCAGAAATACCGTTTAAGGTAAACATTTAGAATTGATTCAGGACATCGAGGCAATCATGACAGCACAACTAAAGACACAAAAGAGGACTTCCAGAACTGCTTTAGAAAGTAGCCAGAAGCAAGGGGGGGGGGGTATTTTGAGAGGGATTAATGGCAATGTGTCTTTTACTGTAATAAATTTGTTAAATTTAAACATTTCGCCCTAGTTTGTGGTCACATCTCGTAAACATAATATCTCCTCAGGTTTTTTCTGAGCCATTCCCTGGGTGTGTGTGGTTACTTCCTAGTTTCTCCTATATAAAGTTGGTTTTGAATGTCCTAGTCTTTAATATCTGGCTCCCAATGGTGAAAAAAGTGACAAATGAAGGCGGTAGAAGGGACTGGTCCTTTAACTTTCCTGGAAGTACTTGAGCCAGAGGGGGAGGTGCATGGAGATGCACCGAAAAGGGCTGCCCCCCTCTTTGTCTGCATCTCTGTGACCAGAAGCTGTAGTCAGTGATCAGAGCACAGATTCCCCAATATTTGGAGGATAGACTCTCTTTTTGCCCATGTTGGCTCCCACATTCTGTGTACAAGCCGCTGCAGGAACAGGTACACAGCTGCCTGCGTGGTGCTTCCTGCTCCACCGTCTTCCCACAATCCACTCAGGCACTTTTAAACCTTCCATCTATTGCTAATTCTCTGTATTGCAGTCTCTCATTCCTACCTCTTAACCTTTCAGTCATTTCATTGGTTGCTGTGGATCAGTTTGGAGATTTCTAGAAAGTGAATTTTAGGAAGGCAATCCCAGTGGAACTGGGCCTCTAATTCGCCTGGTGAACACTGTGGGGCCCGGTCAGCGGTGGCACCATCGTTGTGGGCACGGTGACACAACTCAGTGTGACACAGTGACACAAACTCCAGCGTTTGTGTATCATCCTGGATGCTGTTTGATACTTTCCAGAACAGGGAAGTGTGGGGAAATGACTTGATAATTCAACTCCTGGGCCTGAGAGACCTGTAAATAATTCCTTGAAACACGCGACTTGACGGTAGCACGCCTACCTCAAACCTTTGCTGAGGTCGTTGCCAAGCAGAGGTTGTCAAGTAAGCCGCCGCAGGAGCCGCCGGGGTCCCAGGTGCTGCCAGCTGTTTGCCTCGTGCTTGCTCACTGCTGTGGTGTCTGTGCTGACTGTCCCCTCTTGCCCGTTTCAGAAGAGGCGGAGCACGGCGGCGCGGCTGCAGGATCGCTGTCCCGGCGGAGGAAGGCGCTGGCGCTGCGCGAGGAGAACCCGCGCCGGCGCGCACACCTGCACATCGGCCTGCCGCGCGACTTCCGGCCCGTGTCCTCCATCATCGATGTGGACATCCTGCCCGAGACGCACCGCCGCGTGAGGCTGTACCGGCATGGCTGCCAGAAGCCGCTGGGCTTCTACATCCGCGACGGCACGAGCGTGCGCGTGGCGCCGCAGGGGCTGGAGAAGGTGCCGGGCATCTTCATCTCGCGCATGGTGCCCGGCGGCCTGGCCGAGAGCACCGGGCTGCTGGCCGTGGACGACGAGGTCCTGGAGGTGAACGGCATCGAGGTGGCCGGCAAGACGCTGGACCAGGTCACGGACATGATGATCGCCAACAGCCACAACCTCATCGTCACGGTCAAGCCGGCCAACCAGAGGAACAACGTGGTGCGCGGCGGCCGTGCGTCCTGCAGCTCGGGCCGCTCCTCGGACAGCGTGGCCAGTCGCCACAGCATGCCGGCCGCCCCCGCGCCACCCGGCCTTCTGCCCGACGACATGGAGAGCGACGACGAGGCGGACGTCGTCCTCGAGGGCGAGCCGCGCCCGGTCCCCAGGCCGCCGATGGCCAGCCCCGCGCGGCTCAACGGCGCGGGCCCGGCTCCCGGACTGCTCGGCCCGGGCCACGAGGGCGGCGCCCGCACCCAGCGGCTGCTCAGCTCCCTGCGCGCCCACCCCCGCCACAGCCTGGACCTGCCGCCGGGTGGCGTGGAGGAGCACGGCCCCGCAGTCACACTGTAGGTCTGGCAGGTCGGCGGCGGGGACAACTGCGACCGTGTCACGCTCCTGTTGTGTTATGTATCCCTGCCTTTCTTCCACAACCCTATTCGTTGTTTCCACTTCGGATGGAAAATGAGAATACTCCTTGTGTAGCATTTCCCCACAGAGCCTAAAGGACACGCACGCGCGCACCAGGCCGGGCGCAGGTCCTAGGGCCTTTGCCAAGTGGAGGAAAGGATCTGACCAAGCGCAGAAGAGACTACTTTGAAATTCTAAAAATACTGCATTTTTTAAATGAAGCTTTAAAATTACTTTTTAAGAAGAGTCAGTTCACGTTTTTAACCGATACCATGCACAAACGCCCCATCTGGTGGCCAGCGTTTGCACCCGGCTGCCTTCGGCCTTGCACAGACCCTGCTGCCTGCCGGGCGCCGTGAGGAGGGAGGGTTCCCAGAAGGTAGAGACTGGCCTTAGGAATAGGGACCCCCAAGCCTGTGACAGGATGACAGACGACGCACTTCAGATGTTCCCACTCTTTATAGCCCTATTGCAAACAGCCAGGTGGGGGCTGAACACCCAGATCGCTGGGAAAGGCGCGCTCTCTGGAAGGGGTGGTGGCAGACGGCCGCAGCCAGCTCTGCTGGGTCGGAAGGTAAAGCTCAGCACTACCGTTCGTGACCAAAAGCCGATATTGACTCCGAGATAAAAGCGTCTTTATGACTGGATTGACTTTGAGGGCAATTTTTAAATGTTTCCACGCATGGATGGGTCGGCCCACGGCACACTTCCAGGCCCACCTCTGAAACCTTAGCCATCAGGGCGGACAGGTTCTGTTACCTTTGTTTTTAAATATTGGCACATGGAACTTGATGATTTTTAACATATTAGGTTCATTGTCACTTCTCGTTGATCTTCTAGTACTATTTGCATACTGAGTAATTTTCAATGTTTATTCATGTTTATACCAATTAAATTTTATATGAAATGTATTTTGTTTGAATCTGATGTGGAGGCAAAAGTGTTACACTTATATTTTGAGAACTAAACTTTGACCAAATAAAGCTTTCCTATGAACACAGGTAAAACTATTTTTCTAGGTGGCCTTTCTATGCAGCTGCTTCTCTGTGGTGCGGGGCCCCCTGCTGGTCAGTGGCAGAACTGTCCTGACTTCATGGGTGTCAGGCCGGTACCAGATGGGAAACTGCCTTTCCATGTTTTCATTGTTTCCTGAATTCGTTAAGTGAAAAGCAAATTGTTTTACTTTTGTGCAGAAACTATTTATTGTTCATAAATAGCTTTTATTGAGTAGTCGTGGTTTCCTGCGCCTCTGTTTATTTTGTTATTTGAATGCCAGGCTCTTTGTCTGTTTTGTTCCTAGCACAGGGAAAACCAAAGATGCTCCCTCTTTGAGGTTTGAGCTCACACTTCCAAATTTGCGAGCTCCAGAAACTGTACCAGCATCGTGTTTGGCACCACAGCAGTTGGAAGCTTTCTTTACTACTACGAGTATTACAGAAGCAGAATTCTACTGCTAATTTACTATCACAGAGGAAATGTTCGTTTACTAAGTTATTGCTGGTTAATGAGTGTCTTATTGAATAACTGGGTCTGTTACCAAGAAGGAATGTTATATTTCTTACCATGTTTTCAGTTGTCGAGCAAATGTGAATAATTTTCTTAAACCAAGACAGGCTTGCTCAGATTTGTGCGCTATTGTTCATAATTTTAGGATCATGAGCTGCTTGGAACACCTGCTTGAGTGTGTTTTTCTACCCAGGTCTACACTTCTGCCATTTCTTTCATAAAACAAAGACAGAAACAATGTTGTATTACATGGTAAAGTTTTCTTGGTTTTATATAACAAAGAATAAAGATGGTTGCTTTTAATGCCATTTTTCATTTGTGTCCTAAATAATGGAGAGATTGTCATTGCTAATGATTACAGGTCAGGATGGAGAGCCTGTAACACCAAGTGCCCTTCATGTGTCATCTTTTCTCACTTAATCCTCACACATTCTCCATGAGGCAAATAGTAGTATCCCCACTTTACAGGTGAAAAAATGGGCCCAAACTCAACCACGTAGTAAGTCATTTTAAATGACCAAATTATAGTCATATTTGATGGGTGATAGATGTGTCTTAGCTTCTTTTTACTGTGTATCACTGAAAATAACACCTATCCGGACCATCGGCTCTAATGTATCTTTCAAAGCAAAAATTAATATAAGACCCAGTCTTATTTTAATATAAGACCTGGTATAATATAATATAATAATATAATAAAAATTTCGGGTCTTATATAAATTTTGGCTCCAAAAGACACATTAGAGCTGACGGTCCGGTCTTATTTTTCGGGAAACACAGTAGATCCTTTTTAGAACCTTCTTTTGAAGACTTTAAAAAAGCTTTTTTGAATACTTACTATACAGCTCTTCCTAAATATACTCTGGTTTCAAAAATTAACACTCTGTCATTCTGAGATTATTGCAGAGCTTCACCAGACACGCAACCAATAAATTACAATTTTATGGAGATTGCAGGGAGTGCCAAGAACTCCTGGAAGAATCAGGTACACGTAATGGGCTTTACGAGCATTCGTCGCCCACTCAGTCCCCTCGATGACACTGAGCCGTATGCAGCCCTGTTCAGTTTCGAGTTGGGGAAACAGTAACTGGACAGTGACCATCACAGTCGGATGAGATGGTGCTGAGGCAGGTGGTCAGGTACCGAAGCTGGATACCTGCTCTCAACTCTCGTGACGCAGTGCAGGTGCACACCCCTGGCTGCTGGCAGCTGCCACACTCAGAGGAGCGGCCATTCAGCGGCCGATGGGACTGTACACAAATCAGTAAGGTGTAATTTTACTAACAATTGTCACCCCAATAAATTTAAAAAATAAATTATAAAAAAAAAAAATCAGTAAGGTACTGTTGTATCTCACAGTTTCACACAGAGCGGTCACAGACAGGGGGTGGGGTCTCACAGCACGTTGCAAAGGCATTTGAAAAATGCTGAGACTAAAAAAAATCCAGCTGAGCCACAATTTTGAGGTAAGTCTCTCAACAGAAGCTATTAAGTTCCTGTCACATATCCATCACATTTTTTTTTAAAACTGACTCAAATATTAACCAAACATGGTAGAAATTCCCATTTCTAATGCTTGCATGAAAAAATAGCCCCTGGAATGGATGATGGCAGGTTGTTTTGTGGGTGAAAACTCCATAGCAGGAGTTGGGACCGAGTTTTTTGTAGCAGCACTAAAAATCACAACAGTCTGAACAGGGCAGCTTACAAGTCAGGCTGAACTAGTAGCCCAGTCCTAATGCACAACAGTTTCTACAGGAAGTACATCCTCCTTAGCTGAGTGCCAACTCAGCTTATCTTCCAGGAAGCTAAGCTGCTCATCTAAGCTCAAGTGCTTCCCATTTCACTCGGGCTGGCCGGCGCTCTCTCATCTTGACCCCGAATTGTGGGTTCTGTCACAATCAGCCAGAGTGTCTGGCCCGGCACCCACAGAGGCTCGGACTTAGCAATTCTGGGGATGGAACTTGAGGGTCGTCAATTCTCATGAGTTCCCAGATGATATGGAATCACACTTTGAGAACCATTGGCTAATTCCCCTAAGAATATTGCCAAGAAAGTTACAGAATTTACCTCTGAGCTTGGACTTAAGGAATGCAGGGACCCGGCCCACGGGCAGATGAGCTGGCCAGCAGTCAAGGTCTCCAGCTCCTTGGGACGCTGTGTGCAGGCGAGCAAGCCTGCCAGATGACCCTCCCATAGAGGTTCTCTGTACCTATAGAACCTTGCTGCTTCTCTGCCTGTGAGCAGAGCGCTGCCCCTCTGGCCGGCCGCCGCCGCCGGAGACTCTCCCCACTCAGTCTCAATAAACCTATGTCCGCATGCAGCTACCTGGTGTGCTCTTTGGGCTGGTGGCATCTCAGGCACAAATCTTGCAACAACTCAGACTCTGAACAATGACCAAGGTTCCAGGATCTTCCTCTGGTCTACCAGGTACCCGTATTGAGACATGAGGTGACATGAGGTGACTTGACTAAGTATTTCCTGATGTGCAGAAATGCAGTCTGTGAACGTTCTTATCCCCCCGAACTCCACTCCTACCTGTCTCCATCAGCCTCCTAAGGCTTTTACCCGGAAGACATCCTGTCTATATACACGTCTTTTTCCTCTTTCCTCACTTTCCTTATCTACTTTATCGTCATAAACAGAGAACTTTTGCCAATGAGAACTTTTCATTACTGACCCACAGTTCCAAGGAAAGGCATCAACTATTATGTTAATAAAAAGCAAACAAAGTGACTCAGCATTGGTCACCCCAGCCCAGGAAATAAGTGCCGTTTCCACACTCCCTCCCCAGTGAGCTTTGAAAGTAAACACATTATTTGTGACCTGAAGCCTCCTGACCTCAAGCTAACATGCCAGGGGAAGAGTGCTTTTTTAACATGAGTTTCAACTTCGGAGCCCATCACACGGTCCACTAAATGAGTGTGGTGCTTCATGGCCAAGGCGGTCCGAGGGTCCACCCTCAGCTCCAGACCAAGTTATGTGGTCCGTGTGACGTTCCCTGAAGCCCAGAACCCAGTCGTCCCCACAGAGACCCTGCAAGGCCCTGGAGGGAAGCCTGCAAACCCCGCTTGGTGTCATCGGTTGCCATTTGGTTCTTTGAATTTTGTCTCCTAAACCAGCAAAGCTCTTTTTTCAGAGGTTACATTCTCTACCCTCTGTCCAGCTATTAATTATTTAGTGAGTGTGAGCACACACACGTTTCCATGGACCTTACACTTCAAAAACATCACAGCAGATGAGGACACCATGCAGTATGTCGTTTGCCAGTAATGACTGTGTACAAAAACAACCGGAAGGAGGGTATTGTAAATCTCGACCGTTACTTTTCAAATGAGGAAATGAAAACACTGATGTTTCCAGGATTCCACAGTAGTTTTCAGAGCCACAGTTCACACTATGTGCTGACATCCAGTACTCTACCCATCTGCTTCCAGAAACGCAATGTCTGTCAACACACTTCTGGCCAAAGAAACACACTCCCTCCAGCCGTGAATTACTCTGGAGTGGCTATAAACCTCCATTCTGTCTGACAGGATTGTCATCTTGCACGAGTGACTTCGCATATATGAAATGAAGGGCTGCTCCCTGTGAAGGGTCACTCAAATGGCTCTTTGAAAATACTGAAGGGCAGTTCCCTACTGTGGGACACTGACCCACAGGAAGGAGACAGTGACTTCTCTCCTCACCTTTCTCCTCACTTTCTCCGAGTCGTGATTCTCGTGTGTGAAAGTATCGTAGAGAAGGAATGCTGCTGCAGTGGGAACCGGAGCAGGAAGTCTCGTTGTGCCTTCCAGTAACCAAGCTGCCATGACCGGGCTGTGCCCCTGGCCACATGCCCCAGGGCCCCTGCCACAGGAGTGGCTGTCGCCTGATTGAGAGCAACTTGGCAAAGGCTCCCAATGTTGAACAGCTGTAGTTACTGTGAAATTTTGACAAAAACTAAGTGCCCTCCCTGTAACCACTGCACATTCTTGCTAGTCTGTCTCCTTCGGCTGCTGTCTTCTCATTGCTTTGTCAACACCGCTCCTAAAATGCAGTGTCCCAGGCTGAACTCGGTACTGCACATGCTATCCGGCTGGTTGGAGCCCAGGGAAGGCCACATTTACGGTTCGCACGCTACATCGTGCCACGGCGGCCTGCAGCACCGGTGCCAGGGGCCACCGACCTGCACACAGGCCACGCAAAGCCTGGTTTCCCCAGCCCTGCACTTGTACAGCTTGAAAGTTTTTAGACTATAAATTTAGATTCCAGTAGAAATTAACATCAAAGAACATGAGTGCATTAAACAACACAGTAACTAAGGATGCATTCCCAGGTCCTAGTGCCCTACTGCTCCCTAACTCGGAAAGCACACCGACTAGTGAGCGACGCCTTACTAGACACAAGCAGAGGCCAGCTTTGTCCACACTGGTAGGCGGCGAGCGACTTGAGGGACCACCAACCACACTGAGCAATGCCGGGCAGTGGGCCTGGACCCTGTACAAGGGTCCACTGTCCCTATGACAGGAGGACAGGTCACCTGGCAGAGGGACGACTACACCTGCTACCTGGCAGGGTGGCGTGACTACAGGGAAAATAGCACCACCGTAAATTGCTGGTGGTTCGCCCACTTCTTGCCGGTGCCCTGTGGTGCTGAGGTGGGAGTTCCAGCTGCAGCTGCTGAGTCCCAGGACACTGGCTCTCCTGAGGGCTGTGCCAGCAGGAATGGAGGGTCCAACCTCTTGCCTCAGCATCCTGCCTCTGGGCAGGAGCTCCAGCCATTACCACTTGTGGTTCCAGCAGCCCTGGGGGGCATCTGCCTCAATCTCTTTCCTCTGTGGATCCCAAAACCAATGCAGTCAGTTCTCCCCATTGAATTTCCTTCGTGTGAGACATATGGCAGTTTTCAATTTTCTAACTGGACCCTGATTGACAGATAAACACGTGGGCAACCCGCAGTTGACAGTGAGGAGAAGAGCGTGGGGGCGGGGGAGAGTGTAGACGCGTGCCATTGGTGGGGTTGGGGGGTACATGCACAGAAGCAGGGCACTGCCACAGGGGCTGGCAATTCCTGGCACCCCCTTGGAGTGCCCACCCTACTCTGAGCTGAGGGAGGAAATGGTGCTGGAGTGGGGAGCGTTGTTGTCCCGGGATAGAGGCCTTCGCTTTCACACTGCAGCTGTTTTTCCGGCTTCATTTTGGTCATAGTAACAGCTCACACCATCAGAAGCCCCCATGGACAGTGTGACCCTCACAGCACCTGTGAGGAAGGTGTGACACACGCTCCTGCTCAGCCGCTTGGCTGCCTGCGGCTGACAGACCGAACCAAGGCTCCCAGACCAGGTTCACACCCTGCTCCTGCACAGAGATGGCCCCAGCTGGCGCTCCTAGAGAAGTGCTCCCTGCCCCAGCTCTCGCACAGCCTCTCCAGGTGTCCAGCGGGGCCCAGACGCAAGGAGAAATGGCAACCAGCACCCACCAGAAGTCCCCACCAGGCTTCCTGGTCCCTGACGCACTTCCCACGTACACTCTGCTCATCCCCTTGTCACATGAACCCGCCCAGTTACCCACAGAGAACTTCGGAAAGTGTGACCCATGGAAGTCGGACCCTAAGGAAGACGTGGGCATCTGGATATTTTAACACGAGCAGACCATGAAGCATGGACCCCTAAAGGTGCAAAGGCCATGACAGTGGTTGTCAGGGAACGGGCTGACAGACTTTCCTTTCTAACTCTTTGAGATTTTCAGAAAAATACAAGCAACTAACTATGTAAGCAGAAAAATATAGATTCTTCCATTTTTGAAACACGGTAAAAATGGGGCAAATGAGGGTGATAGAGATAAACCCTGAGACTTCCAGGCAATACAGGGTCTGACGAGTGTCATAAGGCCTCGAAACCTCCAGAAGTTTCTAGCAGACAATACAGTTGTGTGGTGTTTTTTTGTTTTGTTTTGTTTTGTTTTTCAAAGGTGACTAACATGAGGCAAGCTTCTTTTTTTTCTTTATTTTTTTAAGATTTTATTGGGGAAGGGGAACAGGACTTTATTGGGGAACAGTCTGTACTTCCAGGTTTTTTTTCCAAGTCAAGTTGTTGTCCTTTCAATCTTACTTGTGGAGGGTGCCGTTCAGCTTCAAGTTGTTGTCCTTTCAGTCTTACTTGTGGAGGGCGCAGCTCAGCTCCAGGTCCAGTTGCCGTTGTTAGTTGCAGGGAGCACAGCCCACCATCCCTTGCGGGAGTCGAACTGGCAACCTTGTGGTTGAGAGGATGCACTCCAACCAACTCCAACCATTCGGGAGGCAGCTCAGCTCAAGGTGCCGTGTTCAATCTTAGTTGCAGGGGGCGGAGCCCACCATCTCTTGCAGGACTCGAGTAGTTGAACTGGCAACCTTGTGGTTGAGAGCCCACTGGCCCATGTGGGAATCGAACCAGCAGCCTTCGGAGTTAGGAGCACGGAGCTCTAACTGCCTGAGCCACTGGGCCGGCCCTCGTGTGGTGTTTTTAACCTTAATTTTGTTGTGACTGTAAAGTTCATAGATGCTCTTTCTGAAATTATGAAAACTATCAGGTGTATGAAGAAGAGAAGCACCCACGATACCTTCCTACCAGGTGGTCGCTGCTGCAGGGTAGGGTCCTGCTTAGAAGCCGTGGGACAGTAATGCTAACACACCAGGTGAACAGACACCGTGACCATGCATCTCACTTTCTCAAGGAACTTATCACAGGGATTTTCCCATGGCCATAAAGATTCTTCCAAAACTGTATTTGTAACAGCTGAAAGTAAAACGTGGATATACCTAAGTTAAATTTGGCATTTTCCTGACGGATAATGGGTTTTTTAGAGTATTCATATTACAAAAAGCACAGAAGCTTTATGTGCTGTGAAGCTTTAAATCTGGGGTTAGATTTCTGGTTATTTCCTTAGGAAACAGTCTTAGGATTAAAATCACTGAATCCAGGGCTAGGGATATTTTTGAAGTTCTTTCTTCTTTTTGAAACAATCTCACAGAGAAGTACGGTCAAACGCTTCGGAATATGCTTTCAGACTAAGGCCCCAGAACCCTCAGTGACACCGTTGCTACGAACAAGCACAGCTGTCCCAGCCAGAAGCAGACCAGCAGACTCCAAGCTCACCTGCTCCCGAAAACCCTCATCTACAGCTGCTCAGGGACAGTGTCCTGAGCGAGACCTGCTCAGTGTCCTGAGCAGACTAGCTGTACGGCTGCTTCATCCACACAGATCCACAGAGAGCCACAGCCAGGCCGAAGGGAGGCTAAGACTCAGAGTCACCAAACGCACGGCGACTGCAGTCAGGAAGGACCCAGAGACCTGTGCAAAGCCTATCTACTCTCCCCAGAGCCATCCCGCTCCTTGCTCCCCCACACGCAAGGCCTGGATTAGGGCTGGGCGTTCCCACCAGGCATCAACCCATTTACTCCTGCTGCATACCCAGCATTAGGGGGGGGCTCGCACGCAGTGGGACCAGTGGACAGATGGGAAACACATCACGAGGGGCACAGTTTCAGGACAGAGGCGGGACCTGTGGCTCTGCAGGGGCCTGGGCTCAGCCAGCAGCTGCATCAGTGTTTTTGTCAACAATTATTAAATGTGTGTCTAGAAAGAAAGCGATGTGTTTGATGTCCTCTTGCCTTTTACCTGTCCCAGGGCCATCTCCACATGCCCAACCGGCCCCAGTGGGCAAGGGCAGGGGTGGGCATGGGGCGTCCCCACCTCCATGGACATCCTGCAGCCTTTGTGGGTTGCTAAATGCAAGCAGAGCGGGAGGAGAAAAGTTCAAGGGCTCTTTCATGAGGCCCTTTGGCAGGAGGACGGGCTGCGTGGCGCTGTGTTATGTACGCTTCCTTGCACTCGAGTTTCAAAGGTGATAAAGACATTGGATGATCTGTTGACCCTAGAACTCGGCTTTCTGTGCTGCTTGAACTACAAGCATAAAACTTCTGCAGCCGAGCAGCAGCTCGTTTCAGCAGTGACAGCCACAGCTCCATGAACACTGATTTAGTGTGTCAACTGGTAACACTGTTAGATGACACAGCACTTATCTCTTTTTAGAGAACTAAGTAAATACACATTCAGTTTATAAAATTTGTCAAATACAGAAAAACAAGCGAATGACTCCTGGCCTCCCTGCTGTGTGGCCTGGGGCCTGCCTGCCTGTGTTTCTGTGACACATTCCCCTCGTGGCTGAGGCACACTGGGGCCTGGGCATTCAGAGCATTAACTGAGAGCAAGTGAGCACAACGGTTCACAGCGTGTTCACACAGCAGCTTTCCCAAAGGCTAGGATGTGGAAGAAACCCAGTGTCCAGGCACGGGTAGGTGGAGAGCCGGTGTGTTCCGTCCATACAGTGGAATATCACTCGGCCCGAAGAAGAGGACATCCTGGTGCTGCTGCGTCGACGAAGCTGGAGGACCTTGTGCTAAGTGACAGAACCCAGAGACAAAAGGACAAATGCTGTGCAATTCCACGTATGCGAGGTCTACAGTCGAGACAGGAAGTAGCTGGCGGTGCCAGAGGCTGGGGGCGGGGCGAGGGGCTGTTTAATGGGGGCAGAGTTGCAATTTGGGATGACAGAACGTTCTGGAGGTGATGGTGGTGACGGCTGCACACACTGAACGCACTTAATGCTACAGAACTGGACACCTCAGTGGTTACGATGGCCAATTTTATGCTATGTGTATTCTACCACACACACAAAAAAAAAATGGGGGAAAAAGCAACTGAGTCTAAACATCCAGCTGTAAGCACTCTGGAAATACATTTTAGATTCATACCTGATTTGTTCTTTGAGGTCCCTCCCTCTGCTCGGGGTGCCGTGCACAAGCGTTGCTTTGCACACAGCTGCCCTGTGGTTTGATAACCCTCAGCACCCAGGTCACGTGGGGCACAGTCCATGTGGGCTCTGTGTTTGGACCCTAAAGCCCACACACCCAGCCTTGACGCTCCGTGGTCACAGGCAGACCTTGCTTACGGCGCTTCGCGTGAGCACGCTTCGCAGGTGTTGCGTTTTTCACCAACTGAAGGCAAGACCCTCCACCAGCAAACAAAGATCTCACTGTGTCCCAAGGTCTGGACAAGAACCGGGACAGCTCCGAGGCTGCCCCGCATTTACTTCTCACCGGCAGCCCAGCCGGTTCTTAGTTGCAAGAAACACAAATGATTCGGTGATCTGAGCAAATGTTGCAATGGGAACGGTGAGGGCAGTCGGGTCGAGACAGCACTACTGTGAACATCGTGTTTTCTGACCCGATGTGAAACCAGTCCCCAAAGAAGACAC
This sequence comes from Rhinolophus sinicus, assembly GCF_057876585.1. NCBI lineage: Eukaryota > Metazoa > Chordata > Mammalia > Chiroptera > Rhinolophidae > Rhinolophus > Rhinolophus sinicus. The sequence continues at coordinate 118,426,041 of NC_142504.1, read as the reverse complement.
AGAGCACAAACACCGCCCCTTCCACAGAGATGGGCCCCAGGCACCGCTCACCAGCTGGGGTTTGGAGCCAGGGACTCTGGCGCAGGGCAGGGGCGGCACCACCTACCTTGGCAGAGCGGCCAGACGTCGCACAGCCAAGTTCCCGGCTTCCAGCAGCATTGGAGGGTAGGCAGGCAGGTTCAGTGGCTGTGTCCCTACGGTGTCACTGGGGTCCTCACACAGGACCCCGCCCTGACTCCTGCCCGTTTCCTTTCTAAGCAGCTGAGAAAACCCTGGGCTGCACCTGCTGCAGCCTGTAGCTGTAGCTGGGGACGCTGGCTGATGTGCTGCAGCAGCCGGAATCATCTGGGCTTCAGGACTGCCCGGCTTTCCAACCACCTCTCTCCAAATCTCCTTATCTCGTGTTGGCTTTCTCTTCTACAGGATCTTCTGCGTGTCCCAGTTTGAAAGGCTGTTGGAGAATGTGAAAGCCAGCACGGGCTGAGCCTCTGGTGGGGCCACAGCCACCCGTGGCAGCCCGTCACCACTCCCGACACCAGCTGCCCTCCAGCCGGATGCCCTTGGGCTCTGGATTGGTGGCATTTAAGCCACTGTGGCTGCCTGCCCCTTCCCTCTCACTGGGGAAGTGCTCACCGCACAGATGAAACCCTCCCTCTTCCTTAAAGACTTGTGTTTGCGATCATGTAGATGGGAAGTCAGTCAGTCAGTCCTCCGCCTTCAACTTGGGTCTGGATTCGCAGGCCCAACGCCATTTAACCACCTGGGCGGGCTTGCGCGTCTGCCCCTCCCAAGGGATCAACCGGGATGAGATTCAGGTGAGCAGACTGGGTAAACCAGACGAATGCAGACTCCCAGAGGCCACGTTCTGTTGGAACACCAGGCACCACACCTGCATTGAAGCTCTCACAACTTGCCTTTAAGGAAGGCTCACTGACCACCCAAGGTGGCAGGAGCGTGAGTGCCCCACACCCACCTGCGTGACGAAGCCCAGGCGGAACTTAGGGAGGAAAGCTGACCAGTCAAGGGGCAGACCTGTTCATCAGCGTGGGGCGGCACTGCGGGCACCAGGCCCCGCTGCATCCGCCAGCAGCCAGTGTCACAGAAAGTGAATGACTGAAGGAGAGGGAGGAGTGACAGCACGGGGGATACTCGAGGGCAAGAGTGGCTGTCACCATCTACCGTCCCACACCTAGCCAGGCGCCCTGCACGGCACGGACAGGGCTTCAACATGTGCACTTTGCAGTTGACACATGTCAGGAAGCCCCTTGGCTGGGGCTTCAGGGCTCCTTTCAGGTTTTACAAATGGCAGTAATAGAAACAAGGAAAAACAAGTTAACCACGTTGAATTCATGGTTACTTCCATTAAGCAACTTCTATCAACTTAAAAACATAAGAATTTCACGTGAAAATAGATTTGCTATTCAAGTTATCAAGTTAATAATTAATGGTACTCTTGTCAAAGCTTTTTAAAAAGATTTATGCATAAATTAACTTCACAAATATAGTTAATCCTAAACTAAGGTTTCTTTTTAAAACCCAAAGCTTTCGACATGAGTCTCGCAGACCCGACTAGAGATGATGAGTTTGTGGGTATGTTAGATACGGTGTTTGGTGTTTGTCCCAAACATCGTCATGATTTAAACACTACCATGGAGTTATATATTTGGATTTTTAACTATGCTATGCACATATTCAGATGCCAACTGAATTTGCAACAACAGAAAAAAATCTATTTGATCTAGTTCCTGTCTTTTCATTTCAGGTTGTAACATTGTAATTAGCACCTGACAAGGGATCAAATGTTAAGATTAAAGTTTTAGGGCCGTCCATGCTTTCGGCCAATGGCAACATCACAGCAGCTCACATGTGGGAACCAGTGACATCTGAGGGCAAAACAGGGGAGGGGCTGAAGCAACAGACACAGACCCAAGTCACACATGCTTGTATGCACCCTGCAGCCTTCCAGTGAGGAGGGACTCAGTCATTTGAACCCTTTGGTGAAACAGTAATGACTAAATTTGACAAATGTGAGGAACTTGGACTATGTAATGCAGTAATGAAGGCCACAGTTACCCCCAATTTTGTGCAGGCAGAGCTTGGGGATCCTGTGCTTCAGTTTCAGACCCCGAGAAAACGAGTTTGGCAGAAGAGTCACGCGAATATCTGGGTTTCCCAGAACACACAGCAGTTATGTTTACACTGTGCTGCAGTCTATCACGTGTGCAATAAGCTTATGGTTTTTAAAAAGTACAAACCTGGGGCCGGCACGGTGGCTCAGGCGGTTAGAGCTCCGTGCTCTTAACTCCGAAGGCTGCCGGTTCGATTCCCACATGGGCCAGTGGGCTCTCAACCACAAGGTTGCCGGTTCAACTCCTCGAGTCCCACAAGGGATGATGGGCTCTGCCCCCTGCAACTAAGATTGAACACGGCACCTTGAGCTGAGCTGCCTCCCAGATGGCTCAGTTGGTTGGAGCGTGGGCCACAAGGTTGCCAGTTCAATTCCTTGACTCCCTTGGGCAGCGCCCCCTGCAACTAAGATTGAACACGGCACCTTGAGCTGAGCTGCCGCTGAGCTCCCGGATGGCTCAGTTGGTTGGAGCGCATCCTCTCAACCACAAGGTTGCCGGTTCGACTCCCGCAAGGGATGGTGGGCTGTGCCCCCTGCAACTAGCAACGGCAACTGGACCTGGAGCTGAGCTGCGCCCTCCACAACTAAGACCAAAAGAACAACTTGAAGCTGAACAGCACCCTCCACAACTGAGATCGAAAGGACAACAACTTGACTTGGAAAAAAGGCGTGGAAGTGCACACTGTTCCCCAATAAAGTCCTGTTCCCCTTCCCCAATAAAATCTTTGGAAAAAAAAAAAAAAGTACAAACCTTAGTTAACAAGGCCCCATTGCTAAGACCGTCAGCTGAGCCTCCGCCAGTCGTCCCCTTTCTGCTGGTGGAGGGTCTCGTCTCCATGTTGAAAACACAGCTGAGAAGCACGACCAAGAGAAGCCCAGTAGGCAGAGTAGCTTATGGTAGCCTCACCCTCCTTTTAGCTTTTAGAGTTGTGATGACTCTGCACATCTTGTAAATTAAAGCCACTGACATGAGGCAGATGCGAGCTTGGCAAACTTGAGGCTTTGATACATTCTGAAAGATTCACGTGAACGGTGGACACCAGTCAACTCACAAGGAAGGTGTTCAACAGCTGAAGTGAAGCAACTAGCCCTGTTTCATTGGGTCTCAAGCTGTCCTTTGTATTTTTTTTAAAGTACATTTTATTGGGGAATATTGAGGAACAATGTGTTTCTCCAGGGCCCATCAACTCATAGTCGTCCTTTAATATAGTCGGGGAGGGCACAGCTCAGCTCCAAGTCCAGTTGCTGTTTTCAATCTTTAGTTGCGGGAATTGAACCGGCAACCTTGTTGTCGAGAGCTCGCGCTCTAACCAACTGAGCCACCGGGCCACCCACTGCCTTTTGTATTTTTATTAGCATCTTTCTACCCCTGGACATGTCATCTAATCCGTAATCAACTTTGAGAGGCAGACAAATGTATAGAGCACATTCCAGGGAAATTTGGTCCAAAGATACTTTACTGCTTTAGCAAGAAAGGTCAGCAGCATTATCTGTATGGTGAACTTTTTATAAAATAATTTTGCTGACAATTTTAAGAGGATGCACACAAATTTTGTTTTACTTTAACGAGAAACAGGGCGCTTACATAATCTGCAAAGCTTTCCACACAGTTACAAAGGGAGAGGAACGGCCCGGCAGACACCACAGCCAACAGAGTGGCCCAGGCAAACCTCGGCAACAGACACATTAGCAGCACTTCATCCCAGGGCATTTCCAAACTCCCTGCATCACTTACTGCAAGCTGTCTCACTGGTGCACCTAGTCACTCTATTTAGTTACTCAAAAGTATTGATAAAATCTACACAAAATTATTTTTTTAAAAATAACCCCAAATGACCTCCTCTGTAAAATGCAGTTTCTTTACAATGATCTCTTAGGAGTTTCCCATTGTTTTCAGAAGTCATCTTCCACAAGAGAACAGCAAACCGTGGATGAGACCTTAACTCGAAATCTGCCGGAAACCTCTTCGCAGATTCGTAGGGAAATTGTCTTCAGAGAAACTACTGACCCCATTAAAGCTTTATTATTACTCACTGCAACCAGTATTCCATTTTCTCTAGTTTACCTTTAGGTAAATGGTAAATTATTTAACATTAAACTGTTCATATTGAGAATTATAAACGTAAGGAACTAATTTCTGAAAAAATACATTCATTCAACTAATTCTGAATTTGTATTTGAAAGTATCACCACACAATTTTAGTTTATTCATAGTAAATACACCTATACGGTTTCTGAAGTTTGGTTTACAATTTCAATATTAATAACAATATTATTATTGGAACACTTCCCTTCTAAAAGGATGTTATGTACTTTTGGTTTAAAAGTAAACAATAACAGTGCTGACGATTTTTTGTTTTGGTTGGAGAAAACGTGGTTTAATCAATGGCAAAGTCGATTTCTGCAGCTGCAGCTCTTGCACAGACAAAAACAAAACAAAGCCCAAAAGAATGCTGACTACACAAAACCTGTTTCTGATGGATCCTCCTGTCCCTCGTACTCTGAGGATGAGGGGAGGAGTCCCTTAATCCTCCCAACACAGAATTCTCACGCAGAAATGGGGTTGCGGATGGACCTGGGAGCTTCTGAGTGAGATGGGAACCTGGGTAGCTGGTCTGGGGTGCAGGAATGTACACTGCTCATGATTTGTGGGTGGGATACAGAAAAGAGGTTTGAGGAGCCCCTCCCTTACGAGTCTGTGAAAAACTAACCTTAACTACTATTTAACAGCATTCTGCACATATTGTTTCCTCTCAAAATGTGTAGCTACAACATTTGTGTGGACGACTGGTATTAGGTTTGCAAACAAATCTACAATATGGTGGATTTAAAGATCACCATCAGATACACGGATTTTTCATCTATTTTATAAGGTGGCCCTTCCAGATAGCAGACCCTAAACAAGTGTATGACTTAGACTGTTCTCATGTGTCATTATCACAGGTCTTTGAGGTGGACAATGCAGGTAAATTCTCATCATACTGTGAAAAATCTAATAGTAATCGAAACTTACACTTTTTTCGATGTTCACACTTTTTACTCAGATGTTTCATGTATCACAAATTAAGAAGCCTTTAGAATCTGAAAAAAAGTAACCATGGGCAGAACTATGTAACAGCTTTATCGCCCAAATGATTTTTATACTTCTGGTTACTTTAAAGACTAAGTAGTAATGAGGACAAACTATCAAAAATTAGAGTCTAAAGCTGCAATTTACTAACTGTGAAACAGAAGTCTGAATCCAGGAGGCCGGAGTTAGCAGTTATGCTACAAAGTAAAGCTTCCTGCTGAGGAATGTGTGACATCTAGCTGTTTACTGTCACCACCACGGAAAGGGAACTGGTCTGAGAACATTCAAGTTATAGAAACCAGTAAGAGAATAAAACTCAGCCTACGTTTTTAAAACTAAAAACAGTTTTCTGGCAGAACAAAATTTTCATTCCCAAATGGATAGAAGTTCAGCTTGTATCAGATTTTGCCTCAACTTGTCAGCCTGCACAATTTGTGAATAACCGGTGATTAGCATAATCTAAGAAGGCTCAACATCCGGAGCTGAGCTACAGCGACAACAAAATCGATCAGAACTCCTTTCACAGCAGTAGTCGTCAGGCTGCTTCTACCCCCAGGGACACTTGGCCATGACACTCGCAGCTGTCACGACTTACAGACTTACAGGGAGAGGAGGTGCTGCCTGGGAAGCCGGGACACTGCTCCAGTCCTGCAGCAGCCAGGACAGTGACCCCCACAAAGAGTGATCAGGCCCCAAATGTCAACAGAAACCCCCTGATTTGCATGAATACAGGAAGGTGGGAGAAACCAGGGACAGCCACTCACTGCGCTGGGGCGGCCTGACCTGGCCTCCTCCACTCAGGAGCCCAGCCTCCATCCACAAAGGCAAATTCCTTTTTGACCGTTTGGGGGCCCACTGTTACAGACTCGAAAGTCTAGCCACATGACCCTATTTCACGACCCTGGTAATTAATTAGCCGGCTGGAGTGATGCTGAGTTACCTTCACAATGACAAGTAATGTTTTTGAGAAAACAAACATGGCATCTATTTCCACCTTGAGATTATTGCTATGAGTGCCAGTGACGTTTTAACTGTTAAAAGAAGTAAACAGTTCTATTTGCAGTGGTATAACAAATTTTAATTCAAAATAGACACTCTGAAAACAATAGGTAAAAAAAAAAAATAAACTTCAACAAGCTCTTTTTGAATTTACAACAGAGTACACCAACAACCACAGACCAAGTTCACAATTGCTTCAAAAATGCACATTGTAGCAATCACATGCAAGTATATTTTTAAATCCATAGAGTAGCATTATCTTATTTCCCAGAGACAGTCATACCTTCTGAATACATCGGACAGGTGCCTCTGTGCATCCCAGCAGTGATGTAAGGTCTAAACTGGCTGGTTTCCATCACTGGTTCTGGTGCTTTAAGTTCTTTTATATTGTGTTATTACGTGAAAGAAGTAACAGAAAACGAGGTGTAACGGTCCAAAGAACGCTAACACAATGGAGTCCATTAGCCCGACACTGGGCTGTGTGGATGCCTATTTCCCCATACGAACACGCTCACTTCTAGAAAACCATCAGAAATTAACAGACCAACCATGGAAACTTCCTCTTGCCCCAGAAAACCTATGCTTACATTTCAGCACCCACACTCAGGGGTAAAAATTTCATTCCTGAGTAACACAGTTCTTCCCTTTCACTGGTTCTGAACAGTTAGGTTAGGAGGAAGGGTGTGTGTGTGTGTGTGTGTGTGTGTGTGTGTGTGTGTGTGTGTGTGTGTGTTTCAGTGTTTATTCTAAAGGCACTAAAGATTTACTGTCTTACCTTTGACTGGAGAAATTACTTAATCACCATATCAAAAAGAGGGGAAAGTCTACATTGAAAAGTGTTTCTGCAGCTACAGAATTAATTCATTTGTAAAACAACTCTTGACTTATAAGCTAAATACTGGACTTCAGGTTCAGTGTATTTTTTAACAAATGAAAACATGTGGTTTTCTATGAGTGATAATCAAAAACAGCTGTTAGGTCAAACCTGAAAAAAAGGAAAACGAAAATCAGAGTCCAAGAAGCAAATATCTTACAAAGAAGAAAGCAGCCTAAGTTACTGCCGTGCGCACTCGCTTCTCTAAACATTTACTGTTTCATTTGCGGCAGCTACGTGGGAAAGGAGGGAAGGGAGACCTCAGCTCTCATGTGCAGTTCATTAAGTATTCTGAAACAAGCTGAGATTTCCTTAAATGAAAAAACAAATATACGTAGATTTGTTTTTATCGTATGATACTGACACTACTGGGAAAACAAGGCGTGCATGAAATACCAAAAGATTTGATTTACCTGACCGAGGAAAAAACTAAAATTAATTATGTCAAAATCAAACCGCAGGAAACAATAACTTTGAAAAAGAACTATCACTTCTTCATACAGAAGTCCTGCAGAGCACCTGAAATACATCTAAGGAGCAGCATGAAGACCACTGAAATTGATTAGTTCAACATACAGTGAGGAAAATAACATTTTTTAAATCTCAATTGAAAAAAACTACTAATTTCCTAAACTTTTTATGAGTTTTTTGGTTCGTACTCAAAGTTCAATCTGTGTTTAACGTTTTTAAGTTCAGACATATCAAAGCCTAAAAGCACAGAAGGCTTGTGATTTCGTATTGCTTTCATGCAAATGTACCTCCTTTTTCCAAAAAATGAAGCCACGTCAATTTTCCACACCCATAACAGTGAAGATAACAGTTCTATTTCCTTTTTACTAGGATATGGCCTCTTATGGAAGTAATCTCTGAGAAACTGCTTCTTTTCTTCGTAAGAACGGTCTTCATATTTTTTGGGGTTTAACGCTAAGATCTGAAGAGCGTCATCGTTAACCGCCAGTGGCCCTTCCGTCCTGCTTTCATTCCTCTGTCTTTTGAAGGGCATGACGCTGGTCGCCTTTTCCGGAGCCGGGTCTGCGTCGGTGTTTATGACCAGAGGCCGTTCCTCCACAGCCCTCTGGTCTTCGGGCCCCAGGTGGCCGTCAGGCAGCTTCCTCTTCACAGAGAAACTGGCGTCATGTATGACCTCGCCGTTGACCACAACCAGGTCACTGTTGTCGATGAAGCTCGGCTGCGAGTGCAGGTCGGGGCTGCTGTCCTTTGGGGCACTCCTGCAGCGCAGCAGGTGGATGGCAATGGCGGCCAGGGTCATGTTGCCGGTGTAGACCCCACAGCAGTGGATGCACTTGAACGCCGGAGATTTCAAAATCGTGTGCACGGTTGGCGTGATGTGGTGCCTGTCCTTCAGGTGCAGCTCGTAGGCCTCAGGCGTCCCAAAGGTGCCAAAGCAGAAGGGGCAGGTCAGCGCCCGCCGGCCGGGGCTCCCGGAGGCGCCCTCGGGCTGGGGCCTCACGCGGATGTACACGGGTCCCAGCGACTTGGGGTGCAGGCCTGCCAGCACCGCCAGGTGTACCTCCCGCTCCCCGAGCTCCTCCCTGGGCAGCGTGGTGACAAAGTCCAGGTGGGGGAACAGCAGGTTGCCGTTGGCGTCGACATCCAGCTGGAAGCCTCGGTCACTGTACTCCGTGGGGACCTTCTTCCTCCCCGGGTGCACGGTCCTGCTGTGCTCGCAAAGGCCCCGGAGGTCGTGGAAGGTGCTGGGGCAGAGCAGGCAGCCCAGACCGTGCATGAGCACGTGCTGCATGAGCTGGGGCTCCGACACCGGGCACTTGCAGGACAGACAGCGCACCGCCTTCTCCCTCACCCACTTGAGGAAGGGCGCACAGGCGGCCAGCCGCTCGGGCTCCGGCTTCTCGGCAGGCTGGGCCTCACTGTGCTTGTGTGCCACCTCCATGTGCACCTGGTACACGTTGGAGGGGAAGAGCTCGTTGCACACCGGGCATGTCTTCCACTGCTTGGCCTGTCGCAGCGCCTGGCCCGCCTCTGCCGCCGCGGCGGTGGCGGGAACGAGCGCACTCTGAGCGGCACCGACCAGCACCGGGGGCGAGGGCGCACTGGCCACAGAGCCCGCCACCTGAGCGGCCGCGCCCGACGGCAGAAGCTGAATGGGCACCTGTGGGGGGGCGACGGTGGCCACGCCCGCGGCTGGCACAGGCAGAGTGACAGAGACTGGGGCCAGCGTGTACGTGGGGATGCCGTTCACTTGTTTCCCTGTCGGAATCAGCTGTCTCAGAATGGAGCCCGACGTCAGGAAAGTTGTGTTCTGGGAGGCGCCAGGTCTCACTGGCTGGTTTGCAGGCAGAATGCTTGGATTCACAGACTGGTGAAGCTGCAGGACCCCGGGCCGCACCGGCTGGCTCACAGGAAGGACTCCCGACATGACGGGCTGGCCGAGCTGAACGACACCGGAACTCACACCCTGGTTCACAGGGAGAATGCCTGACGAGACCGTCTGGCTGGGCGAGAGCAGCCCCGGCGGGACCACCTGGCCTGCAGGGAGAACCCTCAGGGGGACCGTCTGGCCAGGAGGGAGAACCCGTGATGGCACCGTCAGCCCCGGGGGCAGAACTCCCGATGGGGCCGTCTGGCCAATGGGGAGAACCCCTGACTGCACCATCTGGCCAGCAGGGAGCACCCCAGAAGTTGCTGTCTGTCCCGAAGGGATCACCCCAGCAGGGGTGGCTTGGCCTGCAGGAAGAACACCCGACGGTACTGTCCGACTCACAGAAATCAGCCCTGGTGACACCGCCTGGAGAACCCCGGGGGTGACTGCGGGGCTGACGGGAAGGATGGCAGAGCCAGCAGGTCTGTTCATGGGCCCAACAGGCTGGGTGAAGGGTGGAGCTCCTGGGCGGATGGCCGGGTTCCTGGGGAGGACTGCAGCTCCCACAGGCTTTGTGACAGGCCCCACTGCTTGCGTCAGAGGCAACACAGGAGGATTTGCTGACTGATTCAGGGGGACTCCGTGGGAAAGAAAGACTGGGGGGGGGGCTGCGGGCGGCAGAGTGAGGCTGCCTTGGCCAACTGCCAGGGGGCTGGAGACGAGAGTCACGTGGGGCTTGGCCACGGCAGGCGGAGAGTGGGCGAGGCTTCCAGAAGCGCCTGAGGCCACCGTCACGGGCTGGACTGTGCCCTGGCCTGGTGGGGCGGCCGCTTGGCTTTGACCACTCTGTGGCAAGGCAAGATGAAAGCAAGGGGCTGTGGCTGGGATGCCTGGGGCACTGCCATTTGGTGGCGTGGGCACCGCTGGTTTGGGGGCAATGTGCAGCTGCTTCCAAAGCCCGGTCTTCTTAACGTGCTCCGAGATCACGGACCTCAGCTTGTTCTCCAAATCTCTGTGCACGTCTGATGTGAGGAGGTGATACATCAGTGCATCCTGGCTGCTGGCGCTGGCCTCGCACTTCTTGCAGTAATACCTGTCGGGGGGTGGCGTCTTCTCGGCAGAGAGGGTGCCATCAGCTTTCGGTGGCTCAGCCAACGCCTCGGTCCGCAGGCCGAAGTAGGAGCTGATCAGGTGGTGAAAGTGGGCAACCAGAACGTGCTTCTTCATGCTGTAGTACAGCGTGTTGGAGAAGTTACACTTCAGGCATGTGAAGCTTATCACATCGCCCCGGGACGAGCGGGTCTCGCCCAGGATGCTCACTGTGTAGCTCTGGACCTTCCGCACAGGTGCGTGGAACATTCTGAAGTGCCTGCCCACAATCTTGGGCTGAGAGGAAAAGACACAGTTTGGGCACGGGATCAGCAGCTCCTGGTCAGCCTCTTCCTCATGGTAACGATGCAGGTGGTTTTTGAATGATGTAAGCACTTTGGTGGAGTACTTACAGAGGCCACAACAGTATGGCTTCGTTCGGTATCTCTGTGAAAAGACAAGAAAGTCACGCATAGTTTAACCCAGTCAGTGGATGGATACCACTCCGACAGTTCACAGTGTTTGTGACTCTTTCTTCGAACGTGCGAGAACCTAACACCATCACTCTCAGAGAACGTTTGTTCTCAGCCAGGGCAAGATTTTTCTTCAAGGGCCAGAGAAGAATATTCTAGGCTCTGTGGGCCACCCACACAGCCTCTGTGGTGAGTCCTTGGTGCTGCCACATTAAACCAAACAGCGCAGATGACACACACGTCCGTGAGCATGGTTCTGTGCCAATAAAGCTACAGACACTCATTGAAATTTCAAGCATTTTTCACATGTCAGAAAATGGTATTCTTTTCACATTTTTTTCTTCGCAAACATTTAAAGATTTAACAACTATTCTTAGCTTGTACTCCATACAAACACGAGGTGGCCTGCAACTCAGTTTGCTGACCCATTTTCCAAACCATCCGCTACAACCACATCTCGTTACTTAGACCTATACTTTGAATTAACTGCACAATTAAAATAAACTTGCTTATTCTCTGCAAGACAGTTATTTTCTCCCCTTCTTGTCCTATTTCTCCACTGTTGTTTTTGCTCCAAATTTGAGAACCTCTAGAATTCATCTACAAATAACTTGCAAACTGTGAAAGCCATCACTACTATTTTTTACTTCCCCCGTTATAGAAATGTCTTAGGGAAGGTGAGAGCCAAATGGACAGTGCTTAGCACGGGTAAGTCCAGCCAACTCTGAAGCTATGTGACAAGCAGTAAAGAAAGAAGGGCTGTGCCTGAGTCACTGTGAACAATCTGGAGCTAAGATTCGGAACATAGCACTGACAGTCTACAATTTCTCTTTAAAGCAAGTCTGGGGAATTCAACAAACCAGAGGCATAACAGACACTGGAACCACAATTGGACACCTGGGGAGTGAGCCCGTTCTAACATCCAGTAAACCTTGTTGGTCTGTGACAATGGAAGGGAGTGAAGTCTGTGATCCTGTGACAGTCCCCAGACCCTGGAGCCACTCACCAACAACACAGCTGGCCCTAGTTTCACAAGGACGATGGTGAGACATGGACAGACGGAGCACACAGCAGGGTCCCCAGCACGGCTGTGCCGAGGTCGTCCCACACTGGGACACTGCTACTCGTTACACAGTGGCCACAGGTTAAGTCCTACCCTCCCAGATCTGCGCTCTGATGATCCATCTCCCTCAAACACCACACATATATTCCCATTCTGTGACTGTCACCCAATCTGTCCAGGTCATGCAGGTTTCCCTCTTGAGTCACAGGTCAGAGAAATCATCCAAACACATTCAATAGCATGTTGCTACCTCTGAGCAGTTAGGCTTTGGTATTTCTGGTAGGATCTATAACAAACCTACGGCCAACCACAGGCTAAAAACCCATATTTCAATGATTCTGACCCTTTTTTTTTTTCCATACTTTAACACCTCTGAAATCTGGGTATACTTTACAACTGATGGCTCCGTGGTACCATTTAATTATCACTTGAGTTTTCTTAGGGGACCAGTAAAAAACGGTGTGTCTTAACGAAATACTGTACTGAAAACCAGATACTCAGTGAAAATTACACTGAATCAAAGAGCAGACAGAACCTACTAACAACTGCATATTATTATCTGTTAGTATTGAGTAGATCTTTGGGTGGGGAAAAATCTTTTCAACTGTGACACCATAAACATGATCCATCAGAGGAAAAAAATGACAAATTGGACTTCATCAAAGTCTGAAAACCTCTGTTCTTTGAAAGACACTGTTTAAAAAATAAAGATCAGCCACGAGCTAGGACACAGTATTTGGAAACCACACATCTAATAAAGAGCTCATGTCCAGAATACAAGTTGTGGACATGTTCAAGTCAATAAGAAAACAAATGACCCAATTTTTAGAAAACAGACCAAAGATCTGACACTTTACCAAGACGGTATCGGAGGCCAACCAAGGACATGCACAGATGCATCGCGCCCTCAAGTCAGTGGGGAAGTGCAGACTGACTCAGCACACACTACACACCTACTGAAATGGAAATAAACAGCTGAATCCGCAAGCACCCTCACCCGACAACAAGTCTGCAAGGCACAACTAGAGCTCTCACATTGCCAGTGGGAAAGCAAATGGAACAGCCACGTCAGGAAACAGTTTGCTGTCTTTATAAAGACAAACATATGCTACTTCCCAAATACGCCCAGCAAGCTCATGCCTCGCATTTACCCAGGAGAGACGGAAGCAGAAAGCCGGATGCGAATGTCCTAGACAGCGATCGATCCGAAGTGACAGGAGTGTGAGGCCATGGCTCCCTGGTGAGGGACACAGCCAAGGAGAGAAGCAGAAAGAAGTGGAGTCGGGTACTGGGCGCTGGGAGAAGTCTGCCCCAAAGCGTATGCCGCCTCCGACAGCGCCGTCACCTCAGGTAACCTCCGCAGGTCTGTCCCCAAGACCCGAAAGGCTAACATCTCATTTTTCTGAACTCCTAAGGGTCTCCCGGTAGCATGACCAACAGAATCCAGTGTGGTCACAACTTCTCTGCTGTGTGGCCTGACTGTCTCTGCTTGTGAATCATGGTTCCCCACAACAGCAGGCAGACTACCTGAGGAACGCAGAGGAACAGGGACTGAAGGAGCAGGCCACACGGTCTCTGCCACGCCAGACCACAGCAGCTTTTTCTGCATACAGTATCTTACATAGAAATTCCAATACAGATTCACTCTCTACTGTCTACTATCTCATATTGTCAGTTAACATTTGTGGTCTAGGCCCTATTCACCTCAACAAAAACAAACTCCTTGAGGAAAAGAACCCTAATTTTTATCCCTGGATCAGGCACTCAACAAGTTCTATCTACTTTAAAGCAGGAATTAAAAACAAGTGTTTGTTGATGAAAAGCACATAATTACATACATCCTGCAGATGACATGTTTTAATAACTGAGGTGAGAACAGCCAGTGTCACAGAGTCACGGAGTTAATGTTCTCCACACGAGGCCTGCTGCGTGGCCCTACGAGCTGTTCTGAGAACTATCACCACGTCCGGGACTGTGGGTGGGGGCAGGGAGGGCAAGACTACACGTGGGACAGCAGACGGGCAGAAAAGCAGCCTCAGGAGGACAGGCTGATCACAGCAGGTTTGGAAAGAAAATTCTGACCGAACAATGATGGACGAGTTACAGGAATTTTCTTTAAACCAAAATTTCCACGGCCACCATGACTTGAACCAATAGGAGGGGAAAGGATAAGGTTTAGGCCGAGTGCGACACTGACGAAGGTGCCTCCTCACAGCTGGGTGGCAGGCAAGGCTCCCAGGAAGACACTTCAGTGAGGAAAACCCAGCAGTGTGCCACATGCCTTAGCTTGAACTTGCTCAGGTTTGAGGTTTCCAATTATTATAAACTATGTTCCTCAATTCAAGATGCATATTTTTATTTTAGTTTCTGAAACCAGGACGCACCTGTATTGTACAGACTTAATGTCATGGCGTATCATTTTACTCAGAATAATTATAAATCCAAGGCCCTTCTTACATCACTCATAGTGACATGCGTGACAAGTATCATTGTTATCACTTAACTTTACATACAGAAAACTCTCAAAGCAGCAACAGTTATTTACCACAAAACATGTAACTTTGTTTTCCTTTGTTTCCCTGAATGTTTGCACCTCCCCATTCATGCATCAGCAACCCCAACACATGTGATGTTCCTTAGGATTAAACTGACCCTCACCCCCAACCTTTGAGGAACCATGAAAATCAAATACAAAACTACATACCACTTTCTTTCCAGAAGGTTCCCAGAGAGCAATATCTCCCCACGATGTGTTATAAAAGTACTTCTCTCCTGGATCAAAGCCTTTAAGGTCCTTTTAAAAAGGGAGAGAAAGAAGGAAATCATTATGCAATTTCAGAAGATAAATACTGAATTAGAACCTGATAGGGTTACTAGTCCCGGTAAAATCTACGTTGGAAAAATGAAATAAAAATGCCATCCATGGGCAGACTGTAAGAGAGAGCCCACTAAGTATGAAAACTGAGGAAAAGGTTGAAATGATCCAAGTTAAAATTAATTTTATAAGAAACAAACATGACATTTCCCACAACTAATTTTTGGAAGAGGGAAATGGTGTGAGTGGACACCACTGCCGCCTGAGGGCTCTGGAGGAGAAGTTCGGATAATGAAGCATCAGTGGGAGCTCCAGGAGTGTGTGTGTGTGGGGGCGACGGGGGGGGGGCGGGGGGGGCGGTGGCGCACGATTTAGACAAGGGCGGGGCTCACATGCGTGGGCACGAGAAGACCCACAGGGACGGGGTCACTGAGATCCCAGCAACCAAGTGCAGTGGGGTCTAGACTGAGTTGTGGTTCAAACTAACCAAGCCTAACAAGTGTTGGGGGAAAACTGGAGACTGTGAATGTGGACTGGGGAACAGGCAAGACAAACACCGAGTGACACAGGAAGATGAAGGTAACTCAACAAAGGCAAGTACTAAAAAAGCATGATCAATATGGACTCACTGTGGTAAAGACCACAGACACACATACACACGAGAAGGCTAAACAATAAGATGTAAATAGTGGTAATCTCTGAACAGTAGACATGTGGCATTTTAAATTTTATTTTCTAAACAAATAATTACCTGTATTTTCTCTTCCCCAGTTTATTACTATTTTTATAGTTTATTTTTAATATATTAAAAAATATTAGTTAAACCAGAGAAAGACAGTTAATATAACAATTGCCTTTGAATATACTTTTCCAAGGCCAATAATACTTTGAATCAAATTCTTCACAAGTTCAAAAAATTCAAAGCAGATCTGGTCCCTATTTCAATAGCTATGAACAAAATACACATAGAATTATCAATGGCTATAAGGATACACAGCCTGCCTATTTAACAATTTTCTTTACTAGATATGCCAGCAATATAGTCTCAAGTTATAATAAAGGATATAATTATGAGAACACAATTTATCTATAAAGTTTGTCCGTGACCTTAATTTTTAAGCTTTTGCAAGACTACACGTATTCAATTAAAAAATCAGAAAAAAACAAAAGCCTATCATATAATGGATGCATCCCCATTTGTTGACAGTTAATACTGAGAAATTAAGTTAGGGTCTTCTTTTGCCAAAGTAATAAGTAATTCAACACATTATCCTTCAAGATCAAAACCACATACACGGTTAACCCTTGAACAACGTGAGGATCGGGAGCCCAACCCTCAGCCCACCCCACCCCTGCCCAGTCAAAAATCTGCATGTATCGTTTGACTTCCCAACAGCTGGTTGTCCTTGAGTACCTATGGGAGATGGGTTCCAGGACCTGCTGTGGATACCAAAATCTGCAGATGCCGAAGTCCCCCACATAGAATGGCACAGAACAAGGCACACCGTCAGGCCCCCACCCCCCACCCCCGATTCCCAGCCACAGATCAAAAATCCCGGTCCTCATCTACAGTTGCTTGAATACGCAGATGCGAAACCCAGGGATACAGAGGGCTGACTGTGTATTTATTGAAACAAATTGCTAAGTGGACCTGTGCTGTTCAAACCTGCTCATGGGTCAACAGTATTTTTACACTGACTATAAAAAGCTCCTCATAAAAGTAACTTTAAAACTTGAACAGTTTAACCCAACTCAAGTAGAAAGACATAAATAAGAATTAATAACGCTCTCATGCAGACATTTCAATGAGCAATTTCCACCTTGAGGAATCTTACCCATTATTCCAAAACTCCCAGTTCAAATCTCACCTCCCACAAGCCCACCCTCGCATCTCCAATGTTACTGTCTTCTCTTAACCTGTTACTGATCCTCTTACCTTCAGCAACTCCTTGCAGCTGTCAAGCCCAATATCCACAAGAATGTCTTTCACTTTTTTTCGTACCTTCCTGATGTTGTCAAGATTTTCCACAGGAATTTGAAACATTTTTGAAATTTTCCTGACAAGGGAAGAAAACAGAACTGTAGTAGACACGTGTGTATGTACATATGAATATATATTATGTGTGTGTGTGTGTGTGTCTGTGTGTGTGTGTGTATACATACATGCATTTTTTTAAAGAGATTTGATAAACACTAAGAATAATTTTCAATAAATGATGCTGGGACAATGGGCTATCCATGCGCAAAAGAATGAAGTGGCAGTCTTTCCTTACACCACACACAAAAATTAACTCAAAATGGGTCACACACCTCCATGTACGAGATAAAACTTTCAGAAAACTCTCAGTAAAAACATATGGGTAAAGCTTCGTGACCTTGGATTTGGCAATGGATTCTTAGACACAACACCAAAAAGCACCAGCAACAAGAAAAACTAGGTAAGTTGGACTTCATGAAAATTAAAAACTTTTGTGCTTCCGAAGAAACAATCCAAAATGTGAAGAGAATCCACAAAATGGGAGAGAATATTGAAAAACCGTATTTCTAATGTGGAACTTACACCTGGAATATATAAAGAACTCTGATAACTCAATAATTAAAAGATAAATAACCCATCTTAAAAATGAGCAAAGGATCTGAACAGATACTTCTCCGAAGACAATATACAAATGACCATAAAGCACATGAAAAGATGCTAAACAGTATTTGCCACGTGGAAATGCAAAGCGAAACCACAATGAGATACTACTTCACACCCACTAGGATGGCTGTAGTTTTAAAAAAAGAAAACAATTAGTGTTGGCAAAGATTGGGAGAAACCACATCTCTCCTACATCGTGGGGGGGGGGGGGGGGGCGGGGCGGGTAAAGTGGTGCAGCCAGCTTGGAAGACAGTCTGGCGGTTTCTCAACATATTAAACATACATGTGCCATGTGAACCAGCAATTCCACCCAAGAGAAATTATAAACATGTGTCCAAACATACACTTGAACAAGAATGTCCATAGTAGCATTATTCTTAATAGCCACACAGAACAAATAACCCCAGCGTCCACCAAATAACCAATGAATGGACAAATAAAATGCGGGATAGACATACAATGGAGTACTTTTTGGCCCTAAAAAGAAACGAGGCACTGACACACGCTATGACGTGGGTGATCCTTGGGGAACATCATGCTGAGGGAAAGAAGCCAGACACAAAGTCACAAGCTGTATGACTCCACTTCCGTGAAGTGTCCAGGACAGACAGATCTCAGAGGCAGAGGGGCAAGTCCTGGGTGCCTGGGGCTGTGGAGAACTGGAAGGTGCTGACTAAGGGGACACGGTTTCTTTTGGGAATACTGGCATTGTTTAAAACTGACTGTGATGATGGTCGCACAACTCTGTGAATATACTAAAAGCCACTGAACTGTACAATTTCAATAGGCGCATTGTATGGTATATACATCACATCTCAATAAAGCTGTTTTGAAAATATCTGAAAGGCGTAAAATTAAAATACACTCTGTGATACCTGACTGGAAAAGAAGGTACAGGTGTGACCTTATTGCTTTTAATATATGCATAGATGAAAAATAAAGTTGTAAACATGTGTGTAGTCCGTAGCTCTGTACACTGAAGGAAGCAGTTACACTGCCCAGGAGCAGTGGACACTCCTGGGGCCCAAACCTCATTTTATAAACACCACTTTGCATTAAAAGGAACCCGGGCTCCTTGCAAAAATGGCTGACTCTAGGGATGGAGCATGGAAAAGGCAAGCTGAGCCTAGAACACCTTGTGCCGGAAAATAAGGAAGTTAGTCAAAGAATGGAGAGTAAATGTCAAAAAGACTCAAAAGAAGCCAACTTGAAGAAGTTGCTACAAGCCAAATATGGGGCAATTGGGGCATCAAATAAATAATGATTGGAGCGGATTATAACCCGTGGCACTGAATTTTCCAAAGATAATGCAAAAATATATCCCATCCCACGTGTTCTTAAAATATGACATGGACACTCCTCCCAGAAAGTGAGGGCATCCAGACCCCCACCCTTAGGACCTGGGCAGAACTTGTGGCTGCCTCACCCAATAACGTGTGGCAGAAGAAATGCCATGTGACTTCCACGGCTAGACCATAGCAACGCCACACTTCTGCCCGCTCTCGGGCATCCAGACACCACGTTGAGGAAGCTCAACTAGCCCAGTGGAGACTACATGCAGGGGTCCCCCATCAGTCAATGGTGTGTGATGCAAAGTCCTCCAGAGCTCCCCGCTGCCCCATCACCCCAGGCTTTGAGTCTCCCCACATCAAGGCCCCAGACACTGGAATAGAAAGAAGCTATCTGAACTCCCGCCTGGACTCCTGACACAAAGAATTATTGAGTTGCTTAAATAAAATGTTTCACTCCACAAAGTTTTGGGGAGGTTTGGTAACATAAACTTAAGTCCCTGGTGATTTACTTAAATGGATTGAAAGTTTGATGAGAAATGGGATATTTTCATGGTTTCCAAGCACTTCCCCACGAAATACTGATAACCAACAAAAAAAGAGTAACTCACAGAAGTCTGGCATACAAAACCAAATTAAGAGACACTGTAAAAAACAACTAGCCTGTAATATTTAGAAATGTCCGGATCAGACAAGGTAACACTACTCACAATGGCCAAAAAGTAGAAACCACCCAAATGTCTGTCACTGGTGAACAGATACACAAATGTGATGGATCCACACAGCGGAATACCACTGGCAATAAAATGCAACTAGGTACTGAGTCGCACTGGAACTCCAATGGACCTCAGAAGATGCTGCTGAGTGAAAGAAAACAGATGCCGATGTCCTTATACTGTCTGACCCATTTCTATAGAGTCCAGAGAGGACAAACCTACAGACAGAAGGTAGACTTGGGGTTTGGCCTGGGGTGTGAACAGGTAGTGACTGCAAATGGATTTTAGGGGTGTATGCTGGAAATGTTCTAATACTAGATTGTGATGATAGCTGTACTAAAAATCAATGAATTATACACTTTGAAAATAAAAGATCATGGAAGGAAAAACTAAGGATCTGTTCCAGATTGCAAGAGCCGGGATAACTAAATATAAAGTGCAATTCTAACTAGACTCTTTTACTGTAAATGTTATTGGAACAACTAGCAAAACTTCAATGGAGTCTAAGGATTCAACGGTAGTAATGTATTGATTACATGATTTTGATGGCTGTGCTCTGGATATATACCCCGTTTCACCGAAAATAAGACAGGACATTATTTTTGGACAATAGCAGGACAATCAGCTCTAATGCGTCTTTTGTAGCAAAAATTAATATAAGACCCTGTCTTATATTACATTATTTTATATAAGACCCGGTCTTAAAGTAAAATAAAACCGGGTCTTATATTGATTTTTGCTCCAAAAGATGCATTAGAGCTGATTGTCTGGCTAGGTGTTATTTTTGGGGAAACACAGTAGGAGGTTCTTTGCAGGAAAGACAGTATTTGGGGTAATGTAGCGTCTCGTTCAGCAACTTACTTTCAAATCATTTAGGGAAAAAAATTCTTTGATTGGGCTTGCAACTTTCTATAAATCTGAAACTATCTCAAAAAAATTTTTTTAATGTGTAAGCTATAAAAGCAAAAAACAAAATTGATAAAATTCGAGATAAAGGAATGCCAGGTGAAATAATGTCAATTTTTTTAATATCAAAACAGTAACTTTCAAATATTGATAATATTCACTGGTAGTGAAGGTAAGTAAAAAAAACACTGTAATTCTTACATGTTTAGAGGGCAATTTGCAGTATCTCCCAAGATTTTAAATGACGATTTCTGAGTCAGCAATTCCACTTCTACAGCACTCTTGTGACCCCTCCTCCCCAAGGGTAAATTCGGGCCTCCCAGGAATCCCCAGGGTAACCAGTCTATACTTCTCTCATTTGCACTCACCTCACTATGTCGCAGTTATCTGTGGATATTCTTATTTCCCCTAGGGGACTACACTTCAGGGCAGGAAATATGTTTCATTTGCATGTCTGAGGCCTTAATAATCCATATTAAATGTTCATAATAAATGAACAAAAGGTGTAAAATAAAACAGGGCAAGAATCATAAGACATTTACAAAGTGCTATGGAGGGCTACAGAGCTGGTACCCAAAACATTCCAGGTGAAGAGCTCAGCATCAAAAATGACTGAGGTAAAGGAGGAAGAGTCTGAATATACTTGGCAAAAGGTAAATTAAACCAAAAGGAAGACTGGAATCTACTTGGAGAGGAGGAGGGAGGAATTTGGGATGGGTAATAAGGAAACATGAAGTTTCTTAGAAGCTGATTTGGAATGGGTATGTTTTCAGACAAGTTATCTATGTGAAAAGTGATCTTAGGCTCAGGAGAAGGAGAGATTCAATGATCGTTTAGTATTTTAGAAATGGGTAAAAATAAAATTACTAAAAATAAAATGCACTGAATTGGGCTCTAGGCTTCAAAAGCACAATTGAACAGAGCTGTCAAGCAGCTCATGATGGCATCCTCAAAAACTAAGCTCAAGGTCACTTTCAAGCCCAACCGCCTTCTTTAGCCAGAGCAAGCCTCGTCAGAAATGTCTTAGATGCTTTCTAGTCATTCTATCAGAACTGCTTTCATTTCCTCCTTAGAGTGCCACTATCCTGTCTATCCTTTGGGGTTTCTTCTTATTGTTTAAGGTGTGGAACAGCATCCACATATATCTGAAACAAGCTAAATTTATTGCTTGCAAAAAAGTGTGGCATTATGCTGTGCTCGCTGGTCTTATTACAGGGTTTTGAGAAGCATGGCCAGCAGGGACTGGTGGGCTTTTAGACTTTCAGAGCAGCAGTTCAGGCACTGGCTGGATCCAGACTGGCTGACTCGGGAGGAGGTATTGAAATGAGCCGTCAGTGACTGGGCAAGCTTTAAATAGGCTCTATCGTTACTTGTTCAGGCTCAGGAGTAGGGCCAAGAAGCTGTCAGCCTTCTCCCTTGAACTGGGAGAATAGGAACTTTCTATTCTCAAGCATAAGTGCCCACCTTCCGTCAGCATGATGATTGTACCCCTGCCCCAAAACACACAGATCCCTTATTTAAGTTAAAAAAAAAAAAAGTTTCCCATTACCCTTTTTTTACTGTTTTGGGGATAACTGTTTGCTGTTTAAGGATAACAAAAAATAAAACATGGGTAAATTACTGAAGTTTCATAACCTTAAAACAGTTCTTTCAAGAGCCCTGGTCTACAGTTGCCAATCACTTTGGGGAAAAGCAGCTGAGTTTTACCATAATTTTTCCATTGCAAAATACTAGAACTTATCCATTCTAACAGACCAGAGTCCACACAAAATGTCCTGTGACTTAACTATGAAATAAACGGGTGTTTTCATAGATCCTCTGTGATGCTGTTGTCCACACGTTCTTGGCACTCGGTTAAATCCGTACAGCACCTGTATGTAAGGGACAACACCAGCACATGGCAGGCTAATGCAGTCGCACCAATCTGTCAATCTCAGCTCACAGCAAGTGACCTGTAACTTCTGAGTGTGCGCCAGGCATGAAACTACCAGGAATCCCACCGATGTGGATGAGAAAATACTTTCCAAAGGGGCACGTAAAGGACCTCCTCTGTTGTGTTTTTAGTATCATGACCACTGAAGAATATTCCGTTGTGGAAAAAAATACACTCCAAAAAATAAAGTCAATCAGATAACAAGTAATAACCCTTTATGCCACAGAACTTTCTGTTGAGCTTCTGTGAAATCTAAGTTCTAAAAAATTTTCACTTGAGAGGAAACACAGCTGCCTGGATTCAGATCAGCTCCCCAACTTACAAGCTGTGTGACCTGTGGCAAATGACAACCCGTGGGCCTCAGATGCCCACCTGACAAACAGGGAGAGGACAGCCTACTCTAGAAACAGCTGTGAGGGTGAATGAGTTAATACAAGAAACACACTTACAACACACGCACAGTGAGTTCGCTCTCTAACTCCAAAAATCCAAATGCAATGTCCCAACCACTGGAACATAGGTCTTTAAAATAAACAACCTTAAAGATCACATACTATTTGTGCCACACATGAAAGCAAGCAGATCCCTCCCAGACACCTGCCTTTCAGTCTCCTCCTAGGAAGCACACTGCCCTAACAGCCAGCGTGGACAGCCCACAGACTGCTGGGGACTCAGCCCCCCAAGAGTTACTACAACCATAAATTCACCAATAGCACGTTGCAAACCAGAGTTCAAATTAAGAAGGGGTTCCAGGATCTCTTCAGCTAAAAATCTTGCCATATCCCCAATCTTGCCAAATGCTAATGCTAATGCAGCCCTCCCGTTACCAGACCCCTGCTCTCCTCCCCAGCCCTGTCCACCCTCTGGCCTAGCACCAGTTCCCTCCCCACAGAGATGTGTCACTTGCCTGCTTAAAGATCACTGGCCCAACAGAGTCCCAACTCCCAGTAAGATAGAAGTTCGTTCACTATACGCCAACTCTAAGTTACCCTCATTGTACTTGACTTCCAACCAAAGATGAACGTGCATTTTCTACAACCCCTCCCACAACAGCTCCGGATACCCCCAACTCCTACCCAGACTCCAAGCGCTACTTATTTGATAAAACCTGTGTGCCTTCTAATTATAACGAGTTTTACCAGCATTCAGGCAAGTCTCTTATTCAAACGCAAACAAAACACTTACAGTATTTAACTATTTGCCATTCTGCAACTGTGCACTATTTGGACTGGCTGTTATGATTTTTGACATTCCAAAGCCAAACGTCACAAATTTTGCAAACAGAATTTGCGTCAACGCAGTCAGCAATGGCATATGAAAGTTAAAATGTTAATGTCAATCACCAATATTCACATCCAAAGGGTGGACACAGGGATTTGCCATCAGCGGTCCTTCTGGGGGAGAAGCCACGACAGGGCAGACTTCGGCGTGACCGTAGCTTCGCGGCCCACATTTTCACTCACTCGAGGCTGCAGCTGCGACAGGCTCCGGGAAGAGCCGCGCCGCGCGAGGGGCGCCCTGCAGGGGCCCGCCCTGCCCCTCCCCCGGCCCGTCCCCCTGTCCCCAGCCCCATCTCCCACTCGTCTCTTGACCCCCGCCCTCCACGCCCTCCAGCCCCCTCGCCCCCAGTCCCGTCCCCTCATCTCCCGCCTCGGACCCCCGGCCCCGCCCCGCGGCGACCACCCCCCGCCCCCTCGTGACGTGAAGGGGCGACCGGCGCCGTCCGGGCCGCGAACCCCGCGCCCGCAGAACGTCGCGGCATTCGTGAGGCGGCCGCGGGTGTGGGCGGGGCGGGGCGGGGCGGGGCCGCCGCCGGGACTTCGCGGGCCGGGCCGGGCCGGGCCGGGGGCGGCGCCGCGGGACCGGGCCGGGGTCGTACCTACCCTGGGCGCCTGGAGCGCCGCCGCGTCTCCCGCCGCCTCTCGCCGCGCCCCGCCGGGGCCCGCGCTCCCTCCGCCCCGCGCGGCGGGACCCCCGCCTCAGCGCGCGCCCACCCCCGCGCGACCCTATCCCCTCCTCCCAGCTCGGCCAGAAAGAGAAAATGGCGCTCGATTTGCCTCCGGAAGTGACGCGTGCCCTCATTTGCATGGTGGTGCAGCAAGCCAATGGGAGGAGAGTGTGCATGGGACCCCTGGGCAGTGCTCCACAGACCCCTTGGGGCCCCTGCCTAAAGCTGGACTGGAGGCTCTACAATGGGAGTGGGGTACCCCTGCTGGAGACCCTGTCTTGACGCCCCCTCCTGCCACAGTGGGTTGGCCTGCCAGCCCCTCAACAGCATCTGTGCACACTCTCGTGAGAGTTTGAGTGGGTGATGACGTCATTAAAGGGGGTGGGGTAATGGAGTCCTCAACCACGTGACTAATCACGTGGGCTCACCAGAACTTTGACTTCATTTGCATGGAATGGGGGTGGAGCTAGTGGCTGCCGCAGGAATGGGTGGCCCCGCCCACATCTCAGAGCCAATAGGAAAGTAGCTATGAGGAGAACCCTTCCTGCCATTGGAGAATAGAACTTGAGCTTTCAGAACTTTGGGAAGTGTGCCCTTGATTGACACATCTTGGTGAGCTGACTGGATAGGGTCTCCTGACTTAATTACCTTCTATGAAAATTAATGTCACACCTTTCCTTGAGAATTCTGATTTTTAAGTTAGAGCCACTATATATTGTGTAGGGAAAAGGTTAATTGCATACATTTCGTAAAAACTCCTAACTGGCCTAAAAGTTCACTTTTGCCCAGATTAATTAAAAATTGTGAAACTATTATATTTCTCTAAATGAGTGGAAACATGGAGTAAGAACTTTCAAAATGGGTCTGTTGTCTTCATCCATTGAGTCCAGCGACCATGGGGAAGAGAAGCACCACTCCACCCTCAGGAAGCTTGCAGTTTAAGGAGAGGCCAGGTGTATGCAAAAACACCTACTTTTATGTGTCTGGTCCCTGTGGTATTCCCGCTCCTTAATGACTATTCCAGGCCTTTCCCACTTCACCGAAGTTCCCTGGGCAGCACCTGTCCCTCAACTTCCTTTCCCACGAAAACCACGTCTCCTCCCCAGAGCACCAAGACTTGGCCTCCGGACCTCCCAATCCCCACGTGCACACCGATTTCCTCAACAACCGCCCTGACCTTACAGCTCGTTTCAGAGGGTGTGTCTGCCCACGTTCAGGGCCAGTAGGTCCGTCATTGGACCTTGTCACCCCTGCTCTGCCCAGCACCTCATTGTCCATTCATTCCCCCCTCCGCCCCCAAATTTCAGCTTCTCCCTACGGGTACCTTCCATTCAGTTTTAGCTTAGCAACTAAAAACCTAACAGGTACCAAATAAATGTCTGAATTAATTTAAAGATTACACTCAATGCTGGACTGATGTGATCTGACCAGTTTGATTTTTCCCTACAGAAATACAAGTCATAATTGAAGGGCAGTTTGTACTTCATATTTATTTATGCGTTGTGATTTAATTTGATCATGAACGACAGCGGTAAATGGGTATGATGTCCTTAGCTAGCTTCCTTTGAGAAACTATGGGTGTGATGAAAAGTAAAGTCGAATTGAAGCCCTGCAGTTCTGTGATCCAGACCCAGACGCTCCAATGAGACTTTTGTCACACTTCTCCATCCATCTCCTCTGCTCCCTTCGCTCCACATCCTTGTGCTCTCTCACTCCCATCCTCACCACGCTGCAGAATAGCCTTGGTCACCAGTGACCTCCTATTTGCTGAACCCAAGAGCAGATATTAGTCCTCATCTATTTGTAGCCCGTCTCCCTTCCTGCCCTTTTAATCTTCTCCACCCTCTCTGATTGCTCCTTGCATCTTTATCAGATTCCCTTCCTCAGCCCACCCTTGAGTGTTGCTCTCCATGATTCTGCCCACTCCCATTGCTTTTTCACCCACACTCACCACCCATGTCCTACCGTGTTTCCCCTAAAATAAGACGTAACTGGAAAATAAGCCCAATCATGAGTTTTCAGGATGACATCCCCTGAACATAAGCCCTAATGTGTCTTTTGGAGCAAAAGTTAATATAAGACCCGGTCTTATTTTCGGGGAAACACGGTATGTGCCAGGCACTGCACTAGGTATTGGAAATCCCATGCCTTTCATTTAGTACTCTGCGTACTCTTCCTTGTTCATCACAACCACAGATTCAAATTATTTCACTTTCAAATCAATGTATCCACTGCTTTCCCAAGTATCAGTTTTATTTTTCTGGCTGCCAACTGGTCAGCTCCACTTGGGTGTCTCACAGGCACCTCAAATTCAAAATATTCAAAAGCAAACCCATCATCCCCTCACTAGCCTCTCTCAAAGTAGGCAGTATGCTTACCGAATCTTCATTTTTCCCATTCCCAGTTCTCCACGTTTACATCCTAAATGTCCCTCAATTCTATACCCTCAACTACAGCCCTACTACCATGTGTACATTCAGGACATGGCCTGGTTGGAACACCAACAGCAGCACCAGCATTGGTGCCTCGCTGCTTCTCCAGTCAGCCATCTTAGCATCTTATCGCATCTGACCCTGTCATTCCCCCTCTTACCTTCAGCCATTCCAAATCCCCCACAGGATCAAGCCCAGAGAGTCAGCATGGCATACAGGCTCTCCAAGGTTCCAGCCCATCTCCTGCTCCTCCAAATACCACACAGTGTTGTTCATTGAATCTCTTCCCTCTTCATTCCAGAACTAAATTCTATCCCATTGCCCTTCAAGGCTGAGTTCTGCTGGCCTCTCTTCCAGATAGATCTCCCTGACCACAACTACCATACACATACACATGACAAAATGTGGGTACCCCTCCATATCCCCAGAACCTTCTGTGTCTTTTGCTGCACTCACTGTATTATCATTTTCTGCTAATGTGTTTCTAAGAGTGCTGTAACAACAGGGACCATATCTTCTTCTTTATTATAGTCTCCCTGATGCCTTTGTTACTTAAATATATGCAAGTATTTTAATAATTATAATAAAACTTTAATGTTGAATGAATTTCCTTCAACACATTACGAAAAATTTTAAATGTATTGAAAAGTTGAAATAATTATAGTGAACACCATCACCTCGATCTTACAATTAACATTTGCTCTATTTGCTATATATCACCCAGCTATCCAACTATTCATCTCTGGATCCATTTTTTTTTTATGCAGTTGAAGAAAATTGCAGACATCAGTCCACTACGTCCATAAACACTTCAGCATGGACATATAATAAACAACATTGAAAATGACATTCAACAGCTTTGATGTTGAAAGGATGGTCCCTCACCATGAGCAATCTGACTCAGTGGGACTCATCAAGATTATTTTCAAGTTTCAGGAAAGTGCATGACAGAGATGTAATCAAATCATTCAAAATCAGAAGTCAGACCTGAGGCCCTACATGCTGGGCATGCCACAGCACACAGCATACTTGGCATCGGTGTGAGTACTGATGCTTTGATTTCAGTTGTTCAGTTGTGTGTAAAAATGAAGATGCTGGGGCAGCCAGATGGCTCAGGTGGTTAGAGCGCAAGCTCTCAACCAGGTTGCCGGTTCAACGCCCCTGCAACTAAAGATTGAAAACAGCAACTGGACTTAGAGCTGAGCTGCGCCCTCCACAACTAGGTTGAAGGACAACGACTTGGAGCTCATGGGCCCTGGAGAAGCACACTGTTCATTAATATTCCCCAATAAAAAAATTAAGAAAAAAAGAGTTAAGATGCCACAGTACCTTTCCTACTCTGGCAACTGGTTCCCCATAGTCAGCATCAGCATTTGTGAAGATAATCATCCAGCATAAAGAGAGCACTCTGGGTGACCATGGAACAGACACAAATCTTAAACTGGCCCCAGTGCCTGATGTGTCAGCACAAGACACCTTTGTAAGCTTTGGGTGAGTGATCAAAGTGCTAATACAAAGTGCCAGCCTCACATCAGGGCACAGACCTGGGCAGCAGAGTGGGCTGGATTTGAGTTCCCATTTCCCTAACTCGGCTTGTTTCCATGTAGAGTACACACACTAGACAACTACACTCAGTAGCAGTTTGGTGTACTACAAAGAGAAACTGTACACATGCTCATCTACAACAACATAAATTGCTAAGATTAATCTAAAACCACTGAAATTTCTAGGGGAGACAATTATTCTTTGTGAGCTACGTACTTACATGTGATATTGGCTTTCTTGTTTCTGTTCTACATCTGCTTTGTGTGTGTCCACTAGGTGCCAAGGAGACAGTCTGAGCAGAAGACAAAAGCAGACTCATTCCTGCTGTCCTAGAGCTTATAGTCCAGCGGGGAGAACACCATCAATGAAATAATTACACAAGGAGATGTTCATTATAAACTGAGGCAAATGCTCCTGGAGAACGTGGGCTCCCCAAGCGTCTATGACCAAGAAAATGGATCTAGACTCGCAGTGTTGAAGGAGACACAACCAGAAGGACAAGTAGACGTTAGCAGATCAAAGCAATGAGAGGTGGTGAAGGGAGATGTCCCTAAGCACCAGCAACGGCCCCTGCAAAGGTCCTGTGCCTGGGGGAGCATGGCACAGTCAGATGGAGCAAAGAAACAAGACTGGAGTAGAGAGCACAGGAAGGAAAATGTCATGAGGGGAGGTGAGGGACAAGATCAGGAAGCTGTTCTGGTTTTTTGAAGACTCATGAGAAGCCAATGAAGTGCTTTTAATGAGTGGGTTGATAAGAATCAGGTTTGCATTTGAAAAGTACAGCTAGCTGTAGTGTGAAGGAAGGAATGGTGATGGGAGGAATAAAAATTAGGAGATTGTTCGAGTGGTCCAGGGAAAGATGATGGTAGTTTGGAACTGAGATTAGTGTAGTAGCACTGAAGCTGAAGAGCAGCAGACAGCTTAATCTCTTTCACTACTTTAATTGATTTCAAATTTTTTCAAAATGTGTCAAAAATCCACACAAAAAATAAAACATTCATATTTTGACTATTTTATACATTTAATAACATTTCGAGGGGCTTTGTACATAAATCACATTTTTATTTTAAACCTTTGTTATATGGTAATAAATTTACCATCATGTTGAATTTTAGCAAGAAATACTTAAAACATACTAAGTGGTATCAATTAGATTTAAGTATACCCTGTTTCCCCGAAAATAAGACCTAGCCGGATAATCAGCTCTAATGCATCTTTTGGGGCAAAAATTAACATAAGACCCAGTCTTATATTACATTATATTATATAAGACCAGGTCTTATATTATAGTAAAATAAGACAAGGTCTTATACTATAGTAAAATAAGACAGGGTCTTATATTAATTTTCGCCCCAAAAGATGCATTAGAGCTGATTGTCCAGCTAGGTCTTATTTTCGGGGAAACATGGTAGATAAATTAGAATCTAATGGCATTAAAGACATAAAAAATTTATGACAAAATGTTACACAATATGGCATACAAAACATCTTTGTTGTTGATAGTGCAACAGGAAAACATATCTGAACATCGCAGCAAAAGAGTTACGAGATACTTGAGGTGAAGTGAACAAGACTTGATAATAGTTTGGATGTGGCCACAAGTCAATGTCCAGGATGATGGCATTGAGGATGGGTAGTGCAAACACTGGAAAGAGAATAAGGGGATCACAAGTTTGGTCTAAACCACGTTAAGTATGGCTGTTGAGACTTCTAGGTGTTAATAAACAGATAGTTGGGAATACAGGTCTGGGTCTAAGAAGAGAGCCTGGGGTAGAAATAGAAATAAGTCACATAATATGCATTATAATTGAAGCCATGAACATGGATGAGAAAACAGTGAGTCAAACACAAAGGGATGTATTAGATGGAGTGTGCTTTCTGAAGTCACTTCTACACAGTGATTCTATTAATTTAATACAATAATAAAATACAAGTCACTTTATAGACATCTTCCTAGGTTTATTATGACAAACAAGATAATGAAGTCTTACAATCCATGAGCATGGGATGTGTTTCCATCTACTTTTGCCTTCTTAATTTCTTTCAGCAATGTTTTGTAGTTTTCATTGTACAAGTCTTTCATCCATATGGCTAACTTAATTTCTAAGTGTTTTATTCTTTTAGATGCTATTGTAAATGGAATTGTTTTGTATTTTCAGATTGTTCATTGTTTGTATGTAGAAATGCCATTGACTTTTCACATTGTCTCTGTATCTTGCTATTTGTTGAATTCATTTATTACATCTAACAGCTCTTGTGTGGAGTCTTTAGGATTTCCTATACAAAAAATCATATAATCTGCAGAGAGATTTTACCACTTCCTGTGCAATCTGGAGTCATTTTATTTCTTTTTCTTGTCTAATTGCTCAGGCTAGGACTTCCAGTACTATGCTAAATAGAAGTGGTGAAAGGGGACATCCTTGTCTTATTCCTCATCTCAGAGGAAAGCTTTCAGTCTTTCACCATTGAGTGTTTGCTGTGGGTTTTCACATATGGCTTTTATTATATTAAGGTACTCCTATTCTTATTTTGTTGTTCTTCATAAAAAGGTGTGAATTTCGTTAAATGCTTTCTCCGCACCAGTTGAGATGATCATGTTTTTTCCATTCATTTTGTTGATGTGGCGTATTACATTGATTTTTCAAATGTTGAATGTTGCATTCCAGGAATAAATCCCACCTGATCATGGTGTATAATCCACGTAATATGCTCCTGAATTCCGTTTGCTAGAATTTTGTTAAGAATTTTTGCATCAATGTTCATAAGGAATATTGGTCTGTAGTTTTCTTTCCTTGTGTTATCTTTGCCTGGCTTTGGTATCAGGGTTATGCTTGCCTCATACAGTTAGGAAGTGTTCCATCCTACTCAACTTTTGCAAAATTTTGAGGATTGGTAGTAGTTTTCTGTAAATGTTTGGTAGAACTCGACAGTGAAGCCATAGGTCTAAGGCATTTTGTTGTTGTTGGAAGATTTTTGATTACTGATTCAATCATCTTACAAGTTATAGGTGTATAGATTTTCTAATTTTTCATACTTTAGTCTTGGTAGCTTTTGTGTCTCAAGAAATTTGTCCATTTCAGAGAGAATGAGATGGAATGATAGAAGCAAAGGTTGGAGAGATACAGGGCCACGAGTCAAGAATTGTGAGCAATCTGTACAAGCTGGAAAAGGTTAGGAAATGCATTCCACCTAGAGCCTCAAAAAGAAATGCAGCCCAGTGAAACCTATTATGGAGGACTTCTGACTTCCATAACTGTAGGATAATAAATTTGTGTTTTTAATTCACTAAAAAAAAAAAAAAAATTGTCCATTTCATTGATGTTTTCCAATTTCTTCATATTCTCTAATAATTCTTTTTATTTCTATACAACTGGTAGTCATGTTTCCAATTTCTGATTTTAGTAACCTGAATCTTTCTTACTTGATGTAAAGGTTTGTCAATTTTATTGCTGTTTTGGAAGAACCAACATTTAGTTTCACTGATATTCTGTACTGTTTTGTATTGTTTCATTTATCTCTGTTCTAATCTTTATTTCCTTCCCTCTGCTAGCTTTGGGTTGTCAAATGCACAAATAATTTTCCAGGCAGTCCACCAAAAGACAGTTTATTCGGGAAAAGAAAAAAGCAAAACCATCGCAGCAGTGTGAGAATGCGCACCTTCAGTCAGCCGTCAACGTGCAAAAAGTGAGTCTCCTCCCAAGATGGCCCCTATAAATAATCCCTCCCCCAGGAAGTTAGAACCATAAAGTTTTAACAGGAAGTCAGGACTAGAGAGTAACAGGAAGCCCAGCTCCATCCATAGACCTCTCAGTTCTTGGGTTAGTTTTCTTAAAATGCCAGTTCACTTTTATCAGGGTTTAGTGTTTTTTTTTTTAATTCCTTAAATTGTAAAATTAGTTTGTTGACTTGACATCTTGTTTTTTAGCGTAAAAATTTATAGCTATAAATTTTCCACTTAGCACTTCTTTCACTGTGTCCCATAAGTTTTGGCATATTGTGTTTTTTCATTATCTCTAGCATTTTCTAATTGCCCTTGTGGTTTCTTCTTTCACCCACTGATTGTATAACTATGTCTTTAAATCTATTGAGACTTAACTTGTAGCCTAACATATGTTCTGTCCTGTAAAATGTCCCATGTGCACTAGAGAAGAATGTGTATGATGATGTTGGGTAGTGTTCTGTATATGTTAAATACAGTTTGTTGTGTTAAGTCCTCTATTTCCTTACTTATCTTCTGTCTTGATTTTGTATCCATTGTTCTGAGAGGGGTACTGGTCTCCAGTTGTTATTTTAGAACTGTTTCTCCTTTCAAGTCTGTCAGTTTTTGCTTAATACATTTTGATAGTCCACCATTATGTGTGTGTGGGGACAGTCCCAGAGAGCAGTTTCCAGGCTCTCGGCCTCACGTGGAGAGGTGCTGGCTCAGGTAATGAATGGCTGTCAACTGTGATTGGTTGGCCATCGGCTGTGACCGGTTGGCCGATTGGCTACTGGTGTAGCTGCGGGGCTGCAGTGATTGGTTGGTTGGCAGGCAGAGAAGTGAATGGCGGACTGCAGATCGTGTGGCTACTACAGCATATGTCTCGCCCGGCTGCCAGAGAGAATATAGTGGTATGACTCCCCTATCTATGGCTCCGTGGGTGTTCCTTTTTGGCTTGGCCATATCCTGCGTTCTTATGTGGGGAGTGGGACCAGAGGCCCCGCAGGCCGCCCCGCACGACATGTGTCTAAATGTTTATAATTGTTATATATCTTGTTTTATTGAAACTTTTATTAATATGTCCTCCCTTCTCATGTAAACTTTTATATTTAAAGGCCTTTTTTGTACGATTAGTGTAGCTAACTAACCCTGCTATCCTTTGGTTACTATTTGCATAGAGTATCTTTTTACATCCTTTCACTTTCAATCTATTTATGTTCTATGATCTAAAGTGAATCTCCTGTAGACAGCATATAGTTGGACAATGTTGTTGTTGTTTTTTTGTTTTGTTTTGTTTTAAAGGACTTTATTGGGGTACAGTGTGTACTTCCAGGACTTTTTTTTCCAAGTCAAGAAGTTGTTGTCCTTTCAGTCTTAGTTGTGGAGGGTGCTGTTCAGCTTCAAGTTGTTGTCCTTTCAATCTTAGTTGTGGAGGGTGCTGTTCAGCTTCAAGTTGTTGTCCTTTCAGTCTTAGTTGTGGAGGGTGCTGTTCAGCTTCAAGTTGTTGTCCTTTCAGTCTTAGTTGTGGAGGGCGCAGCTCAGCTCCAGGTCCAGTTGCCGTTTTCTAGTTGCAGGGTGCGCAGCCCACCATCCCTGGCGGGAGTCAAACCGGCAACCTTGTGGTTGAGAGGACGCACTCCAATCAACTGAGCCATCCGGGAGCTCAGCGGCAGCTCAGCTCAAGGTGCCGTGCTCAATCTTAGTTGCAGGGGGCGTTGCCCACCATCCCTTGCGGGACTCGAGGAATTGAACTGGCAACCTTGTGGTTGAGAGGATGCACTGCAACCAACTGAGCCATCCGCGAGGCAGCTCAGCTCAAGGTGCCATGTTCAATCTTAGTTGCAGGGGGCCAAGCACACCATCCCTTGCAGGATTCGGAGTAGTTGAACCAGCAACCTTGTGGTTGAGAGCCCACTGGCCCATGTGGGAATCGAACCGGCAGCCTTCGGAGTTAGGAGCACAGAGCTCCAACCACCTGAGCCACCGGGCCGGCCTGGACAATGTTTTTTATCCATCCTGTCATTCTGTCTTTTCATTGGAGAGTTTAATCCATTTACATCCAAAGTAATTGCTGATAAGGACTTCTGTCATTTTGCTATTTGGCTATATGGCATATAGTTTTGTCCCCCATTTCCTGCATTACTTTTTGTTTTTGTGGGGGGTTTTCTGTTTTGTTTGTTTGTTGTTGTTTTTTGTAGTGAAACATTTAAATTCCTTTTTCATTTTCTTTTATTTTTCCTTGTATATATTCTATAGCTGTTTTCTTTGTGGTTACTATGGGGATTACATTTAGCATCCTGAAGCTGTAACGTTCTCATCAGAATTTGTACCAGCTTAATTTCAACACACAAAAACTCTTGTTTCTTTAACAGCTCTGCCCCCAACACTTTTGGTTGCTGATGTCACAAAAGTACATCTTTACATACTGTGTGCCCAGCAAATAAACTAATGATTCTTTTCAATGCATTAGTCTCTTAAATTCCATAGAAAACAAAATGTGGAGTTACAATACTAGCCTTTAATGATTTTCAAAATTGTATCAGTCTCTTAAATCATAAACAAAAAATGGTTACAAACTGTTGTTGCAAGAAAATTAGCTTTTATAATTGTCTGTGTATTTACCTTTCTTGAGATCTGTATTTCTCTATACAGCTTAGAGTTACTGTCTAAGTCCTCTCATGTCACCTACTGGACTCCCTTGAGCATCTCTTGCAGGGCAGGCCAGTGGTACAGACTCCTCAGCTTTTGCCTATCTGGGAATATCTGATTTCTCGCCTACTTTTGAAGGACACTTTTGCAGAATATAAAAGTCTTGGTTGAAAGGGATTTTTTTCTTTTAGCTCTTCGAATATATCAGACCACTTCTTCCTGACTTCCAAAATTTCTGATAAGAAACCTGTTAATCTAATTGAGGATGCCTTGAGATGATTTGTTTCTCTCTTGCTGCTTTTGAGATTCTCTGTGTTTGACTTTTGAAAGTATGATTATGTGTCTCAGTGTGTGTCTCTGAGTTCACTGAACTTCCTAGATGTTTCATTAAATCTGGGAAGTTTTCATTCGTTATTTCAATATTCTCTCTACTCCTTTCTCTCTCGGTTCTCCTTCTGAGACTCCCATACTGTGTATATTGATCTGTTTGATGGTGTCCCACAGGTCCCTTAGGCTCTGTTCATTTTTCTTCAGTCTTTGTTTTCGTTCCTCAGACTCAGTAATTTCCATTGTCTTATATCCCAGTTTGCTGTTTCTTTCTTATGCGTCCTCAAATCTGCCTTTGAATCCCATTAGTGAATATTTCATTTCAGTTATTATACTTTCAGCCCCAGAATTTCTTTATGATTTCTCTGTTTTCTATCTCTTTATTATATCCATTTGGTTCATAGATCATTTTCTTGACTTTCCTCAAGTTTTCTTTAAGACAGTTTTAGTCTTTGTCTAGTAGACCTGCCGTCAAGTCTTTTTTCTGGGAGAGTTTCTGTTGATTTTTCTTTTGAATAGGCCATAATTTCCTATTCCTTTGTATGCCATGTGGGTTTTTGTTGTTGTTGAAAACTGCACATTTGGATCTAATTATGTGGCAACTCTGGAAATCTAATTATCCCCATTCCCCAGAGTTTGCTGTTTTATTGATGTTTTGTTTCGGTTTTTTCCTAGTTGTAGACTGTCTGTGCTCAGAATCAGCCAAATCCCTCCACAGGCCCTCTCCCAATTCCCAAACACCCTCCATCTTATCAGAAATGTACAAGGACAGGGCGTCCTCGTATCTACAGAGAAAGGTGCTGGCGGGGGGGTGGGGGGTAGGAGATGAGGGTAAGGGTGATCAAATATATGGTGATGGAAGGAGAACTGACTCTGGATGGTGAACACACAATGGGATTTGTAGATGATGTAATACAGAATTATACACCTGAAATATGTAATTTACTAACAATTGTCACCCCAATAAATTAAAAAAAAAAAAAAAAGGGTGCTGGCAGCCTGCCAGCATCACAGATGTGAAGCAACGTTCTCCCTCCTGAAATACTTTACAAAAACAGAAATGACATTCCAGGTTTCCTTGCTTTACCTTAACAGTGCACCTGCCTATCTGAGCTCTGTTAACCTCGTTTGTGTACTTCAGGCTGATGGTACTCGGAGAGTGCTTATCCACGCAGAACTAAATGACGATGCACTTGACTTTCTCCAGCAGCACTCTTGTGACACCCCCCAACACGTGTCCCTTCTTTGAGAGGCTTATCACAGCCACACTAGGGACACTAGGCAGTGCTCTAGCTGCACACGGGGGCCATGTTTAAATAATGAAATCACCATCAGAAGACACACAAATGTGGAAAATGTAGCACAGCTACACTGTGAAAAGCACAGTTGGTGACAATACGAGAGGAAGCGAGAAGGCAGTGTCACCTTGTCTGAACTTCACTGATTTCACCTTTGCACACATTGAGAATGACCGTGAAGGCACGAGTTACAAAGACATTTCAGTGAGTCTGAAAATAATGAGCCACCTGAGTACCATCAATCTAAAAGGTTTTTATGCACTTTCCACACACCGTCTCACTTCTCACAGTGACAGTGACAAGAGTGCTCAGTGAGGACAACTGCACGCCACACGAAGGCTTCCCTGTGAGACACTAGAAGTGGCTGCGCTGCTCAAAGCAGAGGTCCCATCACGTGCAGCCTTCCCATCCACTCCCTGGTGTGCTCAACAGTCCCTCAGCCTTTGCTGTTGTCACCTCTCTCCACCTCTGGTAACTGCTCTGCCTCTCGGAGTTCCCACTCATGACCTGGGACGGTCTCCTCACAAAGGGTCCAGCCATCGTCCAGGTCATCTTCACTCCCCGCCCCCCACGGGCCGCTCCTGGGAAAGGTCACTGTCTGGGCGGGGCTGGCACTTCTTCCTCTTTTTCTTCTGCTTTGTCAGCTCAGCCACCTGTTCGGGCCCCGACCACACTGGGCTCACGCGCCCACACCCCTTGTCCTTCCTCCTCTTGTACTCCGCGATCTGCCTGCTGAGAGCCTCATGATCTATCCCACTCAGACTCGAGGACACAGCGGGGCCCAGGGTGTCACATGGCGGTGTGACGTCTCGGGCCTCAGGGTCCCTGCAGGGAAGAAGCACTGGTGACATGCCCGATCCACTCTGTGGGGCTCCCAGGGTAGTCGGCACCTCCCCACACCCACTGTCCCCTGTGCACTGTCCCCATGCCCTCCGGAGGGACACTGAGAGGACAGGACGGAGGGTGGGCCTGGGGCTGGCATTCTCCAACCCAGAGCCACTGCGCCAACACTGCATGCGCCTGTGTGTGGCACAGGCCAGCCCAAGTCTGATGCAGCCATCTGCAGGTCACTGAACACATTTCAATGCTCCCATGTAAACATGCCAGTGCAACAGGCCAGTGACACACAACTATGGTTGGGGCCTTTTACGTCCATCACTCACATTACCTGATGAACCGAAAAGAATGAATTGTCTATTGTGAAAACCAAACCAGAGTGATGCTTTCAAAACCCCAATCTGTCCACATCACAGCTCTAAACCCCCTAACACTTTACTCAGGAAGGTTCTACGACCACAGGTTTGCCTCCCCACCTGCCTCCTTGGTGCTGCCTGGAGCCTCCACTCTAGCTCAGTGGCCCTGAGGGCCCCCAAGGCCCTGACAGTGGCACATGAGGGTGATGCGGCCAGCTGTGTGACAACTCCTGCACCTGGGACAGCCCTTCCACACACAGCCCTCGAATCCTCACATGCCTTCCTCGGAGGCAACGCTGCCCCCCACTGGGTGTCCCTCCCCTCCTAACACATTACTGACTTCTCTCCATGATGGTAACTGCTTCCTGTCAGCCTCCCCAGCAAAATGCAGGCCCCAAACACACCACTGTCCTCTGTTCTTGCCTGTCCCCTAAGTGCAAGGACAGGGCCTATCGTGCACTGAGGGCAAGAAAAGGTGAGGGACACGCGTGTCTTTCACCTACACCAAAGGCACTTCTGGGTGGACCTGAGGACCTCGTGAGGCCAGGGCACTGTCAACAGGCTGCTACGAGAACACAGGGCAGGGCCCGGACGCAATGACAGCTGGGGGCGCCGTGGACATGCAACCCACACCTGCGTCTGTGCTGAGAGCACCCAACACACGCCCATGTGCGTCACCTGAAGCTGTTCTGTATGACGTCGTCTTTTTTATCACAGGGGCCAAAGTCAGCAACTGCCAGTAACCGGTCAACCTGAAAGGGAACAGACCGAGGATGATTCAGCCACACCTCCCGGTGCCTGTGGCAGAGCCTGGATCCAGCTAACCTCGAGCGTCACGCATCCCCTGGCTGGCTTAGTCGCAGGCCTTCTGATGGCACTTCACTGTCACTCCTTCCAATAACACTGTTCAAATGATGAGACCTGTTCCAAGCTTGTGCTTTCACACACCTGTTATTTTAACAATCAGGTTTTCTCTCATAATGAACAGTTTTTAAAAACTACATTTAAAACTTGTAAATGTTAGTCAAATTTATGGGAGAAAATTAGATATTAGCTGAATTAAATAACTAATATTTACTGGTTTGTCAAATGCTTACTTTGCCATAGAATTCATTTGGGGAAAAAGCCCCTCACATGGCCACATAAAGTCAGTTGGGGCCACGTCCAGTGAGCCCAAGGCAGCTGAGAGGACCAAGCTGCAGGGCTCTCACGCTGCCCACCTGAGGGCCTCACCCAAAGGGCGCCCTGCTCCCTGCACACCAGGGGCGGCTGGCGTATCCACCTGCCCGCTCCACCTGCCTCCGGGTCGAGTCACCAAGACTGTGCGCTGAGGGCCGACCTCAGTGACCACTTCAGTGCAAGCCAGGGTGGGGGTGAGGGTGGGTCCTGCCATTCTGCAGCAACCAAAAACACCACACCAGTGACCATTACAAATGTGGACAGAAGTAGAACCAAAAGAAAAATCAGTCCACAGAAAATACCAGAAATAGGACTGACGATACCACAAAACGAGGACAAACTGGACTTCTCCCAAGTTAAAACAGGAAGCAAAGATTCTCAGCACACATCTCTGACAAGGGACTTCGACTGGATACATAATGAACTTACACACATCAATAACAGCACAAATAAAAATGGGTAGGATCTGAACAGATCTCAGAAAAGGCGTGATCCACGGGCAAGTGAGCAAAAACCCAAGATCACGAGGCAGCGAGAAAACGCACAGGAGGAAATCTGGGGAGATGAGAGGAGGCGGCAAGTCCGAGGGGTGGGGGGCAGTTCTGACTGCCTGAAGCTTGAAAATCGAGGAATGGAGATTTGGTTCACCAAAGTGACAGGGATAGCCAGAAAATGAGGTTACCTCTGGCAACTTAGGCTGGGAAGGGGCACGGGAGCCCTACTCTTCATTTGCACCCTTCTAAGTCTACCTTTTTTAAACTGTATACATTATGTTTTCAAAAACCTTAGTCCTGTAAAAGTTGACATCATTAAAAGTTTATTATGTAAAGGCCTCACCTCAGCTAGGGCTGCATGTCCTTTGTCCTGAATAAACACAATTGGCGGTACGTTCCTCAGAGTCTGCTGGGACATCAAAAGATGCCTGGAGAAAAACAGGGCAGATTTACACTTAGTGCAGAAGTGTGACAGTGTCAGGAACAGAAACATGATAATCTTGTGAAGACGTAAGAAATAAGATCCGCTATCACATTATCCTGAGATGAAAATGTCAGTGGGCAATGTCTGCTTTAGCCAATGGCACCTTACGAAAGGGTAAGAAATGCATCCTCAGCACAACTGATTTTACTTTTCTAAATGCAGCTTGTGAGGTCCCTATAAATAATTGGACCTGAGTGCAGATAGCCTCTTGGGCTCCACAGATGGGCACTAGCACCCTGTCCGTGTGACGTCCTCCACTCAGGCGACATGCAATTGCCCCAAAGTGCAACACAATCCCCAAGGACCCAGACCTCAGATGCAGGAGTGATCCCTGTACCACTGACACATAACTCAGCAGACATAAGACAATCTGGGTGTCAGTACCCAGTGAAATGGGGCTGCAACACACAGCACGCCTGCTCAGTGACTCGCTGCCTCTCTTTGCAGTTGTGGAAAAACCCTTACACTAAACCCTGGGTGATCAGAAGGGTTGGGAAAAGGGACATTCTGTTCAACTGAATTTCTAACTACCTAAAAATTAATCAGAAGACATTATCTCGATAATTGTTGGAAATCTCTCACCTTTCTGTTAAATGTAAGAAATGAAATTAACTGACAATTGCTCAGACACAAGTTTACACTCCCAGGGATGACGGCAATGGACGTCACTGACCACACTGTAGGCTGGCTAAGGACATGGTGTGAAAATACTAGTTCTGTGTACTACTGACTTTGCAACATCTGTCCCCTGCCCCTGACAATGAAGGATGACGTACGGGGAGGGGCAGCCGGGATAGAGAGAGGAGAGGGGAGCAGGAAGGACAGGCTCAACTGTGAGGGTGCAGATAATGAGGTTTCTGCATCTTTTGAGCCTGAGGAGAAAACTAACTTCTTGACTGTCACCCAGCTCAGCAGTTCTCAAAACATCAGGACTCCTTTACACTGAAAAAATTACTGAAGACCCTCTAGAGCTTTTGTTTATGTGGGTTGTGTCTACCAATGTTTGCCATACTAGAAATTAAAACTAAGAATTTAAGGGCGGCCGGATGGCTCAGTAGGGTGGCCAGATAGCTAAGCTGGTTAGAGCGCGAGCTCTGAACAAAAGGGTTGCCGGTTCAATTCCTGCATGGGATGGTGGGCTGTGCCCCCTGCAACTAAGATTGAAAACGGTGACTGGACTTGGAGCTGATGGGCCCTGGAGAAACACGCTGTCCCCCAGTATTCCCCAATAAAATTTAAAAAAAAAAAAAGAATTTGAAAAATATGTATGTAGTAATACATTTTAAGTAAACCTACTAAACATCCATACAGACATTTTTAATTAAAAATAACTGTATTTAGGGGCCGGCCCGGTGGCTCAGGCGGTTAGAGCTCCGTGCTCCTAACTCCGAAGGCTGCCGGTTCGATTCCCACATGGGCCTGTGGGCTCTCAACCACAAGGTTGCCAGTTCAATTCCTCGAGTCCCACAAGGGATGGTGGGCTCTGCCCCCTGCAACTAAGATTGAACACGGCATCTTGAGCTGAGCTGCCTCCCGGATGGCTCAGTTGGTTGGAGCGCGGGCTCTCAACCACAAGGTTGCCAGTTCAATTCCTCGACTCCCGCAAGGGATGGTGGGCAGCGCCCCCTGCAACTAAAATTGAACACGGCACCTTGAGCTGAGCTGCCGCTGAGCTCCCGGATGGCTCAGTTGGCTCAGTTGGTTGGAGCCTGTCCTCTCAACCACAAGGTTGCCGGTTCGACTCCCGCAAGGGATGGTGGGCTGTGCCCCCTGCAACTAGCAACGGCAACTGGACCTGGAGCTGAGCTGCGCCCTCTACAACTAAGACTGAAAGAACAACAACTTGAAGCTGAACATAACCCCCCCACAACTAAGATTGAAAGGACAACAATTTGACCATTGTTCCCCAATAAAAGTCCTGTTCCCCTTCCCCAATAAAAAAAAAAAAAAAAAAAAAAAAAAAACTATTAAAAAAAAAAAAAATTTATTGAGGAGTGGCACTGTTTACACAGGTTGCAGACTTCTTTCCTGCCCAGCTTAATGGAACCCAGATGGGTCCTTATGACTGCATCTGCATTCAATCTGTTCCGATGTTATTTTGGTTGAAATATAAGAAGAAAATTTGGCCTCACACAGATCTGTAACTGGAAAATGGAGGGGTACATGAATATCCGTCAGAAAAGTGTCGATTTTTTTGTTTTTTAAGGAGGGCGCAGCTCACAGTGCCCCAAGTGGGAATCATACTAGCAACCTTGGTGTTATTAGCACCACGTTCTAACCAACTGAGCTAATTGGCTGCCCCAAGTGTGGATTTTTTTGACACTAAACAAAAACTCAACAAATGGTAGTTTTTTAAAAGTTAGTTGCAATGTGGAATCTGAAACCACATCAAGATCGTGTCCTACTCTGTAACGTGAAAATCCACTGCATTATGATCTTTCCCGATGCGTGAGTCTGTAACCTCACGCACTGGTCATCAGGAAAGACTGGGTCACCAAGCTACAGTTTCAGAAGGTCGACAAATTTTACTACACGACACTGCACTTAATATCACCCCCAATCTCATCCAGAGTCCCTAAGTATTGGAAAGCTGTCAACCTCACAGTGGTAGACACAAGTTTTCTAAAATTCTGATTGTCACTTGAAAGCTTGAATGTTATCATTGGCAACAAGTATGGTCAGTTGTTGACCCAGCAATCCTCCTGCTGGGTATCTACCAAAAAAAATCTGAAAACATTTATCCATAAAGACATATGTGCTCCAATGTTCATTGCAGCTTGATTTACAGTAGCCAAGACATGGAAACAACAGAACCATCTATCTTCAATAGATGAATGGATAAAGAAGTTGTGGTATATATACACGACGGAATACTATTCTGCCATAGGAAAAGATGAAAGAGTGTCATTTGCGTCAACATAGATGGACCTTGAGATTATAATACTAAGAGAAATAAGTCATACAGAACAAGTAGAGAACCATATGATTTCACTGATATGTGGGATATAAAACTGAAAACAACAAATGAACAAGACAAACAAATGAAGAAAGAAAAACTCATAGACACAGACAACAGTTTAGGGGTTACCAGAGGGTAAGGGGGGAGGGAAGTTCTAGAAGATGGTAAACAGGGTCAAATATATGCTGACGGAAGAACTGACTCTGGGTGGTGAACACATAATGTGAGATGTACGTGATGCATTACAGAATCGTACACCTGAAAGCTATGTAACTTTACTAACAATTGTCACACCAATAAACTTTAATTAAAAAAAAAAAAAGGGCCGGCCCAGTGCCTCAGGTGGTTGGAGTGCTGTGCTCCTAACACCAAGATCACTGGTTCGAATCCCACATGGGTACGTGAGCTACGCCCTCTACAGCTAAGATTGTGAGCAACAACTCTCCCGAAAGCTGGGCTGCCGAAAGCAGCCGGAGGTTGTCATGGGCTGCCGTGTGCTCCTGTGGGCTACCATGTGCCGCCAAGAGTGGCCGGTGGCCAGCGTGCGTGGCTGGCAGCCAGCGTGAGTGGCCGGCAGCCAGCATGAGCCGCTATGTGCTACTATGGGTTGCTGTGTGCTGCTGCGGGCTGCTGTGTGCTGCCGTGAGTGGCTGGCAGCCAGCATGAGCTGCTATGTGCTGCCATGGGCTGCGGTATGCTGCCCTGGGCTACCATGTGCTGCCATGAGTGGCTGGTGGCCAGCATGAGTGGTCGGCAGCCGGCGAGAGCTTCCGTGCGCTGCTGTGAGCAGCCGACTGACAACCAGCGACCGACTGCCTCAGCCTGGGGGGAGTGCAAGTCTCATAACACCAGCATGGCCCAGGGAGCTGTGTCCTACACAACTAGACGGGGAAAAAAACAGCTTGAACCAGAGTTAGGGGCGGGGACGCACAAGAAAGGGGGGAAAAACGTATAGTCCGTTGTTTTCCCTGAAGTGACAGGCTCACCTGTGTCATTTGAAGAACCGTGTCAGTCAAATACCCAAATCTGAATAACTATAGTTGATTCACTGGCTCCTTCGAGTGAAATGGTATCCTAGCTAGCCATCACCACATTCGGCCAGGGGCAGCCACCCCCTCAACCCTTAGCGAGCACTGCACCACCCTGCCTGCCAACAGACTCACACCCAAGCATTGAAATTTAATGACATTAGTAACTTCTGCTTGTCCATCAAGGCTACTCCTAAATACAACTGGCCTTGGTTTGACTAAGCATGCGGCATGAAGTTCCACTGACCACCAGGCCACCTGGGCCAGCAATTTGACCCACGTGGTTTCAGTGCTATTGTGCATAGTGAGAAAGGGACAGAACATGTTACTGGGGAAGCAGCTTTAACCTCACAAACCCCTGAAAGGGTCTTGGGGGGCCAGGGATGCAGGACCACTCTGTTTTGGAGAACCACAGACCTAGATTACAGCTCATGTGATAAAATAAATTATACTCTGAAGTTCAAGAAAACGCTTCCAAAATTTTCCTTAACAGCAAAACGACGTACTGAAGCAGGGCGGGAGCTCAAGTTGTTGCAGAAGCATCACTGGCAGCCAGCATGCTCACCTCAGCTGCGTGGAGCTCCTCTGCAGGACGGCCTTCACGTGTGTGTTCCGCTCGGCAGACAGAGTAGCCTTCCAGTACACCCGGCAGGCGGAGAAGTCCCACGTCACAGACACCTGAGTCCACCCGGCAAATCACTTTCAGCTCACGTGGGCT
Source organism: Rhinolophus sinicus (assembly GCF_057876585.1). NCBI lineage: Eukaryota > Metazoa > Chordata > Mammalia > Chiroptera > Rhinolophidae > Rhinolophus > Rhinolophus sinicus. The sequence goes on along the minus strand of NC_142504.1, from coordinate 118,381,750 downwards.
TTCCGATGAAAACCCAAGTGACAGCAGTCTTCAGCAATCAGCCACCTGAGAGCAGGTGCTCGGGCGGGCACACTGCCACAGCCCACCATCCCCACCATACACCCAGACACCAAACTCTCAGTGCCCACGCCACCCCACGGCTCTCGTGACAACTCCTGAACTGCCCGTGTATCCTCATCATTTCCCTTCAGCTAAACTTACGCTAAGCAGATAGACGGTAGAAGTCACCTCCCTCACCTTTACACCAAGACAAAGGCAGAGGTGGCCACTTCTCACCTAGCCCCCAGGCCTCCCAGGTCTCAACTTCCTCACACTTACTGGGCGTCTCACCACACACTCCATGCTGCCTGGTCATGGCCCCCATGTGCAACAGGAATGTGCCTCCACACCGCACACGTGGGCTTACACTGGCACACTCAGCACCACTCCCACAACGCAAACTAAAGACCTGGAGAGGGACACGATCAGGCCTGCAGACCTCAGCCCCAACATTTCTCGATGCGCCCGGGCCAGCTACCTTGGAGAGCTCCACGTTCAGGTCGTAGATCTCTTGGCTCACTTGGGGGGTGCACAGCAAATCGGTGAGTGCTTTGTAGAGGAGGCCGTTCAGGGCCCTGAGGCGCACATGGTCTTCCTTCTTGGTTTTCTTTGAGGTGCTCTTGGTTGGGAATTCCAGCTGGGATGGCTTGTAAATCTCCGTTAGGAAAGCACACACAAAGGCCAACATTACACTGTATATTATAACTGCACTAACTTCCAAAAGGGGGCAGCTGGGAAGGACCTGAACACCTCATACAGGAGAAATAAATGTTACTCTCAGCTATCTCAGCTTTCATTAAGATGCAGTGTATTTTGCAGAGCTGGATCATTCCAGATTTTACCCAGCATCCCTCCAAGATTAAAAGTACTGCCACTATGTAGTTTTTTCTAAAAAACATTTTATTGAAATGTAATCTACATATCATAAAACTCCCCCTCTTAAAAGGTTCAGTTCAGTGGTTGGATACAGTGTTTTTTTCTAACAAGAGCCATTCATTATCTAAACTTTTACAGTATATCTACACACGTGTTTCACACACACACACACTCACACAAACACACACACACTAAAAACTGAATGGACATTCCCATGTTAGAATTTGATCATAAATATGCCATTCTGGAAAATTATAATGTCAGGTTTGTTTGTATAAATCAAAATTCTATGTTACCAATGCATCTAGTCCCACCCCTATAGACTTTGTCCCCTTCAGTATGGAAATGGACGGACTGCCAGGCAGGAGCTTTGCCGACTTTTGGAACCTCATGCCCATCAAGGTTCTAAAGTGGCTCATCGCTGCTGCTGTCTACTTACCAAGTGAGGGCCCAAGGAAGGACCTTCATACCAAAACTTTTTTCTATGGGGAGAAAATAAAACTATGTTGGATATTGATACAAAATTAAAGGAAAAAAGTTACATAAGCTAACTTGAGGTTATGATACCACAACTGTATCTAAGGGCTAAACAAAGTCTACTTCTAGTCCAAAACGTAGAGAAAGAGGAACTTAAAAATACATGAACCAAACTGCACATGAACACTGTGCTTTGATACAGCTGTTTCCCGGGGGTACAGGGTAACAACTGACTCACAGAGATACTGGGGTTGAACAACTAAGTAAACAGGTGGTGGGTAGGGGAGCCAGGCTTTCAATGTTGCAATGGGAGGTTACAGAAGGGCAAAGTAAGGAAGCTAGAATGGTCCATGTGGTAGTGGAATAGAATTGGAGATCTGTATGATCTCAAGTTTCATTTAATACAGATACTGGTGGTGACATACAGAATCGTTTACAGTGAAGTGTATATACACGGGTTAATGTACACACCAACTTTTTGCTTTGTCACCTCAAAGGGCCTAAAAGACAAACAGCAAGTAGCAATGAACATACTGAGCTCAGATCATGGTTTCTAATGCCATTCTCCACTAATGGGAGAGCTCCATGGAGAAATGCCTGATTCTAGAGCACAGGCATGCACTTGAATGATACTCTATCAATACTGGTTCATTAATTATTTCAAATGTGCCAGAACAATGTAAGATGCTAATATAGGGGAAACTGGGTGTGGTTTATGGGAACTCTGTACTATGTTTGCCAATTTTTCAATAAATTAAAAACTGTTTTTTAAAAATAGTCTACCAACAAAAATAGTCTAAAACAAAACAAAAAAACTTACCACATATACCTACAAAAGTAGTATAGAAATCACCATTATACTTACCTCTTATCATAAAAATCTACCCTGATAAGCTTTCTTCATTCCTCAAATCAATCCCACATGGAAAGTATTAACGTGGAAAAAAAATTTCTCATGGTTTTCAAATTACCCTCTTTATTTGATGAAACTACTCTCCTGAAAAATGCTTCTAGTAACAATAATCAATATAAATATACACATCACTTTGCTTATTATGTTCATGATATACTGTTATTTTTAAAGAGTCTTAAAACTATGTTATCTCAACTGTAAAAGACAAGAAAAAAGGTGGAGTGGGAAAAACAGCAAATGTTAACAGGGAGGGGTGGAATTGTTGGTGACCTTTCAATAATCACTAATCTAACAGGCAAAGTCTGAGCTTGCTGGCCGAGTGCTGGGAGCCCGGGCTCTGGGATTCCCGCCCTTCGCGTGGACCCCCGCCCCGTGGGCACCACCCTAGCCCCGCTACCTTGAGGGAGCCGCCCCATCCCCCCGCCCCTCCGCACTCGGGGTGCGTTACTTGGTTTTCGAGGCAAATTTCTTGAGCAGGTTCTTGCCGCAGGAGATCGGCGAACCGTGCAGGCCCCGGGCGCCACCTGAAAGAAGCCCCGCATGGCGGCCGCCAAACAGTGCCCAGAGCTCAGCGCGGAGAACCAACAGTCCCCGGACCACAACCCACATGGCCGCCGAAGGAGCGCCGCAGCGGGATGAAGTACAGCGAAGTTACGTGGGGCGTGGCGACGTGGGTGGGGCGGGGCCTGGAGGATAGCTAGGCAGGACCTGAAGTGGAGGGGCGGGGCCTGGAGGATGAGTAGGCGGGACTTGAAGCGGCGGGGTGGGGAGACGTACGTGAGGAGCGGTGCGGACGACGGGGGTGGCGCGGGGCGGGGCGACACGGGGGGAAGGGTGGGGCCTGGAGGGCGGGTAGGTGGGACGTGCAGCGGCGGGGCGGAGCCGTGTGTTGAGCGTGTGGACGACGCGGGGGCGGGGGCGGCAAGGGGTAGGGCGGTGCGTAGAGGATGCGTAGGCAGGGCGGAGCGACGTGGGGCGGGGTCTAAATGATGGGTAGGCGGGGCGTGGAGCAGCGGGGAGGGGCGAAATGCGTGCGAGCGGGGCGGTAAGGTATGGGATAGGGCGGGGCCTGGAGGATGCGTAGGCGGGACGTGTCACGGCGGTGCGCACAACGCGGGGCGGGGCGAAATGACGTGAAGTGGGGCCTGGAGGGTGGGTAGGCGCGACGTGAAGCAGCGGGGCGGGACGACGCGGGCGGGACGGAGTCCGGAGGACCGGTAAGAGGGACGAGAAGAAGCGGAGTGGGGCGACGAGCGTGCGGAGCGGTGCCGACGCGGGGCGGGGTTTTGATACAGGGCGGGGCCTGGATGACGAGTCGGCGGGACGTGGAGCGGCGGGGCGGGGCGACGTACGTGCGGAACGGCATGGGGTGGGCGGGGCCTAAAGGGTGGGTAGGCGGGACGTGAAGCAGCGGGAGGAGGCGACGCGGGCGGGGCGGGGTCCGGAGGACGGGTAGGCGAGACGTGAAGCGGAGGGGCGGGGCCGAACGGCAAGGTGGGGTCACGTGTGGAGAGCGCAAGGACCGTTAGGCTTCTGTGAGCGCAGGAGGAGGGATAAGGTTTATGCAAATACACGAAGCTCACTGAGAAGGGTTCATTGCAACTCCCCTACCACTAAGTAGCAAATGGAAGCAGGGAAGTGAGAGCTCTTCGCAGGGTGGTTTAAATGAAATGGGGGCCGCCTGGAGAGTTGCCCCTGCTACTTACACAACTAGGGAGGATTCATGTCTCTGCCTGTTTATACTGCCATTTCGCTTACTCATGCCTGAGTGTTTTCTTCCTGCACTACGACCTCACTAGGTTACCTGGAAAAGGACGCACACTCATCCCAAATCCATCGTCCTCGTCCTCCCTGATAACTCCTGCAGGGAACAAGGCACACTTCCTCCTGATCCCCCCCACCCCGCCTTGCTCATCACTGGCTCTCAGGGATAATGGCTCTGTTTGGTTTTCTCCCCACTAGGAAGTAAACACCCTGAGTGGCGACTTGGTTTCCCAAGGTCACGCCAGCACTTAGAACAGGACTTGGCACCTAAAAGGTGCTCGGTAATCATGTTTTGAATGATTGAAAAAACCGAATGGACAGGGATTAGAGTATCAGGGAGACTGTAATCCAAGACGCTATCAGAATTTAATAGGATGGAAAGCAACAGCCCACTGGAAAATCCACAGAACAGTCCTGGATTTTAATCCAAATTCAAATATTTGCAAGCCCTGGATGTTAGACAAGTACTTCTCTGCTCTGTTTCGTGGTAAATGATAATAGAACTTCCCTCATGGAGCTGCCTTGAGGATGAAGTGAAAATGTAAGTAAGGCACTGAAATTAGCAAGCTCTCAATAAATGGCAACTATCATTACTATTCTTAAAGTTTTCCAGATAAAATAATAGTAAACCAATCCACATAGTGGACTCTAACAGAAATAAAATACACAAAATAATAGTTTTTTTCATTTAGTCTGCCATGTGTTCATCCCTCTGCATTCTCAGCCTGCATAAATCATTTAAGTAGCACTTCATTAGGAATGGGAAGGCCATCCAGAGAAGCCCGGATGCTTTCAACCATGTTTTCCATCATCTGTAGTCTGGCTTGATGAGTTGCACTTCCAATGTGAGGGGTCAGAATGATGTTCTTCAATTTCAACAAAGGATGATCTCTGAAATACAGATTGAGGGAAACCATTCAGAGCTTTTTTGTCTCTCGAACTTCATATTATAGTTTCATGTCCCACCCTGAGATGGGGAAGGTCCAGGAGGCCTTATGGCATATGCTAAGTTACACCTAGTTGTGACCACCACTCATCTTACCCTAGTATGTGGGACCCTACATTTTTGGGTGTAAAACACATACCTTAACTGCATCCAGGACATTAGTACAGAATGGCACAACATGCTAGTGGATTAAACACGGGCTCACAAGACAGAAATGGGCCTCAGGGGAGATAGGTTCTGGTCCTAGCATCACAGGACAAGCTGAATGCACCTTTATTGAGGACTAGCATTCAGAGGGAAAAAGTTTTATTAACTAGAATTAGCAGAGTAGAGGGAGTCCTCTTCCAGGAAGAAGGCAAGGATGGAAGTCAGCCTGTAAAGATAATTGTTGTCATGCAGCAGCCTACCCGTCTGTCCCCTCGTGCCTACCCCTAAAAAGAAGGAAGAGTCTGTGAGACTGATCCTTTCAGGGACTTTGCTTCACCTTTGTGCTTACACCTCATGTCTCTCTGGCCCCGGAGGATGGCTGGTTAGCCAATGATGGGTAAGATTCCTCAAGAGCGGAACGACCTAAGACAGGCACAGTCGCGTGGGGACCACAAGAAGAACTCAACGGGGTCGAAAGAGGTGGGCACAGCCCTCCACTTTCCCCCGTCTAAGGAGAGATTTTGCCTATGTGGCTGTATTCCTTCCCACAACCTGCTTGGGAAGTGATAACATCAGTTCTCCATCTCAGTAAGTTTTCAACATAAAGGTTTTGTCCCCTGGGGAGGTACAAACAATAATTATTTATACATCATGGGACTTTCGACAGACAAGGGTGATTGGTTTGAACCAGTTTTCTGGTATGGTGTATGAGACTCACAGACAGTAGTAAAAACAATGTTACTTCCTTGTATGTGCATCAATATGAGCCACAAGGTGGCCCGATTCGGGGCTCTCAGTCCTTTGAGGCTGTGAGACCCTTGGCCCCTGTTTCAAAACTTTCTTGATTTCTGTTTCTTTCTTAACCTTTCGCTGCCCCTTCTTGTTCTCTCACTGCCTGTGTTGTGCTGGACGCGACAGATAATGAGGTTTTAGTGAAGTGGGTCAGGCAGACCAAACAATGATGTATAACACTATAACCCAACAATGGGAAACAGCTGTAACCTGACCCAACAGGGCCTCCTATTTTAATACACAGGCCAAGTGGCCACGTGACAATGACCCTCCACCCTAGCTACTGAGGCTCAAGGGGCACACTTTGGGAATCTTACAGACCCCTAAACCTATGGAAATCTCTGGGGGCACTTGTAACTTATATCAAGGCACTATGACTGCCCTAGCCCCCGGGACTGATCCAAGTAAGACATATCCTGCAGTACACTTAGCAGGGGTGAGAACTATTCTGAATAACGCTCACCCTCCTCATGGAAGGAGGTGGGCCTTACTACATAAAAGCACATACTGGAAACCAGTCTCAGGAGGAGGCTGTGAACTGAAACAGGGTTACTGGCTTCGTGACAATGGACTTGGAACTCAGAGATAACTGGCGTGGCCAATTGTAACAATACCTGTCCATAATAACATCTGGTATATAGGCAAGAGCCAATTCTGTTGAGAAGGCACAGCAAATACCTCTGTAATTATTAGTGATTTGTTATGTAATGAAACTGAATTATAGCATGACTAATATTGTGATACAGTGTAACCCTGGCATTGCTGGTAAATTTAACTGCTTCGTGTAAATACGTCCTATAATAATACCGACACTGAGGGCAATAGTATTGGGAGATTGAGTTAAAGCCTCCTCAGAACCTGATACCAATAGGAAACGACTGGCCTGAGCAAAAACTAGATTTAGCTAACCAGCAGCTAATTTATACACTAAATAGCACTTCACAAATCCAAATAATGGTAGATCAGTGGGCAAACTAGAACAAAATACAAAAAAGTACGTAATGGCCTTATAGGGTGGTTTAGTTGCTGCTTTAAATCTATTCCTGCCTCACTGGCTACTCCGCGTGCCAGGCAGTCCTACTGATAGTCTCGCTGTAGCCGTCACATAAATACTACAGTACATGCAGCTGCTCCGGAACATCCTGGCATTCTGCTGTAAGATTGCTCTGGTCAAGACGGCATGGCCATGGGGTAAAGGACTGACTGCAGACAGGCCCAGAGCGTCACACCCAGCACCTGCCAACGACAGGCTCTGGGTGACACACTGCCTGACAAGTGTCTTCTTGTCCCTGGGGCCATGAGGAAAGCCAGACAGCTAATGCTAAGAGTCATTCATGGTGAATGCCTGCTTTGGCTGACCTGGAGCCCTGGGCCACTCTGCATCATTCTGACCTCTGGAGGGACTGGAGACCAACTAGCAAATGTCAGACATGGAGGTCCTCCATGGCGCCAAGGCTTGGGAGAGCTTCCCTGGTTAGAAATACTTCAAGTGTGTTGTCAGACATCACTGCGGAAGTCGTAACTGCTGCCCCTCCAACTGCACTGGGAGAGGACAACTGCTGTCTCCTGGGATGCACCCCACCCACTGCCTGCCTTTGCTGATTTGAATCTGTATACTTTCACTATAATAAACTATGAGTATGAGTGGAAAAGCTTTCCTGGGCGTCTTTCCAGCAAATCATTAAACTTGAAGGTGATGTTGGGGGCTCCTTACTCTATTGGCAAATGAATTTTTTCTTTTTAAAATAATCTTGTAGTAAATCCCTTTATAAGACAAAGAACACTTAAGTAGTATGATTAAATAATCCCAAATTTCTTACTTAAAAGTTTTACAGTAAACAGCAACAAAATGTCTGCCCCAAAAATCAAGATGAAAATTTAAATATATCTGATACATAGATTAGAAATTAATATGGATATCTAAAGATCAATCTATTCCAAAAATAATTGCTAAATCTCTCAGCCACAAAAATGAGTTGACCTGGGACACTGGGAGCACACCACCTACACCACCTATTAGGATAAACTAAACTTTGGGCTTTAAGCCAGGTATTGGCCCTGGGACTTGTTAGTGAATCTAAAGAAAAGCTCATTTTAGCAGAGTAGGCAACAGTGGTGATCATGTGACTTCTAGGTTTCGAAGTGGACAACTGTCTAAAATGTTCATGTTTCTTAATTTATATTGAAATTATTTTTTGGGCTAGATTAGTGGTTCTTTAATATTTAGTCTCAGAATGTCTTTACACTTAAAATCTGAAAACCACAAAGACCATTTGTTTACGTGCGTTATATCTGTCAACATATACTGTATTAGAAATTAAAACTAAAAAAAAGTTAATACAGTAATACAGAAGCACACATTTCTTTAGCTAAGAGTCATGCATGTCATTTGTCTCTGGAAAACTCTATGATACTTTTCAGAAAACATGAGTGGAAAGGTAAATCACATCTTGACTTCACAGACCAAACCATTGATCTAGACAACCTTCTAAGAAACACTGTTCTAAATAAATTATTTTTCTCATAAATGTCTGTAAGTTCTAGGTTCAATCTTGATAAATTTAGATATTAAATTTGGTTCTAATATCATTCAGCTGACTGTAACTTGTTTACTGGATAGAAATCAAAGCTGGAGGAATGAAAGCTACCGTGGGACAGCTAGTTTAAAGGATGACAGCATCAAGATTTCAAAATAAATGACAAAATCAAGGCTCTAGCCATAGCAGCCTGATCTTTGGGTCAAAGCACAGAAGCAAATGAAATTAAATAGAAATAAATGTAAAATTCCACACATACACTTAAAAACCAATTGAAGGAATAATAATTTCAGTTTTAGCTAACTAAAAACGTAATGAGCTAAGGGTGCCACAAGGCCTCTGAAAGCATGTGCTGCCAACATAGACTTTGGGTGACTTTTCTGCAGGGCCCAGGTCATAACGCAAATACTGCGTTCGGTTCTTGAGAGGTCCTTAAAACTGAAGAGCTGGAGGACAGTCCCAATGAGGAGGTGTCTAGAAATGCCTTTATTTAGGCTAATATTGAAGAACTCGAAGGTATTTAGCCTCAGAAAAAAAGACTAAGATGAGAGAGGAATTGTTTTAGAATGCGTGGCAGTTAGTAAAAGGGAAGAAAACCAAAGTTGGCCTCCATGCTGCAGAGCAGACCAGGGTCAGTGGGAGGGGGACTATTTGTTGCCGAAGCCCACTGAGCCCCGTCCCTGGAGGTGTCAGCAGAGGCCAGCCTGTCCCCAGGCCTGCCTGCACAGACCCCTCCCAGGCCGAGACCTTGCATTCCTGGCCAAGCACGGCTGTCTGAGGGCCATGCCCACCCCAGGGGCTGTGGGCTGTGTGGCTCATCACCTGGGCAGGGGTTCCGGGTGTGTCACATCCAGTGCCGCCGCCTTGATGACCCCGGTCTGAAGCGCTTCCAGTAGTGCGTCCTGATCTACTAGCAGACCTGAGGCAACGACACAAGGCCTCTGCGGTTACCATGGCAAGGAGGACACCGGGAAGACCTCGGTCACATCAGCTACTACTGCAACACGTGTGGGGCCATCAAAGGCCTGACACGGTGGCCTGTGACAGTCAGGCAGGCACGGAGCACAGTGACCCACAGTCACTCAGGGCACAGGCATCACACCCACTGAGACCATGCGGCTCCAGTGGAGACAGCTCACACACACATTACACATGCGCTGCATGTTACACACATATCACATGTTACACGCATCACGTACAAGGTCAGACAATTATGTTCACAAACTTGTTGCAATGCTGTTGCTAACCTTTTTTGATATCAGAGGGATTGTTCATTATGAATTTGTACCAACTGGACAGTTAACCAAGTTTACTATTTGGAAGTGCTGAACAGGCTGCATGAAAAAGTTAGACGACCTGAACTTTTCACCAACAATTCATGGCTCTTGCATCACGACAATGCACCAGCTCACATGGCACTGTCTGTGAGGGAGTTTTTAGCCAGCAAACAAATAACTGTATTGGAACACCCTCCCTACTCACCTGATCTGACCCCCAATGACTTCTTTCTTTACCCGAAGATCAAGGAAATATTGAAAGGAAGACATTTTGATGACATTCATGACATCCAGGGTAATACGACGACAGCTCTGACAGCCATTCCAGAAAAATAGTTCCCAAATTGCTTTGAAGAGTGGACTACGCACTGGCATCAGTGCATAGCTTCCCAAGGGGAGTACTTCGAAGGTGACCATAGTGCTATTCAGAAGTGAGGTATGTAGCACTTTTTCTAGGAGGAGTTCATGAACTTAATTGTCAGACCTCATATGTTACACATAGATCACACGCATTATACACACATTAAGACTGCGTGCTCCCTACCTGTCATTTCAAACGCACACAGTAGGCAGATGTGGGAGGGAACCCTGTCCTCTAGCCCAGGAGTCCTGCCTGCCGGCAGCCCTGTACCCTCTCCCTTCTCCCCTCCCCCAGTTTCTCTATTTCCAGAATCTACTATGTTCCCTGGCTGCTGGTGTCACCGGAAGCACATAATGCACTCGTGCTTCTTGCTCAGCTAGAGGGTCCGAATTTTCAGACAACTTTCACACATTAACTCAGCCCTGTGAGTTTCCCGGAGGAGGGACACGGGTGGCTGCTGGCAGCACCAGGTCTCATGCCCTGCGGCCCCAACCCCGAGAAGGCCCAGCCAGGATGTTTGGCGTCAGTGTGCTGTCACTTGCCGGTGTCCAGAGGACTCTGAGTCTTTATAAATGCCACACTAGCCCCCCACGATATTAGGTTATACCACCTCCTGTGTGTAAACACAAACCACACTACCTAAACGTCAAAGCCATGCCAACACTGGTTAGTCTTCAAAGTGAAGGCTCAGAAAATTCATCCCCATAAATTTTGCTTAATTGCACCTAGAAAACCAAACTGTGAAACACCTCTACCCAAAGTACCTGCCCAAACCTGGATTCCAAAACCCCCACATTGCAGATTTTCATTCTTTTTGCTACTAATTTGAAGACCAAAAGATGTGAAGATAAAAATCAGAAATATTTCTAAATAGAAAGTAAAATCCTTTTAACTTATGCTCCCCCAGTCTAGTCTAAGTGGGGTTTTCAGCCCCTCGAGGAAAAAGTCCACAGCAAACGCTTGGGACCATGAGGGGTTATCCTGTATGGTTGTCCAGCCACCTGGCCACACAGAAGCGGAGCAGGTACCTCTGCCAATGTTGACGAGAATGGCGGTGGGCTTCATCAGCCTCAGCTCCCTCCTTCCAATCAGGCCGTGGGTCTGGGGCGTCAGGCTCACGGCCAACATCACAAAGTCCGATCGCTGAAGCAGATCATCCAGCCTCTCACAGTATGTGGCCCCAACAGCTTCCTCCTCCTCCAACTTCCTATGAAGGGAACAGGGAAGAAAAATCACGTTCTGTAGTCAGAAATTCATCAAGTCACCCCAGGAAGGAGTCTCTGAGGGGAGCCAGGGCCTCCGTCTCCCCTCCATGTGGGGCTAGGACTCAGCCATGAGGCCCCGTGGGCACCTTTGGGTTGTCCAAGCAAGCCCTTGGCGTCTGCAGGATTTCACACCGGACCCAAAACTCCTTGAGGCCGGGCGCCTCCTCTCACTCACCTGGAACACTAGAGTCTGGTACAAGCCTGATCGAGCGTCAGACATGTCAGAGCATTACAGGACGTGGGAAACACATCAAAGTTTCCAGAAAACAAACAGGAGAGGGCCTGGGAATGTTCTGTCAAACAGAAAGCGAGGATCCAAGGATCTGGTGCATTCTGTTTGGGTCCAATCTGAACCCCTGCTCTGGCCACCCCGGACAGCTGATTACTCAACGCAAATTCAAGCTCCAGGAGGCCACAGCACCCCAGGTGGCTGCCACTGCCACACAGACACGAAACCAAAAATTCTAGGAAGTCTCTCCTAACACGAGTCTTGGGGGGGGACTGCCAGGAGGGAAGATGAACGCCCTGCCCGCATCCCACACCTAGTCCTGGAAGAGCCCGGCCTTCATGTTTGCCCCTCATCACACTGAAGCTGTGACAGCTGCCTAAGCCAGTCCACTGTTCACTGTGCAAATGCAGTGGCTGAGAAAGGGCACGGTTCGCATGTAACATTTCCCAGCTCAGCACCAAGCACAGCTCCATTCAGCGTGCTGTGGGAAGCCACTGACAGCTGGTGCCCAGTGGCCGTCCTCAGGCCCATCTGCAGAGGGGGCTGGAGTTCAAGAGCAGACAGGCAGCTCCATAGAGGGATGTGTGCAGATGAAGTGAGAGAGAACAAGCGGATCTGAGGGTTGTTTTGGACATGGAGTCAGTAGGACTGTGTGTTGGGCTGAACTGCATATGAAAGGAAATGGGTTTCAGAATGAATAAGGGAGTGGATGAGCATATACCTCAGAACTAAAGGAACCAGTACAATCGCTCAGTGGGTGTGGATAGCATCTCCCATGATCAAAAAGTCACTTGAGAAATAAAAGAACAATTATAGGTGAGTTAAAATCTTTCTGGTGACTTTTTCAGTGGAAACAAGTCACAGCCACGTTTCTAGGCAACCATAGAAATACCATGGTCCCTTTCTGTACCATCAGCCCTAACTTTCTAGAAAGAAAGAGCCAGGGAATCTTAGGAAACATGGAGGGATCCACATCCAGCCACATTTAAGTCACCGATGGTGTCAGTGCCACCCCATGCCCTCCAAGCCCACTTCGCGAGTCCTACCTGCACTTCCTGTTGTGGTACAGGATCTTCATGTCGAACGCCCTGGCCCTCTGAGCGACCTTGTAGCCAATCCTGCCCATGCCCACAATGCCCAGGGTGGCCCCTGTCACCTCCTGGCCCAACCAGTTTGTGGAAAACTTCTCTGTATCTGGTGAGATGGCCAACTGATGACCTAAGGTACACAACGTGACAGTGGGAGTGGAGATGGTACCGCGCAGAAAACCCACAGCCCTTCCTGGGACCTTCTGACAAGGTTACGAGGGTAGAGAATGCTGGTGGCCGACCACAGCTCTCAGGCTTTTTATCCTGACAACAATCAGGTTTCTGCAAAGGAAAAAGGGGGAACAGACGGCAACGTCCTCACAACAGAACCTCCTGGCAGAATGCTTGAAAATAGCAACTCCTTTCCCATTCAGGAGGAAGTTTTGGTTAAAATGTGTTGGTTTTGGGGTGGGTGTCTGTATGTGTGTGACTGTGTGCATGTGTATGTATGACTGTGTATGTGTGTAACTGTGTGTGTGGCTGTTTGTGACTGTGTGACCGTGACTGCATGTGTCTGTGTGACTGTATGTGACCGACTATATGTGACCATGTGTGACTGCACGTGTCTGTGTGTGACTGTATGTGTGTGACTGTGTGAATGTGTGACTGTGTGTGACCATGTGTGACTGCACGTCTGTGACTGTATGTGTGTGACTGGGTGACTGTGTGTGACCGTGACTGCATATGTATGTGTCTGTGTGACTGTGTGTGACTATGTGTGAGTGACTGTGTGACCATGTGTGTGACTACACGTGTCTGTGTGTGTGACTGTATGTGTGACTGTGTGACCGTGACTGCATATGTATGTCTGTGTGTGACCATGTGTGTGACCGCACTGTCTGTGTGTGACTGGATGTGTGCAACTGTGTGTGACTGTGTGACCATGTGTGACTGCACGTCTGTGACTGTATGACTGTGTGAACGTGTGACTGTGTGTGATTGTGTGACCAGGTGTGTGACTGCACATGTATGTGTATGTTTGACTGCATGTGTGTGTGACTAGGAGTGGCAACCAGCACACACAGAAACAGAAGAGCCTGGTTCTTGCTTCTCTTTCCTCAGCCCCTTCATGCCCAAGCTCCATCGGGATGGGCGAGTGCTGACTTCCTGCACTGCCTTTCCTGGGGACACTCCAGGGGTGTCCAGTGAGTGGGCAGGTGGGACTCTGCCTACTCACTTGCAGGCCTTCGCCCCAGGGCAGCATGCCCACGACTGGCCAGTGCCAGGCCCACATGCACTTCCACGGTGGTGCTGCAATGATGTCACCACACACACTTCCCACCTGTTCCATGAGTAGCACCTGGTGGGGAGAAAACGGCCACCGTGAGGCAGATGCTGGGCTTGGGCACAGGCTTGCTGCAAGGGACCGAGACGGGCTTCATCCCCAAGTGCTGGGTGCACTGGGCAGAAATCAGGACAGAAAGACTTGCAGTTTGAAGGTGAGGTTATTCTGTCATGTGTGTTGTTAAATGTCTGTCATCTGACCTCTGGAAAACCAGCATCTCAACACCACGTACCTTCCACGACTCTCCGGGCTGCTGCTAGCAGTAAGGCCATCCCCATATCGGCCGTGGGGCTGGACACCGCCCATGGTGTGTTGGCCACCTTTACGCCAAAGCTGGCGAGGAGCTTCAGGTCCAGGTGGTCCAGACCGGCTCCTGAGTTGGCAACAATCTTGAGGGCAGGCAGGCCCTGCAGAAGCTCCCGGTCAATGGCAGGCTTTCCACCCCAGATATACACAGCGTGAATCTTTGGACCCAGCTGGGTTTTATTTCCCATAAATTCCTGCATTGTAATGAGCCTGAAGTGTTTCTGTAGGTCTCCAACATGCTCTTCACACACCCCAGCTGGGCCTTCAAGTGCAGACACCAGAACCCCTGGCAGGTCCTGCTCTCCCATGACCTGCGGAACAACAAACGTGACCTCTGCAGACAAAACAGTCTTTAAGGGAACCACCTGTGAGCGCTTCTGCTGCTCCTCAGGTTTTCTAAATTATAAGACCAGGATGCATTTCAGGTCCTGGGTAAATTCCTAGAAAACCTGAAAGACAATAGACCCAGACTTCTGAAGGTAGCAATGTCCCATCATGCCTACTTTCCTCCCTGACTCACCTGCCCTTCAGCTGTGGTGCAGCCTCTGAGCTGCCTCCAGTGACACCCTCCTGGTAGCTACGCCCCACCATGGTGATGTGACCCCAACCCTGGAGTGTGCTTCTAGCTAAGAGAACAGGACAGAAGCAATGGGTGGTCACTGCTCCCTCTCCCTTCTTCCCTCTTCCTCTCCTCGCCCTCCTCCTTTTCTCCCCTCTCCCCCCTCCCTTTTCCTTTCCCTCTTCTCCCTTCCCCCCTTCCTCTCCCTCCTCCCTCTACTTTCCCTCCTCTCCCTCCCTCTCCGTCTCTCCTTCCTTCCCCCTTCCTTCCCTTCCTCTCCTCACCCTCCCTCCCCCCTTCCTCTCCCTCTCTCCTCCCCTCCCTCTCTCCCCCTCTCTCATTCCTTCCGCAGCCTGTGCAGAAGCCCTGAGTGAGCTGGAAGCAGATCTTAAGACGCCCACCAACCACCAGGTCAGCCTTCAGATGACTGCAGCCCTGCGCAACATCTGATTCAAGTTTCTAGAGAGACCTTGAGCAGAACTGTCCAGGTCCGCCAGTCTTGGATTCCTGACCTTAACACCTGGGAGATAACAGATGTGTTTTTTTTCCCTAGCAACTAAAATTCAGGATAATTTGTTATGTATGCAGTAATAAATAACTAATAAAATTGACTGTGGACAAAAAAGGGGTTCTATGGAAAGTCACCTCACAGGGTGATCTGACCATAAATTCCAGACTCCGGTGGGTCATGGTAGGTGGGTGGTCACACCTAGGCCTGTAACTTTTTTAGTAAAAGATTACCTTGGCATGAAACAGCTCTGGGCTCACACAGGTTTGAGATGCCAGATTAATCCTATTCATGAGGTTCAGACCCCTGCAGTGTAACCATCTTCAAGAGAACACATGGTTTTGTCAGCTGTCCTGTAATCCATCCCCACCTGCTTTCTCCCACTTTCATTTAATCTTCCTCAAATTCCCTTCTTGATTCCAAATGCAAAAAATGAAGCTGCAAACTGTCCTTCAGGGAGCATTTGCGATCTTGCCTCTCAGCAACTGTTGTGAATTTTGGATCAAATAAAGTCTTATAGAAATTCTCTACAGGTTTGGAAGTTCTTACATCAACATGAGCATTTTCTACTGTGAAAATAAAAGACATTTGTTATCATCTGCCAAATGAATTAAATAAGGTTTTACGTTTCTTGTTACTAATTAAAAACATCTTTAACATTTTATAGCTTTCCTCCAAAAAGAAAACCTGCTGTGTTTCAAGAATTGAGGCTAATTAATGCATTTTTATCTTTGGGTTATGAACATTGTTTAAAATGTTTAAGACTGGTTTAAAGCTCAGAGCATAACTGGTTAAAACCTTTTTTGGACTTTGAGCAAAAGATTAAAAGAGGTCTATTCAAGATAAGACTTCAGTTGATTTTCACACAGAGGCTTTATCTTTCACTTCCCATTGACCTTGGTTGGAGGGCAATGCATATACGCATCACACCACAGGCTTCAGATTTCCCACGTGACTCCATGACTCCGGGACTCTTGGCTGCTGTACATGCTGAGCAGGAAGGAGACTCACAACCAGGCTGAGAGGGAGCCCTAGGCAAAGACTGGGCTCCCACCTTTCTCTGCCTCTTTCTATCCCTGTGGAACTCCTTTCACAAGCATAGAATTTGACCACCTCCAGTCACAGGCCAGGAGTCCAGGAAAGGAACATTAGATATTGGCTGCTGGCACCCAGCCCTGTGCTCAGAGGGGTCGGTGGCTATGAAAGGCTTGGACATCTATCTGCTGTGGCACAGCCCTGTGGCTGGTCAGTGGTCTCTCAGCTCTCCTGAGTTCTTGATGCAACTGGAGTAATAATAACAGGAAGTGTGTTATAGTTACACCCAAAGATCCCATTTCCTTCTTCTCCCCTAATTTCTGTATAAAGAGAACTAAGTAGTGTGCGCCTCTGGGACATGTTCTTGGATGGGCAGTAGCAACATGAGGGGTAGGTTGGGAACATTCTGGCAAGGAAGGAGCATGCAATGCAGTGGATGTACCATCAGTTACTTGCATTTGTTCCAAGTTAAAAGATAAACCCACACGTGAAGTTTGGAAAAATCAGATTTTACAGCTTTGGTTTTGCCTAACAGAGTGATAATTCAGACATATATTTTCTAACTGCTGTGTGCTTTCTCATCATGAGGTTCCATTTATACTGCTAAAATAGATTAAAAATTTGTATTTTCTTCTTGCAAAATGACTGCTTAATTTTTTAAAAAAACTACTGTTTTTGAAATTGCCTTCAACAGATCCAAGGCTCTAAATTCAGGATTTTCTTCTTATAAAGCCGCTATAAAATTGAGGCACAGAAAAGAAAATAAAGTAAAATAAACTTCCAACAGCTTGCTTCAAAAGACAAGTATCACTGACATTTACACAGTAGTCATGGAGGAAGGGCAGGGAGCGAGGTGTGCAGACCCACTGGTTCTGCAACCCCAGGGGCCCTGTGACAGCTGTGCTGGTCCAAGGGGGTGGGGGTGGGGCACGGAGACTCAAGGACAGAGCCACGGAGATTCGAGGACTTCTTCAATTTGCAAAAGGGGCGGAGCAATAAAGAATATGTTTTTTAATTTAAAAAGCAAAACTGGAAAACAAAAAAACCAAATGCGACCAATAAAAGTATGTTTTAGTTTTGGGGATAGAGAGAAAGAGAAACAACCAAGACGGGGTGAGGGCAGGGAAGAGGACAAATGAAAAGAACTAAGCGGGAGGGCTCAGGCCAACTGCTCGGCTGTGCTTCTCTCTGAAACTCACTTTCCTCCAAAGATAGGTGAGGGCGACCGACAGCCCTGCACAGTGGCCCTGAGAGTGAGAGGTGAGGAAGACACATAAAATGGAGTCACTGTGGTTAAGCTGTTACATTACTAACTTCAAGTGGGCTGTGGCGTAAGGAAACCATCACTCCTGCTGACAGGTTCTGACAACCCAAATGTCTGAACTTCCTAGGCCTGCGCCCACACCTGGACGCACATCACTGTGTTGTGCGTGAATGCCTGCATGTACATTAAACCTTCAGTTAGTCATCTGACGACCTCAGAAAGGAAATGTTCCATTGTCTAGACCACCGGACATCTGATGAGTATCATCCTGGACCGATCTAGGGGCTCAGAATGCAGAACTGAGTCTTCTTTTCTTGCTCCTTTGGAACGCTCTGGGTATTGCCAATTTGCAAGCCCCAAGACCTTTGAATAAATCTTCCTCACTTATTTCTAGCTAAAGCCTCCTGACTCCTTTTGAGTATATCCCACAGAGATAACATGCAGAGCCCGGAGAGTCAACTATAAGCTTTCAGTGCATGCAAGTTACTAATGTTTAAATCTGAGCAATTCAGATATTAATATTTACCCGTCTCTAAAAATAAACAAAATTACACCAAAGAGGGAGACTGAATTCATAAAACACAGTGAAATTCCTTAAAATCCTATTCCTCACACATCTTCCACTCTTAATATTTGACAAGGGGGTCTAATATACCCCAAATCACCCTCACTTCCCCAATGTACCAAGACTTGCCTTAAATCAGCACCAGCTGGCTTTTGTCTCCCCTCCCTGCCAAACCTGCCCTCTTCTCTCTCCAACTCCTTTCAAAGTCTATTCTCATCTCACCTACAGTAGTTTTCTGCCCCCACCATGAGTATAAAATCAAAATTGTTTGCTCTCTGTCTCTCACACAGACTCCTGGCCCAAATTGTGCACAAGAGACTCAGAAAAGAGGCTGAAGCCCCTCTGCTTTCTTATCATCCTTAGCATATTATCTTAGCACGGAAACTTACCTGATCAGTACATGGCTAGGTAAGGGGACCTAAAAGATTCAGCTACGCCAGAGTTCACAGATTCCTTGATGACCTGTTTGCTAGTTAGGGATTAATGAAAACTGAACTGTTTTCATCTTTTGTGATGTTTCTTTAGTCACTAGGTATCAACAAGCCCAATATAATTTAAAACCACAATGTGTCTCAGCAAAAACAGGTGCTACACTCCTAAAAAACTAGATTCCTGTAAGGGAATAAACTATGAGCTAAAATCTGATGTGAGTGTTAGGCCATATTTAGGCCAGGAACAGGAAGCTTCTTATCTTAAAAGCCATCTTTGTCCTGCTTTAGACCTTGTACCTTTGGGTTACTGTTTGCCTTAGGCCTGGAGACGCAGCCAGGAAAGTAGAAATCATCTTACCCTGTCTTGCTTTGTACTTTGTCTCCTATGGGCTTGTGATCAGCGGGCCTGGGCAGACGGAGGCCTGGGGGCCAGGGTGTGGAGCCAGCAGGAGGGCTTGGTCATGCCCTGAAACCCTTTGTTTGTAGAGACAAGGCAACAAAAACCCCCTGACACATTGAAGGGGGAACAATTTTGTTTACCCCCACCTATAAAACTCCATACCCCTTTTTGCTGGGGGAGGTTATGATCTTTTCTAGCCTGACCTCCCGCAGCTCAAACACGCCAAATAAATTCTAATAGACCAATTTTGGTCGCTCGCGACTCATTCATTCCTCCAGCCGTCCCTAACAGAGAGTACCTGTATTTTACCCATTTAAAGCTTAATCTGCCATTGCCTATAGCTCAGAAAAATAAATACCTGTATAAATTGACCTTTAATTTCTAGCAGAGTCCCTGAAGCCACTTTAAACCTCTCAAATGCGGCAGGTATAAAATAATAACAACGTTGGGTTTTCCCTGTTAAATCCTTTAGGCTCCTGAAATGCGGGTCAGGATGCGTGTTAGGACTCTAACGCGGCCCACCAATCCCACGTGAGGTCTGGGGTCACAGCCACGCCCACGCGGCAGAGCTCGGTCCAGTCTCCGGCCCACGCCATGACATCCTAGGGGCACGCTTACCTTTTAAAAGGACCTCAGATTTGAGGGACGCTCTGGTGGAACCCAGCTTCCTGGGAAAGTCCATGACAAGGACCGCCGGAGGTCTAAGACCACAGCATCCTCCCTCCCACCTGCCCACCACGCCCCAAATTGCCCCAGGCCCCGCCCCGGGCCCGCAGGCCCCGCCCTCTGTCACGGACCGCTGTCCGCTGCCCCGGCTCCAGGCCCCGGCCTTCGCCCCAGCCCACGCCGCAGCCGCAGCCCGCCCCCCTCGTGCCTAGCCACGCCGCGCTTCGTGCCGCGCTCGTCCGGCCTCTCCCGGGGCCAGCAAGCTCTGACCCCAGCCTTGGCCAAGCCTTTTCCCCGCCCCTTGGACCTGGCCACGCCCCCTACCTTAGCTCCCCGCTAGAGGGCAGCGGAAGTGGTGGCGGGTCGCACCGGAAGTGCACTTGCGTGCCCGTGGTCGCCGGGCCCGGGCTTGGGATGGGGCCCCCTTCAGTAACGTTGGAGAAGCCCCAGGCCCAGGATCGGGGCCTGGGCCGTGGGTGTGTAGGGCCTGCGTGGTGGGGAAAGTTGCTGGTCTGGGTTTCAGCATGGCCGGAGTGAGGAGCGGGGGTGTTCCCATGCAGGTTGGGGGGTCGGGACTGCACACCTCAGGGCTTGGAATCCTGGGGGCGTGTTAAGAGCAGAGCAGGTCTTAAGTTGTGTGTAGGTTTAATATGATTTCGATACCACATGTTTATGACTTAAGTTGTTTCCATACACTTGATCATGTCAAAGACAAAAATGTTGCTTTGATGTAACAATGAAGTAAGTCGTGCTACGTCTGTTGTCCTTGATAACTAAGCAGCCCAGCGGCCCAGTGGTCCCTCTGGGGGCTTATTGATAACAGGATGTGGAGAAGCCACTATGGCAAAGGGACATTTAAACTACAAATACTGTGAATCTGTAAGGGCTATTTTGAGAGTTTCAGTTTGGATGAGGGGACTCTTCCTAACCTGAAATCTCTCCAGAAGACCCCTGGGGCATTTCCTCCTGTGTCAGCATCCCTCCTGGACAGTGGTGATAAACCACTGGGGAAAATGGATGGCATCGTGCCTCCCAACACTGCAAGGTTACAGAATGCAAGATCAGTATACAAAAACCAATTGTATTTCTACACACTAGTTATGAGTAATCTGAAATTATTTAAAATAATTCCAGAGAGGGGGCAGCCGGTTAGCTCAGTTGGTTAGAGCGTGGTGCTGATAACACCAAGGGGGTCCTTTTGATCCCCACACGTGCCACTGTGAGATGGGCCCTCCTTAAAAAAAAAAAAAAAATTAAGCTGGACATCTACCTAACAAAACACACAAAAATTAACTTAAAATGCTCACAAACCTAAATATAAGAGTTAAAAGTAAAAATCTTTTGGAAGGAAACAGGAGTAAACATCATGAACTTAAATTAGGCAATGGTTTCTCAGATATGACACCAAAAGCACAAGTAATAAAAGAAAAAAAATACATAAATTGGGCTTAATCAAAATTTAAAACTTGTGCTCCAAATGACACCAATAAAAAGTGAAAAGTCAATCCACAGAATGGGAGGAAATATTTCCATATTATGTGTCTGGTAAGAGAAGAGTTGGTTCCACAGCTGAACAACCGCTTTACCTTAAATGGGTGACTTTCACATGACAGTATGTGAATGGCATCTCAACAAAGCTTTTTAACAAAAGGCCTATCTGAAGACAGTGCTGAAGGCTGCGAACGATGTGAATGTAGTTAATGCCACTGAGCGCTTAAATGGGATTAAAGTGGTAACTTTTACATGTACTTGACCACATGGAATGTAAAAATGCTAATCTCACTAAATTATTTCGGGGCATGTGAGTCTTATGCATTAGCTTGGAGGACTTCTGTTAACATACTGCTCTTGACAAGTAAAGCAAACTGTGTTTCTGTCTGGACAGCATGAGTGCCACACGACTAATCTGGGGCCTCTGTGTGGGAGTCAAGGGGACAAGCCCTGCCTTAGAGGTGCCCACCTCTCGGTGCGGCCCCACCACGGCCCGCGTCCTCTCCGTCCCCCGCCTCCGCGGGGCTCACGGAGTCCTCTCACTTCAGCGCCGCCTCCTGCCCGGTCGCGGGGGCATCGCGGGGAAGCCCGGGCTCTCCGACGCTCTGACCGGACAGACAACAGGTCTGACAGCCCACCGCCGCCATCCCTCGCAGCAAAACTCTCGGCAACCACCACAACCCAGCGCAAAGCCTCCCAGCCGCGGACACGCGCACGCACGACAGGCACGCACGGCGGACGCACGCTCGGCAGGCGCGCACGTGCACGTCAGTGCGCGTCGGCGCCGGGGTTGACCGCTTCGCGGGAGGTGCGTGCGAGCCGAGGTGGAGGGAGCGGGGTTCCGCGGGAAGTGGGTTCGGCGGGGATCGCGGCCGTGCGTGGGTCGGATTCGGCGGTGATCGGGGCCGGCGTGGGATCGGGGCCCGGCGGGGAGCGGGTTCGGCGGGGAGTTGGGCTGGGCGTGTGGTCCGGGCCGGGTGGAGAGCGGGGCCCCGCGTGGGATCGGGGCCCGGCGGGGAGCGGGGCCCGGGTCTGTGGGGAGCTGGGCTGGGCGTGTGGGCCGGGCCGGGTGGGGAGCGGGGTCCGGCGGGGGATCGGGGCCCCGCGTGGGATCGGGGCCCGGCGGGGAGCGGGGCCCGGGTCTGTGGGGAGCGGTGCGGCAGCCCCCGCCAGCGCCGCGCGCTGTGGCTGAGGCGGAAGAAGCTCGTCCACCGAGTTCCTCTCGCGCAGGGGCCAGTTCAGTCGCCAGGATGTCGTACATGCTCCCGCACTTGCACAACGGCTGGCAGGTGGATCAGGCCATCCTTTCGGAAGAAGACCGAGTCGTCGTCATTCGGTTTGGACACGATTGGGACCCCACGTGCATGAAAATGGACGAGGTTCTGTACAGCATAGCGGAAAAGGTAACGCAGCCCCATGGCTTCACGTTGCGATCCACCGTCCGCCTTGCCAGTTGGCAGGAAAATTTTAAAGTGAGGTTAAAAACTGCATTCTATGTTTATTCTTAAGGCCTTAATTTCTAATGTGCGGCACAGCCTCCAAATAAAGGGAAGACGCAGGATTAATACACGGACAGATTCTTACCTTGTGAGGTGAGGATGTGCTCGCTGAAATCGTACGTAATAAGCATATGTCTTTTTCTGGGAAAAGTTTCCATACATTTTCAAATGTTAAAGAGGTTCGTGATCCTTCTCCTGAAATAAATTAATAAATCCTAGGGATGGGATATTTTCAGACTTTACATCTGTAGCACCATGAACAAAACACATTTGCAGACTTTGGCAAGGGTATTGAGCTTATTTTAGATAGCTTAGTTTAAAAGGATTGTGCTTTTTGGGGGACTATGTTTAGTTGTTGGATTTATAAAGCAGAACGTTTATGTTAATAGCATAATAAATCCTGTTCTTTTTCTTTTTGTCGTTTTTCTTTTGTTTACCCCACCATGCTCTTTGTAAGTCACTTGATTTATAGCTTAGAGTGATTTACATGAAGGGCCTGGTAGAAGAAAGTGGAATTGTGCTTTGTTAGAGCTAGTTGTCCTAATTTTTAATATTAGTACACTGGTTTGTCTGTGGCGCTTATTTACTGACAATAAAAGTGCAATTGTAGGGCACTATTGTATAACCAGGCATCTAATTCTTTTGTTTATACTTTCCTTGTGGCGATTTTAAGTTAGCTTTGATTTGTATTTTTGCAATTGTAGCAAGAGGACAAAAGGCAAATATATTAGGGTGTTCGTGAAATAATTAACTTATTAATCTATAAATGATTTGAGAGGGCATTCATTTTAATGAACAGTAAAAGTGGAAACACTGAAGACGTCTTTCATGGGACTAGGAGATGCTAAAATAAGCTGGGTTAAAATAACACCTTTGAGTGAATAGTAGATGTAAGGATATATTTTGAATTTAAGAAAGGAAAAGCTATCTGACCTGCCATTGCTAATTTTTACTGTCTCATGTTTGGTAGAAGAGTGAGGTGTGGGTGGTGCATTGTGAGCCTTAGGGACCAGCTTCCATGTCATAGGTACCACTTGGACTGCTTACCAAATGGCATAACAGTGATTCTCAATCTGTAGGTCTGGGGTGAGGTCCCAAAACTGTGTCATTAAGAAGTTCCCTTGGGAACTGTGATGTGACTCTCAGAAAACCTCCAACAGAGGTCAGGGTTAGCGTAGGAGTGCTGCGTTTATCAGCCATCCCCTCCTCTTCCTCTTGGACACCAAGACAGTCAGGAGCTTGAGGAGGTGCCTGGGGAGCTCTGCAGAGGGCTGTTGGCTTGCACTAGGGGGCCTCCCAGTTGGGGTCAGAGGTCATGAGTCAGGTGGTACCAGGGAGTCATTTAGTCATTATTTAAGCTGTAGAGGTCAAGGGCAGCTACTGCTGACTTCAGTGAAGACGACCAAGCACTTCTCCAATAAGCAAATCATTAGCTTGTTGACTTTGAAATAACTCAGGGTGTGTGTTCTCGATTCTGCCTCACAGGTGGCGGCATAACCACCAGGTGATGTCTGATCCTGCTGCCCTCAGCACGAGGCTAGGATGGCTGGAAACCTGAGGGTTGGTTGGCTCTTCCTGTCTGAGCAAAACTCAGCAAGATGCTCTTAGCTAGGAGGCAGATTTTGTGAGTTAATGTAAGTGTTCAGGGACTTTCACCAGAGTTGTTCTTTTCTAATCCCTTTCTGTCGGTTACACACTGAATCGCCTTGTCAGTAGTAAACACACTTGTTTTTTTTTTTTTGTTTTGAACCTGTTGATCAGGACAGTTTTAATTGGGCTCACTTAGAGTATTTTTGTTTGGTGTTGAAGTTACTCTTTTTCTTTTGTCCAAAAATTTGGGTTTTTATTTTAATAACCTTTTAATACTGTATTATAATATGCAGTTCAAAATGCAAACTTGAAGTGCATTCCAAGACTATTAATGTTTTATTTTCTTCTTAGTATAAGGGCAAAATAAGACAATAATTCTAGAAGCTCTCTCTGGGGAAGCTCAACAGGAATTTTTGAAATCGAAGGCTTTAGTGTAAAGAACAATTTAACTCTGTTTAAAAATCTCCCTCTGCAGAAATGGCAGACAATGGGGGATCCTCCTCACCTTGTCACGAGCCCCGTTTGGATACCCCAGCTGTTCTGAAGTGAGTAAAAGTTCAGTGTTGAGGCCGAACCTGATGTTTCTCCTGGAATGTGGTGTATTGAACTTGACCTGCCAGGGCTGGCTGGACTCATTTGAGCTTTCCTGAGACGGAGGTTGCTTCCAGACTTGACAGATGTCTGGAGGTTGGTGGAGTGATAGAAACAAATAAAGCCTGTTTAGCAGCTTTTTTTATGCACAGCTTCGAAGAGACGCTATTTCGTGCACCCCTGAGCTGTCTTGCCATTTTGCAGGAGCACAGTTTGTCACAGTTCTATGTCACCTAAGTCCCACAATGGGTAAGAATAAGTGGGACGTTTCATTTTTGTGTGTTAAAAAGCCCAGACGAATAGTTTAAAACATTCAGAACCTAAACAATGTCAACTCGGGATCGTACATTCTAATCAAGGTACATATAAGGCAAATGTGTGTGTGGAACTCTAGGAATGATGTAGGATTGGTCTTAGCATCCTGTGAAGTAAGTCAGCCAGTAGGAGGTGCTTCTCAGTCCATGAGGGGTCTGCCAGGAATCGGCAGAATGTGCACGGTTCGGGTCCACTGTGCATTTGTGTCTTTGGATCTAAGAACTTTGCAGCTAGTGGCAAGCTGTGAGGGGCAGGATGGAGCGGTGGTTAAGGCACAGACCGAGCTGGATTCTGCCACTGACTACCTGTGTGACCTTAAATAATTGTCCCTGCGCCGCATGTTACTCTTTGGAGGGAGGGGTACCAGTGCCTAACTCACAGGGCAGCGGTGAGGGTAGAATTCATATAAAGGCTTCTAGAACACTTCCTGTCACAGAGCAAGTAGTCTATTTGGTAATCATTAGCTACCATTATTATTACTCTCACATCACAAGATTTGCAAGAGTTACTCTAGGTAGAGCTAATCAGGGCACGTAGTAGTTTTAGAAAATAACTACCATGCAGTTTTTTTTATTTGAAATGAATTACCTACAAGTGTAATAATTAGTTCTTGAAGAATACACTGTGCCAATTGACAGCCCAGAACATTTTTTCTGGCGTATCGGGTGGATTCTTCGCTGGTGGAGGAGCTCTCTACAAAGGTGGGCTGGTGGTTGGCATCACGTGCTGGCCTGTCTTAGTGGTCTGCATGAGTCACCTGACTTGGAGACAATTTGGTGGCATGCAGAGAGATTGCTGGATAGCTGAATCACTGACTTGCTGAAGAAAAAACGTGTGCTTATGAATATGCAGACAACAGGATTGGAAAGGATATTCACTATTGTAGGTGATCAAAAGAGTGTGTACGTTAAAAACAACTTGATAATAGAATGAAATTTCTACATGTGGTTCTTGGTTTAAAAATTACTATTCAAACACCAGTTAGGACTACTGCAAAGATAGTAGGCAACGTGTGTTTTAAATATGAAAGTCTTATGCAAATAAGCTTAAAGTGCCCTTTAAAAAGGCTCCCATGTATAAATGGGCAAAGAACTTGAAAAAAAGAAATTCCAGTAGTTCAGTAAGCTTCAAAGAAACAAACGTTAAAACAGTGCTCTGTCGTTTTTTCAGACACATCGAAAAGTGTATTTAATTGTTGGGGTGTGGTAAAAGTTGTATAATCAGAGGGGAGTAAAACTGGTACCATCCTTTTGGGAAGCGGCCTGGGATTATATGAAAAGCCTTATGAACAGTCATCTTTCCCAGTCATCCTGCCCTTAGGGAGGCAAAGGTTTATGCTCCATGACACCATTGCTATGATTCACAGCGAAATGAGAGGCAAGCACAGCGTCCGGTGACAGTGCCCAATGCTGACCCTCTTTCTGAGCACTAAGGTCAGTCAGTCACAGCGCCAGCTAGGAAACGACCCCCCACGTGGTCCTGCACAAGTCCTATGCAGGCACTACCAGCCATCTGTCTTGGAAATTGGGCTTTAGCCTGGGAACGTCCACCCCAATGAGTGGACTATTACTTGGCCATGAAAAAGGATTTCCTAAGAGCTTTACGGAATAACGTGGGGAAACGTAGTGATGTCAGCTGGAGAAGAGCAACGTATACAGTGTCCTCACAGCAAGCATGTGAGGAAAGGGAACTTTCCCCACTTTTCACTTCAACACACTCATACTGCTGATTAATTTTGCCTGTCTTATGTTTTGTAAAGTACATATATTTGTTTGAAAAGTATTGGGCTGGATACAAAGGAGTGATTTTTCAATTTCATTTCTATGTTTTCCGAGTGAACATTTTCTTAAAGGGAGAACAGATATCTAGCTTAATTTCAGTTTTACGTAAAAAAATACGCAGGGGTTTTAGTTCACTGCAGGTTCGTTCATGGATGTGACATGTTTAGGAGAAACAGTTCAGGCCTTGTGGGAGGCTTCATGTCGGTCCTCACAGCCCACACTGGAGGAAGCTCTAACCAATGGCATCTTCTCCAGAGGAAAGAATCAGGGAGGGGTCAGAGTTAGAGGAAGGCCAGTTGGTTCTGTATTGGGACGTCCGTACATAGCTGCCCAGAGGAGATTAGGGCCATCGAAGGTGGTGGCCCCGCCTTCACACCAGAAAAAAATGGGAAAAGATACTAAAACATTTACAGCAATTATCTCTGTGTTGCGATTTTATTTAGAGTTTTCTAAATCTTTGATGAACTTGCAATTAAAGAAAAAAATACTAAAGAAAATTTTACATACAATATTATATTTGGGGTACTAGTCTGTTAGTATTTACAAGAGTTCAAACCTAAGTGAGTGAGGGATGTATGGGTGATCTCTAAAGACATTCTTTAAAGCGTGATTAAGGAGCTGTCAAAGTGCAAGTTGCTCAAATTCACGTAGATTAGCATGAATAATGTATCTGGACATTTTCTGCAGGGCTCGTGTAAGTAGCTGTTCTGAAAAATGGTAAAGTGAGGTGTGAACAGCCAGTTCAGGGTCCTGGCGTGTTGTTTTCCTGTGTATTACCTTTACTGGGATGAATGTTGGAGAGTTAGTTGGCAAATTGTTGTGTTATACACAACAAAGATTGTTGTTTTTGTTTTTGAATGTGCTTTTACAGAATGAAAAATTGATTGATTTTAGGTTTTTCTTTTTTTTTTTTCCAATCTTTACTTTTAGGTTAAAAATTTTGCAGTTATTTATCTTGTGGATATTACAGAAGTACCTGACTTCAACAAAATGTATGAGTTATACGACCCGTGTACTGTCATGTTTTTCTTCAGGTATGTCTTCTTAAAGTTATTTAAATTGAAATTGTTGGTCTGGAAATTTAATATAATCAAGATATCTTTAGATTCTTTTATTTAGAAGGAAGTCAGTTATGTAGTCATATCACATACAGCTTGTATCACCAGACCATCAGGGTTATCTTTTAAATAATTTTCAAAGTAACAGTTCCAGTTTTAGCATTTTCTTAGTAAGAAATTACCTTTTTGAAATAACTGCCCAGAAACGTACCTGAGGTGAATTAAATAGCAGACATTCTTACTGACATTTAAGATACCTTTAAATGTAATCTATTGATGAAAATTTCTGTTTTAAAGTAACTCGCTTTTAAAATATGATATCAGTAACTCTGTTTATCACCCTTCTGTGCTACCCAACAGGAAAACCTGTACTTAATTTCTTTGCTTATAAGTACAAGGTTATTTTATCAGCTAAAGCTTTCTGTTGCAGACTCTCATTAATCAGTTACTGGAATGAAGAATAGAATTTCCCTACTTGCCTTAGATTAATTTGTATCCTTGACTTACGGGCTTTGCGTCAAAGGAAAACATGGGGTGGACACTGGCCAGTACACAAGCGTCGGGTGCAGATGGCCTATACACTTGGTGGTACTTATAGAATAAAGTTAAGTAACATCACGAGTAAAAAGATAATTCTGTTGTGGAGGTTTAATTTACAAAGAAATCACTATTTGACATTGTTATGCTTGTCAAAATTCCGTACTGTTACCACTGAATCAGTGAACAGCAACACTGGCGGTAGGAGACTCACTAAAGGCCGAGCTCTGCTGCGAAGGAAGGTCGGGTGGCCTGCACAAGGAGTGTGTTAGCTTTACACTCCATGTAACAAACTAGCACGGACTTGGATGCGCTCCAGGTTCTGAGGGCCAAGCCCGGGCAGGCTCAGTGGGTTGTCAGGGTCTCCATGTCACAAGGCCTGGGCTGTCGGTCCAGGAGGAAGCCACCGGGCTCACTCAGGTGGTTGGCTGAATTCACTGGCTGGAGGTCGTGGGTCTGAGGCCTCGTCCTCGCTGGCTGTCGCTGGGGCTCCTCTCTGCTCCTAGAGGCCCCTCCATCTCTGAAGCCCTCAGTGGCAGGTTAAGTTCTTTTCACACAGTCTTCAACTTCCTATTCTGCTTTTAGAGGGCTTGTGTGATTAGATTAGACTCACCCAAGTAATCCAGGATTACCTCCTTAGCTTTTTTTTTTTTTTTAAAAGATTTTATTGGGGAAGGGGAACAGGACTTTATTGGGGAACAGTGTGTACTTCTAGGACTTTTTCCAAGTCAAGTTGTTGCCCTTTCAGTCTTAGTTGTGGAAGGCGCAGCTTAGCTCCAGGTCCAGTTGCCGTTGCTAGTTGCAGGGGGCACAGCCCACCATCCCTTGCGGGAGTCGAACCGGCAACCTTGTGGTTGAGGCGACACGCTCCAACCAACAACTAAGACATCCAGGAGGCAGCTCAGCTCAAGGTGCCGTGTTCAATCTTAGTTGCAGGGGGCGCTGCCCACCATCCTTTCAGGGACTCAAGGAATTGAACTGGTAACCTTGTGGTTGAGAGCCCACTGGCCCATGTGGGAATCGAACTGGCAGCCTTCAGAGTTAGGAGCATGGAGCTCTAACCGTCTGAGCCACCAGGCTGGCCCACCTCCTTACTTTAAAGTCGATTGATTAGTAACCTTAGGGACATCTGCAGGATCCCTGTGAAGTGTAATGGAACGGTCTCACCATGTCAGTCTCAGAGGTTAAGATGGGGAAATCCTGGGGTTTATTTTAGGGTTTTACCTACTGCAGACTGCCCTCTGCCACCCATGTGCAGAATCGGTATGGACCCACAAGCACAGCTCCCGGACCCCCCTCCTTACCTGTGTTCCCAATTCTCCCAGAATGCAGTGTGGGGCAGGCATAGGAAACAGGTCTGGGTTCAGGAGGGGCTGGAGGGTAGGGGTCTGGTGCCAGGCTGGGCTCCTGGCCGACACCCGCCCCGAGAGGGTTCTAACCTGGTTTTCCTGCCTTCTTCGTGAAAGGTGTTTGCAGCTGGGTCATTTCTCAGCCTGCTTCCTGCCAACAGCATTTGGGGTTTCATCAGCTCCTTTCACTGTATGCTCTGTCCTCTCAGGCTGAGCCAGCAGTATTTCTGTCCTGGGCATCAAGGACGCCCGCTGTGTGACAGTGGCTTCCTGGGGAACATGCATGATGCACACCTTTCCTCTGCCTGACAGGTCTGTTGTGGGTTTTAGCAGAAGGTTGTGTGGCCTCTTCCTTTTCTCTGTGCCACATGTCCAGCAGCCATTTGTGGATTTCAGCATCTTTTGCTATCTGGAGAGTCTGAGAATTTATTCTTTTTCTGTTGCATTTTGTAAACCAGCTTGTTTCTCATTTTACTGTAAGCAACAAGAAACCAGGTGGCATCCTCAAAGCTTCGCTTCACATTTCCTCAGCTAAATGTTCGAGTTTATCACTTACGACTCCTGCTTTCCACCAGTTGCAGGACGGTATCGCTGACACTCTACCACCATTAAGGACCCCTTCCTCCATTCCCACTGATGCGTTCCCCACTTCCTCCCGAGCCATCATCGGTGGTGGTCTTAGATCCGAGGCTGCCACTAACAGACTACTCACGGCAGTCGGGGCGTTTTCTTCATGCTCCTCTTACTCTTCCCCCATCCTTCAGGTGGGATTTGTGAGGTCTGTCCAGGGTTCTGCCCCCACTGCACATGGCCAGCCAAGGGCAGGAGGTGCTGTCTTGGTTTGGGGGCTGGGGCTGCCCTCATGAAAGGGTAGAAACCTCCTGTCTGCGACCCCCAATTCTAAGACAAGCAGTGTCAGCATGCCAGTTAACTTGTCCACCGGTGTGTACGCTGAGTCCTGCCAGGTTTTATGGTCCAGTGCTGGGACATTAGGGTTCCTGCTGTCACAGAACTTCATCTGATGGACTCAGCGGAATCTGTCAGCCCAGGGAAGCAGGGAGAGGGCAGAGGACAGGTAGTTACAGACAAGACACCAGGCCAGACAGGGCAGCGGGGAGTGTGGGGTGAGCCACGTGTAAGCACTCCCCCAGGGGCAGAGGTACAGACGGCATGCTGTGTGGGGACCTGCAGGAAGGTGGGGGGACATGCGTGAAGGGCTGCAGGAGGCATAAAAAGGCAGGGGTGGGGCAGGTCCCTGGGTCCTGGCCAGTGTGAGGACTTGGAAGCTTGTCCTGGGGGTGAAGGTTAGCAGCAGAAGTGACATCAAGTTTGTCTGTTGACGCTTGACTGGCTGACAGGAGGCCACAGCGGGGGCTTCAGGATGGAGCGCTTGCCGTGGGATGGTGGACCAAAACCACGTGTCCGAATTTGTGCCGTGAAGTCTTCAGGCAATAAAATCATCTCGAACAGCCCAGGAAGATGAGTGCGCAGGCACAAGCGTTCAAAGCTTCATTCTATAAAGTGCACCTGTAAAATTAGCCTCCTGTGAAGAATCGTCTGCTTCCTGAACAGACATACTAATCATATTCACAACCAGTAATTTCACTATAAGTAGGACTTTTAATAAAACTTACATTCAGTACTCACAAGAGCATCATGAAAAACTCATACGTTGCTTTTTTCAGGTAAATGAGTGCAACCCCCTGGGAAACAATTTGGCTTTCCAGGCGACTAACCCTGGAGTTTCATTGTAGGATACTTGTCCTAGGGAAACGCTGACGCATACAGGAAGGCTGGTGGATAGTCCATTGAGTGTTTTTTAAAATAGTATTTAGGCTCTTTTCTAGTCTCCTAAATCATGGTGTAGCCTCTTAATTGTGTGTGTCCTTGTCTCAAATGATTTTTTGAAGGTTTTACATGTACTCTTTATTCCTTCAATGATGCCCTGTTTGAAGGGCACCAGTGCTGTCACCGGGCCTCAGTTAGGAGTTGGTTTTGAAAGAACTCCGCGTTCCATCACTGGGTGATCACTGGCCTCTGCACTCCTTTGGGGTGACTGCCGACAGGACGCGGGTCCACTGTCCAGTTCCTAATGCTGGCCAAGCCAGCGTCCCCACACTTGTCAGGGAAATCAGGCGTCCCTTTCTGTGGCTTTGCCTTGCCATTGTTTGCTGAGTGTGTCAGATTCGGAGATGAGATGACTTACTGTGTTTGTGGTTGAAGGAACCATCAGGAAGTGGCAAGTCCAAGTCTGAGGTAGGGGCGGCCGGTTAGCTCAGTTGGTTAGAGCGTGATGCTGATAACACCACGGTTGCTGGTTTGATCCCTGCATGGGCCACTGTGAGCTGCGCCCTCCTTTAAAAAGGAGAGGGAAAAAAGACCCAAGTCTGAGGTGATTTCTGACAGGTGCTCGTAACAGTGGGGACACTGGCTATCCATGCCTGTTGACCCTGTTTCCTCTTTGTAGGAACAAGCACATCATGATTGACCTGGGGACTGGAAACAACAACAAGATCAACTGGGCCATGGAAGACAAGCAGGAGATGATCGACATCATCGAAACTGTTTACCGAGGCGCCAGGAAGGGTCGTGGCCTGGTCGTATCTCCCAAGGACTACTCCACGAAGTACAGATACTAGGCTTTCGTCCCAACAGCTCCTGAGCCCTTGTCCCAACAGGTACTGAGCCCTCCTCCCGACAAATACTGAGCTTGCCCAGGCTGGGTGTGTGTGTTGTAGACTCAGTTCCACGTGGGAATATTCTGAACTATTTAAAGGGTTTGAAGAACAGTAAGCCCACGGGGCTGGAGGCCCTTTGCAGTATGGGGCACAGAGCCTCAACTTGGAGTCGGCCTGGCCACTGTATTTTTATATTAGCAACTATCTGTAAATACTACGCTGAAGTAAATAAAACACATGATGATTGGAACAGTCCTAATCATTTGTTTCTTAAGAACCTGGATGTATAGATTACTGATTTGGGAAGTCGAACCTCAACTCTTACCGTTACCATCGGAGTGAAGTTCAGGTATGTGTCCTGTGGGCCACTCTGTTTTGCACACATGGCAGTGGGACTCTGAGTTTCCTGGGGCTGCTGTAACAAGTACCACGGCCTGGGTGCCTTAGCAGAATCTGTCCCACAGGCCTGGACACGGGAAGTCCGAGCCAGGCGTGTGTTCCCTGCCCATCTTCCAGCTCCTGTAGGTGTCTGGCAGTTTCAGCAGCTTCGGCACTGGCGTGTGGATGCCTCTCCTTCACGTGGCCTTTTGCTGTGGGTCTGTCCAGATTTCCCCTCTAGTAAGGACCCAGTCGTTGGATGACGGCCACTTGACTCCAATGTGACCTCGTCTTAACCAATTATGTGTGCAGCAGCCCCATCTCCAAGTAAGCTCACATTCTGAGGTCATGCACAATTCAACCCAAAACAGAATCCAAAGGCTTGAATTCAGAAAGAGTACACACATAGGGAAAAATGTTTCATTCTTCTGTTGTAAAAACAGTGAAATAAAATAATGATTTTTGTAGCCTTTAAAATGTAAAGAGTAAGAGCTTTTTCTTCATTCCTAAGAATGTGTCTGTTCTCTGTATACAGTGTGCTTCATGCAGTAGTTTCCTTATCAATCTTAGGTTTCTCTTCTTTTTTTCTTTTTCTTTTTTTTTTTTAAAGATTTTATTGGGGAAGGGGAACAGGACTTTATTGGGGAACAGCGTGTGCTTCCAGGACTTTTTTCCAAGTCAAGTTGTTGTCCTTTCAATCTTAGTTGTGGAGGGTGCTGTTCAGCTTCAAGTTGTTGTCCTTTCAGTCTTAGTTGTGGAGGGCGCAGCTCAGCTGCAGGTCCAGTTGCCGTTGCTAGTTGCAGGGGGCACAGCCCTCCATCCCTTGCGGGAGTCGAACCGGCAACCTTGTGGTTGAGAGGACACGCTCCAACCAACTGAGCCATCCAGGAGCTCAGCGGCAGCTCAGCTCAAGGTGCCATGTTCAATTTTAGTTGCAGGGGGCGCTGCCCACCATCCCTTGCAGGAGTCGAGGAATTGAACTGGCAACCTTGTGGTTGACAGAACGCACTCCAACCAACAACTGAGCCATCCGGGAGGCAGCTCAGCTCAAGATGCCGTGTTCAATCTTAGTTGCAGGGGGCAGAGCCCACCATCCCTTGCGGGACTCGAGGGATTGAACTGGCAACCTTGTGGTTGAGACCCCACTGGCCCATGTGGGAATCGAACCGGCAGCCTTCAGAGTTAGGAGCATGGAGCTCTAACCGCCTGAGCCACCAGGCCGGCCCCTCAGGTTTCTCTTCTGAATCTAGCCCTGCAGCAGGGCGGTGGCTGTGGGTGTCTTCAGAGCACATCTCTGCACAGATGGTGCAGAGCGTGTGTGCGAGGCTTAGGATGGGGGCACATGCTTGGTTCCAGAGCCCACCTCTGCCACCTACTCAGAACCTCGGGCAAGCGGCCTCTTGGAGCTCCATCTTCGGAGTGAAGGGGTGATAGTCACCGGAGAGAAAGTCTGAGATGTTCTAAATTAACTCACAGCGCCCACAGTGAGAGCAAGAGAGAAGCATAGGTGACCAGTTCACAGCTGGGCCTGCTGGCAGAAGACCACTCCCATTCCGAATGTGTGTGTTGGAGCTTTGAATCAACCCCAGGTGTCTAGCCGCCGACCGCTGGACATCACTGCATCCTGCATACACATGGACGTTCTGGACATTGTCTGGAACTAATGAAGAGTCTAAAATGTTTCCTTCAGACTGCATCGATCGCAGGGCTGCTCCCTGCCTCTCCCCCACCCCTTATCTGTAGGTAGCCAGTGTAAGTTCTTTCAAAACAACTTCTTCCTTCGCCAAAACAATGTATAAAAGCGCCCCCCAACTCCAGGACTGCAGGTATGCTTGTCTTCTCCCCCCAGGCTCACTGCTCTGCTGGTGGTTTAGACTACACAACCCAGGACCTGGTCTATTTCTGGCTACCCTGTGGCTCAATAAAGCCTTTCTTTAAAAAAAAAAAAACTTTTTAGCCAGGAGAGTTTTTTTGTTCAGCAATATTGTGTCTGTTGTGATTGACGTGTCCGGACCACTCAGAACAGTGCGTGAACGTGCTCACTGCCCTGGTCACCTTGATTGCTCGTCTTTGACACATGAGGCGTACTTCCCATAGATTGAAACCAACAAATACAAATGGGGGTGTGGTTTTAAATGGATTTAAAATTCAACTGCATATCTGCAGTTTGATCTCATTTTAAAATTTTGGCGTTTACAAACAATGAGATACCAACTCGTGAGGACCTGGCATATAATAGTCAATGTTATGCTTCTGACATTTCTTAAAGATAAATGCCAATAACCATATGAAAAGAGTGTCACTGTCATTATCACCAAGGAAATACAAGTCAAAATCAGGAGATGTGACACAGGAGGGTGTGCATAGACTCAGAGGCAGGGACCTGGAGAAGCTGGAGCCCTGACTGCTGGTGGGAAGGGAAAACGCTGCAGTCACTTTGGGAACCAGCTTCGTAGTTCCTCCAAAAGTAAAACAGTTACCATGTGACCCAGTCATGTCACTCGTAGGTACATGCCATGTCAAGAGAACTGAACACACACGTCCACACAAACACTTGGACACGAACACGTATGTCAGCGTTAAAAGAGCTCAAATCGGTGAACAACCAACCGACATGTCCATCAGCTGCTGAAAGGAAACAAAATATGCTCCATCCATACGATGGAATATTATCCAGTCTGAAGAAATGAGGCTACAACATGATGAAGCTTGAAAACACGAGAGTGTGTGAGAGAAGCTAGTCAACACACACAGTATGATTCCACTGACGTGAAGTGTCCAGAACAGGCACGTCCATAGAGACAAAGCAGATGAGTGTTTGCTTACGACGGGCAGGAGGAAAGGAGGTGATAGCTACTGGGTACAGGATTTCTTCTTGAAATTGATCTTGGTGATGGTTTACATATCAGTGACTGTACCATAAACCACTGACTTGCAAGCTTTAACTGGATGAATTGTGTGGCATATGAACTACATCTCTTACTGATAAAGTTTTATTAGCTGTTAAAAAAAATACACTCCACATTTGTAAATTTAATTCATATTGTAAAATTGCTGTATTGATAAGTTGTAGTAAGTTCCTTCACATCTGACTTGAATAAGTGTCTTTTCACTGGTGCTGTGTAGTTGAATATATTGCAGCTTATAGACTGCAATATAGATGAATTTATTATGAGTGGGTCTCCTCATTCCAAGTTTACATCTCATTATAATGTATCTGTTGTCTGCCTCGCCCTGAACTAAGTGATTCACAAGCCATTTTCTCAAATCCTTCCACCCACCTGCTGGGCAGTTTGCAGAGAAGGAAATAGGCTTAGGTTGCACAGCTGGTTGCAGAGAGCATGAACCCCAGCCTAGGCCAGATCATTGCTGTCCTGTGTCACTTTAAGTTGGCATTAACTAGTGGCCAAGCCTGTGGACACCCCGGCTCCGAGCCCTGCAGGATCTGTCTCCCGTCCTTCCCAGGATGGCTTTTAGGCCAAGTCCAGGAAGGAGTCCTTCCCCTGACAGAGGCAACAGGAGGTAGAGAGCACATCCAGGAAACCAGTAAGTGACCCAGTACCCCAGAGACCCGGCACACACAGGAGGCGCAGGCGCGTTCGTTCATCGGAGCGTTATTTGGAAACGTTAGTCGAACGGAAAGTAGGTAATTCAGAGGGTGACACACGCAGCAGACAAGTGGCCTGCTGCTGGGGAAGGATACTGGGTGTATCCTACAGGCCGCTTTCAGACATTCAAAACAAGGAGCCCACACATTACAACACCCAGCAACAGCGTGTGCAGTGGGGCGGGGCACCTGAGCCACGCAGGAAGGAGGTGACACCCACAGGGTCCAAGCACCCACGCCCACAACCACCCTAAAACAGCCTCACTGGTGTTTCCAAAACCCACACCCAGTCAGGTGTCTCAGGTTGATCAGCTAACGGACAGGTGTACTTATGGCCTCACCAGGTGTCTTACCTTGAAGCTCAGATGCTAACTGAGAAAGACTGAGGTCTCGAAAATCAGAATGGAGACCTTGGGATGGCTTGCTTTATATGGGTGCCATCTTGAATAGTGTTTCATGCAGCATTTTTATGAATCGCTTTGAGAAATCACCGGATCCTAGCATTCTTGTGGCATTTTTACATTTATCATCAAAAGCTAAGCAGAGAACACCGACGGTGCCTTAGTGGGACTGCTGCTGTGCAGGCTCAGGTGAGTGACATGCTGTCTCCCAGTCACTGCAGTTAGTCCTCCCTCTGGCCCTGAGTCTCCTTGTTCAGTAAAGGGGTCCAGCTCACTCATCTTCATGGGCAAAAAGCATCAGACATAAGACTGCAGGGTGTCCTGAAACTTCAAATTTTCATTCAAAAAAAAAATGTTTGCGTAGCTCCTGTGCCCCAGGGATGGTGCCAGCACTGGGTACACAATGGTGAGCAGAATCCATCCGGTGGCACTTTATGGGGACAATTGATCACATACAAGCATGACTGTGACAGTTGGCAAGTAGAGTGCTGTGACATCGTATAGAAAGAGTGACCAGACGTCGACCCAGGGAAGGGCTCTGCGGAAACTATTTCCAAGCTGAGATCAGACATAAAAAGAGGTAACTGGGCGGGTGTGGGGCCCCCTTCCAGAAGGGGCCCTGTGGGGACACAGCCCCGATGGGGGAGCTGGTGGGGCTGGGCGCAGTTGGGGGAGGGGTCGCACAGCGCAGGGTGGCCGTGCTACGGGAGGGAGCGAGGTGCAGTTCTGAAAACATCTTTCTGGACCCAGCTTAGAGGAGCTAAAAGGAGATTTGGGGAGTTAAAAGTCTGTGGGGCTAGATCAGGCAAGAGACCAGGTTTGTAAAGAAAGGAAGTCACGTGTGAGGATTTAAGACTTCAGACAATTGCACCCAGAACTTCTGCCTTACACATTCGACTCTTTACTAAGCTTTTCCTAAGTTTCATAACTTGTGTTAGACGAGTTTTAAGTTACAGGTATATAAATATAGTATTTGATATTGAAGTAACTCCATTTTATTTACGTATTCTATGAATAAACCACTTTCTACTGAAGTATATAAATGTACTGTAGGGTAGAAGGAAAGTTTAAACAAATGTAAATATATCACTTCCCCTCTATTCCTATGGAAACATCCTGACTTAAATATATGTAAAGGGTGCGGGGAAATAGCAATCAATTATAAAAATGTCAGAAAGATATTGAAACAGGCATGATCATACAATGTCAAATAATCTCTTCAAAGGTTTCAGGGAATAATTGATATATTAAATGTCAGCCTATAAAAGGGGATCAGCTTGGAACTTTCTCTAGAAAGAAATTAGCATATTTTTGACAGTATCAATGTTTTCATTTTAGTTAATAACTAATAGAAACTTTCTTCTCTACTTCTTAAAAACCCTGGGTTTTAAACTGTTCTATGTGTTCATGACAACTCAGATCTATTTGGTTTTCTTCAATTCAAATATACCAGGGGTGCCAAAAAAATGTGTACAAGTGGACACCTTGATCAACCTTGCTCAAGCAGTAGTTTGCCGCCATCAGAAGTGTCTGTGGCTCAGGCAGTTAGAGCTCCGTGCTCCTAACTCTGAAGGCTGCTGGTTCGATTCCCACATGGACCAGTGGGCTCTCAACCACAAGGTTGCCAGTTCAATTCCTCGAGTCCCACAAGGGATGGTGGGCTCTGCACCCTGCAACTAAGATTGAACACGGCACCCTGAGCTGAGTTGCCGCTGAGCTCCCGGATGGCTCAGATGGTTGGACCACAAGGTTGCCTGTTCGACTCCCGCAAGAGATGGTGGGCTGCGCCCCCTGCAACTATCAACAGCAACTGGACCTGGAGCTGAGCTGCGCCCTCCATAACTAAGATTGAAAGCACAACAACTTGACTTGGAAGAGAGTCCTGGAAGCACACACTGTTCCTCAATAAAGTCCTGTTCCCCTTCCTCAATAAAATCTTAAAAAAAAAAAAATACTCCACGCTTACTGATCACAATCTCTGGCCTAGCATTTTTTCCGAGTTACTGTCATCACTGCTCCTGGGTTGATGACCACAAAGGAGAGCCACATCACCTGAGGGAAGGCTCCATGCAGACCCCCATAACCATCATGTGGCGTCTGAAGGAATGCCCAGATTTTCTCTTAAATATCCCAGGCTGGTCTGAGAACGTTCAGGCAGTTTTTGAAGGTGTTACACCGGTGCTCTGATAATAAATGCTTATTCTACTACCCAACTCCTGTGTCTATCTATTGGCTAAGTGGCGCAGGCAGCACGAGCCCTAATCTTGACTGGCCTCCAGTTTCACTATCATGATTTTAAATCACCAAGAATATTGAATTTAAATGATGTAATTAAAAAATTTTGGATGACGAAATACATGCATCACTGTTGGGAGTATAAAATGACACTTCCTTTCTTAGATGCATTTGGCTAAATGTTCTTGACCTACTCTGAGCCTAATGAACTGTGCGAAGGGAATTCATGGATGAGAATGTTCATTATAGATTATTTATAATAGAAGAAAGTGGGAAATGACTCAGTGTCCAAGAAATATTGAAGGGAATGGTTAAATTATTAAACATATGGGTGGCCAGTTGGCACAGTGGTTAGAGCACAGTGCTCATAACACGAAGGTCACTGGTTTGATTCCCACATGGGCCAGTGAGCTGCGCCCTCCACAGGTAGATTGAAAATAACAACATGACTTGGAGCTGAGCTGCAACCCCCAAATAGATTGAAAAACAATGACTTGACATAGAGTTTATGAGGTCCTGGAAAAACACACTGTTCCCCAATATTACCCAATAAAAATTATTTTATAAATTATTAGACATACGATAGACTCTCAGTCATAGAAAACTGTGTATGAAATTTTCATCTAGGAAAAAAATTTATGATGCGAAAAGAACAGGATATTAGATTATAAACAATACGCAGAGAAAAATGTTGACAGTGGTTAATTCTAAACTATGTAATTATGGTTGACTTTGACTTTTGAATGAACAGTATGATTTGTTTTATATGCAGGAATAATGTTATTTGTTTACAATGAGAGCCTATAACTGCCCCCATTTTTAGGTGATCGAGTTTATTTTACTCTGGCTTGGAGAGAGACATTTCTACATAACCTACAAAGACCTGATTGCTAACTACCTCCCCAGGGTGGGACTGTGAAGGTGACCCCGGAAGTAAACATGGAGCTCCTGGGTCACCTGCCTTCCTGGTTTTCATTTGGTTTGGAGAACACTGCTGTCAAGATGTTAAATTGGACAGATTAAAGTGAGTCTTTCCCAAAACTGTGCAACTGGAAATGTGGAGTTGGAATGCAGTCATTTAAAAAGCAACTTCTATCAGAAAACTGATTATGATCTTGTTAAAAGAGATCTTTGCAGAATTTGATTCAGAAAGAGATTTCGACCTCATAGAGCTTGTACTTTTCCTCCATGATTTACGAGAATTAGGTGTGCATGGAAACACGCTGCCGTTTAACAGCTACCAGGTTTCCCCCAAAATAAGACCCAACCGGAAAATAAGCCCTAGCATCATTTTTCAGGATGACGTCCCCTGAACATAAGCCCTAAGGCATCTTTTGGAGCAAAACTTAATGTAAGACCAAGTCTTATTTTTGGGGAAACATGGTATGTCTTCAGTGGTTAATTGCCTTCTAGATTACACTCTTAAGACATTGCCTTTGTTCTTTTTTCCTTAACTTTAAAAAAAATTTATTTTAAGTGTGGTTTTCCAGGACTCATCAGCTCCAAGTCAAATAGTTGTTTCAATCTAGTTGTGGAGGGTGCAGCTCCACATGTGGCCCATATGGGGATCGAAACTGCAACCTTGTTAAGGGCACCCTGCTCTAACCAACTGAGCTAACCAACTGCTCCCCATTGCCTTTGTTCTTTTAGCTGTTCATTTTATTAAAATGAATTTTTAAGTTAAATACTACACATCAGAACTCAGGTCATGTAGATTATTACTCAAAAAGTACACTTTTTATTTTATCACATTTTCAAGTGACTGATCTGCTGTCTTCAGGTCTATAAGAAAAAAATTGGAAAAGAGGTAACGATTGACTTATATACCAATTAATGCACAGTTAAGTAAAGTGGAATCCAAGCTTTCAATAATTGTACTATGTTTCCTGTAATTACTAAAACGTTTTTGTATAGGAAAAATTCAGTAAATAGAAAAATAAATGTTTTATGATTTTCATTTCAGTCAGATGGAGTTGACGTGGACTCAAGATCAAGGTGAGTGAACAGTGAGCTTCGTGTCAACATCCCATCACCTGACTAACGTCACTGGCGATGGGAGAGCACACTGGGTGACAACGTGGCTGTCTATGCTGAACTAAACGCGGGCAAGGGGTTACAGGTATGGTTTAATGTGGAGACTGACAAAGTGCCACACCTTTCAGAATACAGAGCAGTACTTTTAACTTGATGTCATGGACCCTCCTCCCACAAATAGACACACCAGTGGAGGGGGCTAGCAGAGTCCCCTGAAATCCAGGCACAAGCCTGACCTAGCGTCACACACAGGCACACACGTAAACTTAGGCCTTTCTTTTAACTTAAAAGATATTAACAGCCTATAAAAAAACTTTCAGATAGCTGAACTTCTCCCATGCTGCTTTAAATAATGGCTGTATCTGCATAAAAAAAGTGAGGTTTCGTACCGTTGAGGTTGACGCCTAATATTTCATGGAATTTGACCAAAATTAAAACAGCCAGATGGAGTAAGGGTTGGGCGATAAAGGGAAGGGACTTACTGCACCACCATCCCATGCCTGGCAGTGTGCCAAGACGCGGCCCACTGGTCCCTGCCCTCAGGCCCTGGCTTATCACCAACCAGTCCTCAGAGGGTGGCGGCCATAGTGCCCAGGGAGGACAGATGGGCAAGTGGGCCCTGCCTCATACAGCCTGGGTATGGGAAGTGGTATTTTCCCCCTAGGGACAGAATTTCAGAGTGCCCACCCCTGTGTTTTCCAGCTTGTGTGTAGCAGGACACAGGGTACTGTTGTCTTTTTTACTGGACTACCAGATGCACCCTGGTAGGTACACTCTGGTAGGTGCACCCGCTCCAATTTACCAGAATAAATATGGATAATTGGCCAGCTGACTTAGGGTAACAATTGTCAAAAAAATGGGAAAACAAAAGCATCTAATTGTTCAACTAAAGCACGCTCAACAGTCAGAATATCATGCTGGTAAAAAAAAGGATACGTGTCTTAAGTTTGTATATCCGTACACGATACATGGACATGAATCCAGCCTGAGACCTGAAGCTAAGTATTTATTTGCATCTTTAAGATTAAGTGCAAAATTCCACTGGAAAAGAGATGCTTGCTTTGTGGGGGGGCCCGGTGGGACCCTCCAGACCACTCTCAAACGCACAAGTGTCTTCTTTAAATGGTTCCATGAACATATTGTCTCAAACAGAAACTGCTCATTATAATCCCCAATCTCTAACTCATCATGATTTGTGTTTTGACTAAAGACTAATTTGAAGGGTGAGGTTAAAAAGTACTTCAATAAAATCCAATTTTTAAATAATAGTTTTTTCAGTTAAAAGTGCACTTTTGAAGGTTGGTGTATTTGGAAAAGAGCATTTGAGAAGGACTTTCATTATTCCTAAAGTTTCCATGTAGCACAGAGGCAGTGATTCGCAGTGGACAAATATGGGACTGCATTCTCCAAGATGAAAGAGTCACAAACTGCAGAAAGTGAGCTTCTCTGTCTCCTGACAAGAATGGCGGCAGCCTTGCCGCTTGCTCATGACCAGAAGTGTTGGTCCCCGCTTGCACCATTAAGTCACTGGTATTCTTCTGTAAGTTCCCGTTATGAATCCCCATTTCTTCTAGTTCCACATTAAGGACAGCTGCACATGGAGTGCAGAGCTGCTCGCCAGAAAGCCCCAAGGGCCCTGCTTCAAATCATGCCTGCTCATCTTGGGACCTGACCCAAGGCCCCAGCAGTTCGACTTG
The DNA here is from genome assembly GCF_057876585.1 of Rhinolophus sinicus. Taxonomy (NCBI): domain Eukaryota; kingdom Metazoa; phylum Chordata; class Mammalia; order Chiroptera; family Rhinolophidae; genus Rhinolophus; species Rhinolophus sinicus. The sequence goes on along the minus strand of NC_142504.1, from coordinate 118,338,779 downwards.
CGACATGAGGGAGTCAGGAGATTCCGGAGACCGTGGCACAAACTAACACCTGAAGGTCCACAAATGCTTCCCTGAGGTTTTTGTAGTGTCTTTAACCTTTGAACTGTGAGCTCAGTTCTGAAAACTTGGCTCCTCTTGGCTGGACACAGATTCAGGGGTAAAAGGTAGTCTGGTATGTTTATATCTTTAACCAAACTCTAATGAATATGTAAATACAATGGAAATGAACTCAGCTTAATTTTATCATTTTTGAGAATCTATGTTTCCCTGTGAGAACCCATCTACAGAACCAGAAATTCCAAGTTAATGGTTAATACTTTACACATAGCTTTTAAGGAATGAATTTAATTGTGTGACGTGACGTGAGCTCAAGTCTTAGGGCAGAGTGACGCTACCCTTGTCTGGATTTGCTCAAACGACACAAACATTCTTTTCTAATTACGTTTGAATTCATGTCTTAACAAAACAGTGAACTGCTCAAGTTATAAAAGAAAATACAATAAAGGTGGGGAGAGCCGTGTACAGCGCCCTGTGTTGGAGAACTTCTGTGTCACGTCTGTGGCTTTCTGAAAGCCCAGATTTATTTAGGGCTTGATGGAAAAGTCCCATTGGGTGACACCGCGCAGTGTGTGCTCGTGCTTGTCCTTGCTGTACAAAATGCCCTGCACGGCCAGTCGCGCAGGAAGCAGTTACCTGTGAGTAGTAATTCATACATCAGGATGCCACGTAAAGCCACGTATGGAAACACCAGGAAATCCTAGGCCAATAATTATCCACCAAAAAGACACTCCAGGATGATTTGACAGTCCAAAAGCATCCCAGTATTTGCTAGAAGATAGAAAAGGGTATTTCTGAGGCTTAGTGTTGCAGTCAGAGCTTGAAAATGTTCTTGAAGTTCCTGGAATAGATTTTCTGCCTGAAAAAAATGAACCATAAAACAACTGAATATTTACTCTCGATGTGGGGCTTTTTGAGCATCATGGACTAGAACCATCCATTTATACAGATTTCTGACAAGGTGCCAAGACTTCCATTCAAAAGATAAGGGGAGCCTTTTCTCTCTCTCTCGTTCTTTTTTAATATGTAGAACAAGATAAGCATGTATTTGAATTTTTTTGTTAACCCTCGATGTCATATTAAGGAAAGCCTTCTCCACCAGCAGGGCTGGCACACTGAGAGGGCCAAATGCATGACTACAGAAGCAGGCCTGGCCCCTACCTCACAGCACACAGACGCCAACTCAGACTGACCAGAGCCTCACAGAAGCTCTAGAACTAGCGAATGTCTTAAGGTAACGCGCAGAAATCTTCTTAACCTTGGGTTCCTCAGAGCGTTCTCCGTGGGGCCGACACACAGCTCATGGACGGGTGGGCCTCTGCCCCCTTGCCCTGGGGGACTCATTAGCTGGGAGGCCTGCCCAGGCCAGGCGCTTACCACAGATGTCCCTGCTGTTGGGGAGGGCAGGCCACACGGACATGCTGCTGGGTTTACAAATGGAATCTCAGACTGTTTACTGTGTAACCCTCCTCACAAGCCAGCACCCTCTCCATTTTAGAGATGCGGATGCGGATGCGGATGCGGGAGTCATCCAGAAAGTGCGTTTCGTGAAGATTTGCTGCCCTCTGTCAGCGGCTTTCTCTTCAGGCACCTTTCTCAGGAAAACGTCGGTTCAAGTCTACAACACCTGCCAAAGGATCCAGCCTTTACATGTGGCTTCCCGGTCACTACTTGTCTGCTCTCGGCCTGCGGGAGGGTGGCTGGCGGCGCCACGGGGCTGTTTTCCCGCGGGGCAGGGGGCGCGCTTTTCTGGGCGCCTTCGGTTATGGGGTCCAGCTCCCGCCCGCAGCTGGGCGCCCACCGCACGCATTCCGCCCCCCAGTCCCCTTTCCAGCAGCCGGAGGGCGAGGAGGGAGGCGGAGGCGGGCGGGGGTCCCCACTCACCGCGTCCCGCAGCGCGTCCCCGCCCGGGGCTTCCGGTCCCCGTGCGTCCGTGTGGACCCTGGGCCGACAGAGGGACCCGGGCGCATCGGGTGGATCCCGCGGTCCCCGTGAGCCGCCTGCGAGGGGAGTGACTGACACCGACGCTGGGAGCGCCAAGAACTTCGGTGCGACCGGGAATTCCTGGGCGGGGCGAGGCCGGGAGCTGAAGTCTTCATTCTGACGGTCATTGTCATTGTCGTCTGCCGGGACAAGGCCGTGGTCTGAGTGCTGTCGCAGCGCTGATTTCCTTTGTTTCATTGCATGGGACGTGATAAAGAGCGATCTTTACTATAATAATTGTTAAATATACACGACATACAAATGGCCCGTCTTAACCATTGTTAAACGCACGGCTGGGCGGTAAGCACATTCAGTGTTGTGCGGCTGTCACCACCTGCACCCACAGCGTTTCCCATCTGTCCCCGCTATACACTAAGTCCTCGGCCCCTGGCACCATCTTGTACTCTCGGTACCTACATTCCATCCGTTTTTATGCCACGTTGTCACCTCTCCTGATCGGAAGGAAGACTTTCCTTCTCCCTCCTTCCTGTGCCCTTTAGGCCCATGTGGATGGGGCCTCACGGGTCACTTCGTGGGTGGTCCCCAGGCACCTGTTTTGTACCCCTGTGGACTGGAAGCTCTGTGGGGCAGGGCTGTGTGTCTGGGTCACCCCAGTGTTCTGGGGGCTCAGCTGAGCAACAGCACATGTGTTTGTGAAACTGCCACACCTGCAAAGACGCCCAACATGGTTAGTCAGGAGAATGCGAATCAAAGCCATGCTTAAGATCCCATTCCACACCCACTGCAGTGGCTAGGATCAAATGACTGACAACAAGTGTTGGCCAGGAGGTGACAGAGCTGGAGCCTCACTCACTGCTGGTAGGAACGGGAAGCCATGCAGCCAGTGGAGAACAGCCTGGCAGCTCCACAAAAAGTTAAACATACACACAACCCCAATCCCACCTTTAGGTGTTTGTCTACTCAAGAGAAACGGCAAGTGACCACACAGGAACGTGCACACAGATTCCCAGCAGCATCACAACGGGCAGAGGAGGAGGGACCCACCCAAGTGTCCATCAACAGAATTTGCCTGAGCAGAATTGGTGTGGATGGAGTCTCAGCCACAAGGAGTGACGCTCACTCCTGCCGTGGGATGACCTTGGGAACAGATGCTCAGTGAAGAGTGGCCATAAAAGGCCACACGCTGTAGGGTTCCATTGCTAGGAAATGGCCAGAACTGGGGAGTCTGTAGACAGGAGGAGTGGTGGTTGCTGCATCTGTGGGAGAGACTGATGAGTAGTTGGGTTTCCTTTAGGACAAAAAATACTCTAAAATTAGATGGTGGTGATGATTGCACAACCCTGTGAATATACTAAAAACCATTGAATTGTACACTTTAACTGCGTGGATTTTATGGTACGTGAATTATATCTAAGTAAAGCTGTTAAAACAATAACTTTTGGAAAGGATGGCCACTTTGCTACCTTTCATGTCTTTTTAGCACCTGCCTGTTTCCCCTGCCACGGTCGCGGCAGTGGTCGGGGTGGGGGGAGGGACATTGTCTGGGCTCCTTAAGGAAGAGGGACTTGGGGGGCGGGGCGGTCATGCTGAGGTTCCCGGCTCCTCCTCAAGGATGGTTCCCCGTGAGGAATCCTGCCTGACAGCTTCTGCTTTCTGTCTGAAGGAGGCAGGAGGCCATCTGCCCGGAGGGAGGAGGGCGAGGCAGCAGAGCTCCCGGCAAGGCGGTCCCAGCGTCCCCCGCCTGGCGGGCCCGCGGGAAGAGACGCCCAGGGAAAGCCTGCTGGATGGAAGCGGGAAGCCGTTCAGGCAGAACGCGTGGGTCTCGAGGACCGGAACCCACTCAAAAATTTACAGAAAAAGCAGGGGAAATCAAAGGGTCATTTCAAAGAGCCAGCCTGCGGGGGGGTGGGGATAAGGGGAAGGTGAGAGGTTTAGAAAATAGTCGGTAACCACAAGATGGCCATGGGGTTTTGAAAATTAATTTGGGGAATGTACAGAGGGATAGTGGATGGGGGGAGGGTGTTTCACACAGTGTGAGGGATATAAATGATAAACGTCTAAGTTTTGCTTTGTCTTGTGCACCTGAAACTAATAAAATAATAATAATTTAAAAAAAAAAAAAAAGCCAGCCTGCTGAAGCCCCTCCAGGTTCCCGGGAGAATGTTCTAGTGTCTGGAGGTGGGAGGTGCGGGGCATGGTGCACCGCACCGCACCGCGTCGCATCGCAGGGGCGTCCTGGAATGCCTTTACTGTGCCTGGGGGTGGTTGCCTCACGACGGGACCCACCTCGTGGGCTGAGCTCAGGGCTGGTTTCCTTGTGGAACCAGACAGCTTTCTAGAAACCACGCGGCAGTCTCACCCCTTCACGCAGGGCAGGCCGCGGGTTCTGGGCACTTCTGACTCCAGGAGCCAGCGGAGGCTGACTTAGGAGGGGAGGTGGCAGGGGCTCCCGCAGGGAGCCAGCCCTGGTGCAGGCTCACGCTGCAGGGCCCGGCTTTCCTTGTTTGTAACTACAGACGACGGGGGCAGGCAGGGCCCGGCCACAGCAGCCTGGACTACAGATGCAAAAGGTGGTCTGTGAGTTCAAGCTTCCTGAACAGCTTGAGCAGGGTCCCTGGCCTCTGTGTACCCAACGGGCTGCGGGGAAGTAAGAGTAAGTTGTGACAACGAGGCCCCAATCCCCAGCTCAGAGAGTGGAGGTCTAGGAGGATCGCAGGGGTCTCCCCAGGTGGATCTATAGAGCTGGCCCAGGACCACCCCCCGGAGACAGAGCCTCAGGACAGGAAGTCCCTCCAGTATGAGGCCTGGCGGGTCTCCCAGGGAGGGGAGCGGGCTCAGGACCCGTCCCCTCACGGAGCTGGGAAAACAGGGAGAGCAGGAGGCAGCGTGAGGTGGGGGCTCACGCAGGCACCAAGGGAGAGAGCAGGCAGGGTAGGAGACCGTGGTACCACGAGGTGTTGGAAAGGAAGTTCCAGAAGTGGGGCTGTGGGGCAGGGCGAGGACTTTGATGTGGCCTGGAATAGAGGAAAAAGTCACGGAGGTGGGATGGCCTCTGTGTGGTGCTTAGAACAGCACACACGTCCCAGATGCCGCGCCCAAGACACAGCATCTCCATCACCAGGGCCCTTCCCGAGCCCAGGAACATGCATTTCCACGGCCATGTCAAGGAATGCCCTGCACAACCCTGGAGCTGCACAGCTGGGCCAGGTAGAAGCGGGCGCCAGGAAGGCTCACCGGTGGGGGGGTAGGGGGATCCCAAATGCTAAAAGTTCCCAGGTGCTCTGCACATGTTAACAGGATACAGTGGGCACAGACAAAGGTATGCTCAGTTTACCTGGGAAGATAGGACAAGGTGCATGAAAAGGGGGCACCCAAATTCTGTTGCTGGAAGAGGGACTAATACTATTTCCATTACTGTATTCATCTGCATAATAGCCCACAGGAGGCCGATACTGTTGCCCATCGTACACCTGAGGCCTCGGACTTCACCAGGCCGCCTGACACCACAGGACAGGGCCAGGACGGTGCAGCCTGAGGGAGCACCTCCTACCCTGTCCCAGCCTCTGCCTTCAACCAGCGGAGCAGGGAGGTGCAGGCTGGTCTCCCCTGTGCTGTCTGTTACATGTTAAGGGACCTGGGATCCTTCAGTGTTTGAGCACGGACACAGCCCTGGACCCACACCTATCTGTTCCAGCTCAGGAATCTGGGTCTCTGGGGTGATGGCACGCATCCCTAAGTTATGGTTTGTTTTATAAACCATGACTTGTTTTCTTTGGCATAAAAGTACATCTTCCCCACGCTGGATATCCACATGCCACAAGTGAAGTTGGGCCCTTACCTAACACCACATACAAAAATCAGTGCGGAAGAGTCAGACCTAAATGGAAGACTAAACCCATAAAACTCTTAGAAGAAAACATAGGGGGACAACTTCATGATAATGAATTTAGCAATGTTTCTTGGATATGACACCAAAGGCACAGGCAACAAAGGACAAAACATAGGTGAGTTGTACTTTATCCAAATTCAAAGCCTTCAGACATCAAAGGGCACTATCAACAGAATGAAAGGCAACCCACGAAACAGGAGAAAATACTTGCACGTCATATATTTGATACGGGATTGGTATCCAGAATGCATGGAGGACTCCTAAAACTCAAGAACCTGATTAAAAGTGTGCAAAGGACTTGAATAGACATCTCTCCAAAGAACATACACAAACAGCCAACAAGCTCATGCAAAGATGCTCAACATAACTAGTCATTAGGGAAATGCAAATCAAAACCGCCAGATATTACTTCACACCCACTATGATGGCTACTATCAAGTCAACAGAAACAAGTGTTGGAGAAATTGGACCCTTGTATCACTGGTGGAAATGTAAAATGGGGCCGCCGCTGTGGAGGATGGTACTGCTGAAAAATTCAACATAGAATTGCCATATGAATCCGCAATTTCTCTTCTGGATGTACACCCAAAAGGAGTGAAACTGGGGACTTGAATAGATATTTGCACACTATGTTCACAGCAGCATTACTTACAATAGCCAAAAGGAGGAAACAACCCAAGTGTCCTGCGAGAGATGAATGGATAAATAAATGTGATACACACAATGGAATGTGTTGTGCAGGGTGCCATGCGGGGTCTCTAGCCCCGCTCCCCATATAAGAACGCAGGACATGGTGAGGTCAAAAAGGAACACCCAGGAAGCCATAGATAGGAGAGTCATGCCACTATAGTCTCGCTGGTGGCTGGGTTGGAGACACAGGAAGCAGGAGCCACAAGATCTGCAGTGGGACATTCACTTCCTTTGCCTGCCAACCAACCAACCAATCAACTCAGTCCCTGCAGTTACATCAGTAGCCAATTGGCTAACCAGTTACAACTGACAGCCAACCAATCACAGTTGATGGTCATTCACTACCCGGAGCCAGCACCTCCCCACCCCAGGCTGAGAGCCTGGAAAATGCTCCACAGAATGTTATTAAGTGTTAAAAAGGAAGTTCTGACACATGCTGTGACATGAATGACCCTTGAAGACATTATGCTCAGTGAAATGAGCTGGACACATAAGGGATCAATGCTGTATGATTCCACTTATAGGAAGTACGTAGAGTATTGAAATTCATAATGAAAGACAGTAAAATGGTGGGGTTTCTGTTTGGGAAGATGGAAAGTTCTGGACTGTTATTGGTGATGGCTGCATGCACTGTGAATGCACTTAATGCTACTGAACTGGACACCTCATTGGTTACGATGGCCAATTGTATGTTACGTATATTTTACCACCATATGTATTTTTTAAAGTACATCTTCCCAGCTTCAACTGCTCAGTTAAGAATTCAAGGACCCATGACTCTCCCTCCTTCTCCCTTTGCATTTTTTTTTTAAGATTTTTATTGGGGAAGAGGAACAGGACTTTGTTGGGGAACAGTGTGTACTTCCAGGATTTTTTTTCCAAGTCAAGTGTTGTCCTTTCAATCTTAGTTGTGGAAGATGCCGTTCAGCTTCAAGTTGTTGTCCTTTCAGTCTTAGTTGTGGAGGGCGCAGCTCAGCTCCACGTCCAGTTGCTGTTGCTGTTGCTAGTTGCAAGGGGTGGAGCCCACCATCCCTTGCGGGACTCGAGGAGTTGAACCAGCAACCTTGTGGTTGAGAGCCCACTGGCCCAGGTGGGAATCGAACCAGCAGCCTTCGGAGTTAGGAGTATGGAGCTCCAACCGCCTGAGCAACCGGGCCGGCCCTCCCTTTGTATGTTTTAATAGGTGCTTTATCTTTCTCAGCTGGTCCACTGGGAACCTACCCGGAAATGATCTGCTGATCCTGAGAACCCAGTGTTCATGGGAGAAACAGGATCTGTCATTCTGCACCAAGCCCCTGGATATTTTCACCCATACTGCATGGTCAGGGATCAGATTCTTAGCTCTGTGGGAGACAAACTCTTTAACATGGAAGAGACAGTCACTCAATAGAGACCCATTTTGTTGAGAACACTGAATTTCAGGAACGGGATTTGGGGGAATCCTCTAATGCAACTGACTTAGGCAATCACACACACTAGCTGTGGGGCTGTGGGATGGGGTGTTTTGCTGGTGCAAGGATTGGGAAGAAAACAGAGTCTGAGTAAGAAGTGCATATTTATGGAACCAAAGACAAGATAATAAGAGCAGAAGCTAAATGTAAAACAGAACTTTAAAGGAGAAAACCAAATTTTTAATTTTGATTTCCACCCCATGGAGCATAAATGGCAGGGGAAGAGCCCCAGACACCAGGCTCCACGTGTATGGTCACATTTCTAAGGCTTTTAATCTAAGATGCTGCATGATTTTAAGATGCACTGTTATTGCCAAGAAAGAGAGAAATGCTGTCAATTAGACTGTCCTGTCCAATTTTTATTTTACGTTCATTAAAGAGCTCTTGTATAGTTATTGATGCTGGGTGATGGCTACCCAGCCTTCCCCGCGCTACAGTCCTGCTTTTACGTGTTTCTAAATTCTCATTTAAACATTCTGTCAGAAAAGAAGTGTTCTTTGGCAGTATAGATTTGGGTATACAGATTATGGAATTTTTTTGCTTCTTTTTTTAATTCTACAAGTTGCAATATTTTCATAATTTTAGCTTGCATTTTTTAATGCAATATTATCAACTATTTTTAAATCCACTAATTACTTACTATGCAGTTCTGGCTCCATTGATAGCAAGTGGCCTTTCTTGGAAGCAAATTATCCTGAGTCATGAGGACTTCCTGTATCGGGTGTGCATTTTAAAACAGTGGCTCTGAAACATGGCTGCACATTACAGCCACCCGGAGGCTTCAATGGGCTGCCCAGACTTTAGCTGCACTCTGGAGGTGCTCCCTACACGCCCCATGGGTCCTGAACCGCAGGTGGCTGAGCCCTGGCCACCAATCTGTCCAGATATGCCAGAAAAACAGGGCCAGCAGCAGTGATCCCAGGTGCTCCAGAGTCAGGAAGGAAGCCTGTATCCTTCCTCCAACACCCAGAACAGAGAGAATGGAACATTCTAGAGGCTTTAGAGCTGGGACAGGAAGTGGCTAAGTAGGGACACCTCCTTGCCTGTCTGTCTACCTTCTCTGAGTATTGTGTTTTTGTTTCTCTGTCCTTTCCTGTGGATACTCTGAACAGTGACTTCCCAGAAGTACCTAAGGTCTGCCCCAGAGGTTTGAGAGGAGACAGAGGAACCCTGTGTGCCCCTCCCCCACCACACCAGGCTTGTTGGGGAGTTGTTCTTGGCAAGGCTGTAACTGTTCTTGTGATTTCCCACAGAACCTACCAGGTAGAAAGCAGGCGGCCAGACCTTGGGGGAGGGGAGGGGACTCTGGTGCGCAAGCTGGGAGCAGGGGTGTGTGCCCCTGGGGCTACCCTTTCTCATTCACCAGGCCTCCCCTTTTGGGGTGCCTCGGGTCTGCCTGGTTGCCAGGGGAGCTCCGAGGGCAGCTCCTCTGCAGACAGAATCCTGGGGTCCCTGAGCCGCACCTGCCAGAGCACCTGCCAGAGCAGGGCTCTGGCACGCAGGGCTGCTGGCTTCTCACAGGCCGCCCCCATCACCTGGGCACTGGGCTCCATGCACCTCAGCTGTCCAGCATCTTTGTCCGGAGCACCAACCCTAGGGCCCCTGGGGGCTCACCTTGGTCGGGAGACACCGCAGGAATTTCTATTTTGTGTCTGTAAGGGTACCCTATTGATTCGCGTCGCAGAACGCGTGGCTGAGACCGAGCAGTAACACCTCTAAGACACCTGTGCATCTCTAAGCCTGGAGTGCTTGACGTGGAAGGGACACTCTGAGGACCTGCTGAGGCTGCGGGCTGCGCGGTGCGCTTCATTTCCCGGGTGAGCCGCCCCACCCCACCCGGCTAAACTCCCCGGACACTGAAAACTCCCTAATCCTGCTCCTCGGGTCTCCGCCTGGATCAGGATGGGGGGGCCGTGACTCCCCCGGTCAGAGAATGACCGCTTGGAAGGACCCCTGGAATCACCTGGGGGCGCGCGGGTGGCGACCCACTCCCCCTGGTCCCCACGTCCCTCCACCCGGACCTTCCCCACGACAGGGTCGTCTGCCCAGCCAGACCCTCCCTGTCCCCAGGACGGGGGTCCCCAGGCCTCGCACTGACCACAGTGAGGCGACAGGACACCGTCCTCCGCTCCTCGCGGCGCAGTGCGGCCTCTACAGGGCCACTGTCCCGGGACAGGTGGAGAGAGGGGTCCACGCGGGCACCTGGCCATAAAGGAGCGGCCCTGCCAGGCAGGAATCTCCTAACTCGAGCCGAGCGGACCGCCGAGGAGTGTCCGCTGGAGAGCTGAGCGCCGCCGCCGCGACCCCAGTCCCCGGACCTTGTTCGGGCCCCGCCCCCACCTCTCCCGGCCTGACTGTGCTCTCTAGGACCCGGCGGCGCGCGTCCCGCCCGGCGTGGGCGGGGCCCCGGGCATTGTGACGTCACGTCGAGGCGGGGCTCCGGGCTTGGTCAGACAGACAAACGGACGCCCCGCGTATCCGCGAGCCGGCGCGGCGGGTGAGTGCCAGGGCGGGATCCGCGTTGCGCGTGGGCGCGGGGTGCAGGGGGGGGGCCACTGGACGGGACCCCAGGACCAAGCTCCCTAGGACTGAGCCTCCGGACCCAGTCCACCCAGGTCCGAGCTCCGCCAGGAACCCCCTCCGACTGAGCGTCCATCTCCAGGACCGAGCCTCCCAGGACCCAGCCCTCCCGGACCGAGCACAACCCGAGGACCGAGTCTCCCCCACCTCCCGGGCGGTGCGTCCCGCGCCTCTGTCCCCCATCGGAGGCCGGTGCGCGCGCCGAGGGTTCCCTGAGCCGCCCGTGTCCGAGAAAGGGGTCGCGCCCCAGCCGTGAGCCCCAACGTGTGCCCAGGGTGCGGCCTCGGCTTCACGTGTGTCCCTGCGGAGCGCGGCGCTCCCTCTGCTCGAGGGCCCTGTCCCCAGTTCTTTATCTCTTCTCCTCTCTTGCCAGGCTCCGGTGGCGGAGGATCGCACAGGGTAGTGGCGGCCATGTGGGGGTGACAGTCAACGCGCGTTCCAGGAGCCCGTGGGAGCGAAGGGGACTTGGCCTGGTGCACGTCAGCACGCCAGCAGGGCGGCACAGGTGTTCGCAATGGACGCACAAGGCTTGGACTGGCTTTTGGTGCCGCTGCACCAGCTGGTTTCCTGGGGGGCAGCTGGGGCCATGGTCTTCGGAGGCGTGGTGCCATATATCCCGCAGTACCGGGACATCCGGAGGACTCAGAATGCCGAGGGCTTCTCTACTTACGTGTGTCTGGTACTCCTGGTGGCCAATATTTTACGGATACTCTTTTGGTAAGTAGGGGGCTCTCTTACTGTGGGGGTGCTCCCAGAGAGATGGCTTGCTCTTGGGGTTTCTGAGTGAAGCCAGGAGGTGGAAGTGTCTGTACTTCTTAAGAAGGAGCTGGTAAAATGGATGAGATTATTTCCCAGGGAAAACAGGATTGGAGAATCTCACACAGGATGTCAGTCACATCCTACCCCAGGCCTTTGTCCTCGGCCTGGCTCCCTCAGGGTATTTGCATGATGGGGGACTAGGGGGAGGAAAGAGAGGTGAGACAGGGGGGAGAAAACGAACTGAAGAAATGAATGTGAGTAACAAAAAGCCATGAGCAGTAGGAACGGCTTTCCAGTGTCCAGTGGAGCCGCTCAGGAGGGGACATTGGAGCCTGTCAGGAAGCCGCTCCCAGGCCTCCACCGGGAGGGGCACTGCCTTCAGCCTTCTCCGTTGTGTGTGTGCGTTTTATGTTTAAATAGGAAGTCAGCTTTCTGGATAACACTTAAGAGACTATTTTTTCTTGCTCCTCCCAGCCCAACTTCCTCTTATCGTTTGCATTCTGGTGAGGAACTTGACGTTAATTTTAATAGTTGCGGAAGCCAGACATAATTGGGAAGTGACTTTTCAGAGGAAATGGGGAGAGCTCTCATAGCCTCATGCTAAGACCCCCAAAGTCTGGAACTTCCCTTCCTGGAAACCCCCCCCCCTTGTCAGCAGATAATCAGGAAGGTTTCTCGGGAAGCAGGGGGCTAGGGCTTCTGGCTCCTTTTGGGCCCCGTCTGAGTAATTGTGCTTTCTTGCTCATTGATTTTTAGTCAACCTTATTGGGATATGAGTTTCATTAACTAAAATCACCCATTCTAAGTGGACAGTTTGATGAGTTTGGAGGTACATTCCCCTCCCCCCACCGTCATCACCATCACAATCATGATGCAAATTTCTGGAGTCCAGAAGTTCTGTCTGCTCTTTTGCGTCGTCCAGCCCCAGCCCCAGCCCTCCCTCCCTCACTTTCACTGTGTGTTAATTTTGCCCCTGTCGGGGGTTTTTAAAAGGTGAGTCGGTGAATCTTTCACATCACGAGTTTTGTCTCTGGGCCAGCCAACTTCTCAAGGAAGGGTAGGCAGGAGCTTATTTTTGTTTGGCACAAGTTGAAAAACTGCATTTTGAAGATTCCTCTTTTCCCTGTGGCTGAGGGCAGAGATCAACCTGTGAGACATGACTCGTTGCTTCCCTTTTCTGAAACAGCCTTAAGTCTGAGATTGAACAGATGCAGGTTGAAATACTGTTGTTCACTCTGAGCACACTGGAGGGGGTGCTGGCCACCCAGGCCCACTGTGTCAGGTGCGGACCGCGTGCCCTTTAGTTATGGAGTAAGTCTTCTCCCACAGTGGAGGGAACGGCCTGGGGTTGGATTACCTTATGGGAAAATAGTTCCATTTTGAGGTCTTTCCCCCCAATATGCTTATCATTCAAAACTGCAAAAAGAAAATAGAATATCTAACCTACATCTGAGTATCTTGTTTGGAGGAGTCAGACCAGTTTCTTGAATGCCATCTTGTCCATGCCCCTGGATTTAATTGGCATCTGAGGAGGTTGGGCCGGGTGTTCTCTCTTCACTGTGGGGTCTGAGCCTTTGAGAAAGAGTCCTGAGCTCTCAGAGGGCTGCCTTTTGTGGATTCTAACCTTTGTCCACTGGCAAGTCTGTTTCTGCACATCTGGTTGGTCCTTCCCCATACATTCAGCTTCCTGAGCTGCCCCGGGTCACTTCAGGGGTTCTGTGGTTACCGTGGGAACACACAGGGCTGCCTTCAGCCAGCATTCCAGAAGACTGGATGTGTGGGATGAAGGGAGGGCTGGCAGAGGGCATGGTTCCCCTCGAGGGTCTCTGGCGTGGGGGCACAGTATCCCTGCATTTCATGCCAGCAGAAAGGCAGGCCTCCATTTATAACTTGTGCAGGTGTGCACCTTTGCCCTCCTGGTCCCAAGACCCCACTGCTCTGAGGGTGAGGCAGATGCTCCCTTTATTCCTCTCTCACTCCTGGGTCCCCCTCCAAGCTCCATTTGATTTAATGGGCTTTTGAGGTTTGGAATGTGCCAGACACTGGGTCAGCAGCTGCCGGGTTTCCACTGTAGTGGGAGCATGGCATGAATGTACCATACGAGTTGTGGGTAGTGCAGGTGAGTGTGGGTAGTTGTGGGTAGCTCCCTCCAGGTGAGACAGGAACTGGCTCTACAGGAGAACAGTGGTGGTCTTAGGAAGTGCTGGAGAGTGCACGTCCTGAGTTGTTTGGGACCCGTGGCCTCAGAGCTCCAGTCCACCTGGGAGGCCACTCAGAGATTTGCAGTGCGAGGCGTGTGAGTTGCTCAGCAGTCTGCAGGAAGGCCAACCGCACTGTACAAAGCCAGGGTTCTGAAACTGGGAACTCCTGTTGTTTATAATCCTTACCATCCTCTTGCAAAACTAGCTGTCAGCAGATCTTAGTACATAAAATGCTGATGTACGGGATTTGGCCCTTGTGGTGTTAGAAGCCAGGAGAAGGGCTATGTGAGGCCTTGTAGCTAATATTTATTTATAGGCTTCTGATTTTGTAGAGATGAAGGGGAGGGCAGGGGCCAGGGTGCGTGGATGGTGTTGCAGGACCTTCTGACCCAGACCTTCATGCATTCATGGAGTTAGTTCCCAAGGCCCATCCCTATTGGATGAAAACACTGTATCAGAGATATGGTAGCATTGTATCAAAGATACAGCAACACTGTGTTGGAGGTCTGGTAACACTGTAGTGAAGATGTAGTAACATATCAGATGTAGTGACACTATAAGAGAAATAGTGACACTGCATTGAAGATTCAGTAACATTGTATTAGAGATGTAATGACACTGTATCTGAGATGTAACATTGTATCAGAGATACACTATCAGAGATGTAGTGACACTGTATCAAATGCAGTAACATTGTATCAGATGTAGTGATACTGTATCAGAGATGTGGTGACACTGTATCTGAGATGTGGTAACACTGTATCAGAGATGTAGTGACACTATCAGAGATGTGGTAACATTCTGCTACTAAGGACCGTAGTTGTCGGTGGCACAGAGAAGTAGATGCACACCTTCTTTGCCACTTGAGCTGTTTTCTGTTACTTTGAAGAAGTAGAGAAGATGGTCCTTGTAGAGACCTTTGCTTGGTGGACTTGGTGAAACATTGCACATTCTCTGCAATGTGTGTCTCCTTGGAGACGAGACACATACACACTGCATCCAAGAGGGAACCTGCTTTGACTGGCTTCTCTGGGCAGCAGGCCCCACACCTGTCAGGTGGGCTGTCCCAGTCGTTTGTAGTAGAAGAGGCTGTGCCAACCCCCATTCTCGGGCAGGGGAGGAGGAGGAGACGCTCTCATGACATCCCGCCAACACAGACTGTTAGCATTTAAGACAGAAAACACTTCCAGTTTGATAAGTAAGAAATGGTATCTTTCCATTTTAATTAGCTTTTAAGAATTACTAATGATATTGAACTTTGTTTCATATTTATTTTGTCCCTGTATATTGTTTGTGGAAAGTTGTACTTTTTGAAATTTTGTGTCTTGCTTAGCCGGCCTTCACCTTGAAATCAGTTAAATATTCACCTCTGCTCCCTCTCACTTCACTTTTTTTTTTTTTAACTTTTATTTATTTAAGTGTTTTTTTCCAGGACCCATCAGTTCCAAGTCAAGTAGTTGTTTCAATCTAGATGTGGAGAGCACAGCTCACGTGGCCCATGTGGGGATTGAACCTGCCACCTTGTTGTTAAGAGCAGTGCACTATAACCAACTGAGCCATCCAGCCGCCCCTCACTTCACTTTAATGGTCTCATTTTTACTTAAATATTGAGTTCATCTAGATTTGATTTTTGGTGTGGTACAAGGAGAAGCTGCAAACCTTGATAGTTTTTCCTCCAGTTTTTCTAGTCACTTGTTTCTGTTGAACATTTGAAAAACAAACTGTGTTTTTCAAATAATGGCCCAAATTGCACATGTTCAGCCTGGGAATGAGCTTGGTGGGCAGGGCCCAGTGTGACTGAGTTTGTTGTGATGCCCGCTGCTCAGGAAGTGTCTCCAGCCTCCTCAGCCTGACAGAACCTTCACTGTCCCCTTGTATTACCTCTACCCATGCTTGAGTCAACCTCCGGGATCGCTTAGGTAGCCAGTGGGGACCAGTTCTTAGAAATGACTAGGAATGTCCCCCGATGGTCTTAGGGGTAGTGTCTGCACTTTAGAGAAGAGATAAGGGGAGGCAATGGGTCAGGGGCCAGCAGGCCTGGGGCTGTGTGGTGAGTGGAAGCCCGTGTGTGGCAGAGCACACAACCCCCCCCCCCCCCACCATCTGGGCTCCGTGGAGAAAGCCTGGGCACCATACCTCTTCTGGCAGCAGCTTCCCACTCACCCAGGCCTGGCTCATCAACCCTGGCTTCTCCTACCTATCAGTGGTCCCTGGGGAGCCATGCACGTGATTCCAAGGACCCCTCTGTTCCAAGGACCCCTCTGTTCCTAGCTCTGTCCCACCGTGGCAGTCATGGGCCACCATGGCTGTGAGAGGCCCCGGGCTGCTCTGGGTTGGCTGGCGGGGCACTGGCGTGGGGCGCCTTGTGACGTGTGGTGTCTCCGCAGGTTTGGGCGGCATTTCGAGTCCCCACTCCTCTGGCAGAGCATCGTCATGATCCTCGCCATGTTGGCGATGCTGCAGCTCTGCACCGAAGTCCGCGTGGCCAACGAGCTGAACGTCAAGCGTCGTCTCTTTGCAGGTTGGTGACAGCAACGTGGGGGTGAGGCCACTAAATCTGCCAGCACTGTGCGCCTCGTGTTTGTGGGTGAAGCGAGAGCCACTCCAGTCCGTCTAGTCTGAGCAGCTCAACTCCCGGAGGACAGCTGTCTGTGACAGCCGGACAGCCGACTGTGAACGCGGTACAACCGAGGCAAATTTGCATCTGGAATTTGGGCCAGTTATTGACTGATCTCAGCATAGGGTTCTTCACCTGATCTCACTACACACGGGTTCTGCATCGGAACAGGAGGCCTGTTGCTCTGGTCCCCTGTCCTGCTTGATCTGGTCTGAGAAAGACATTGCCTGAGGGGGCAGCTGGATCTGACTGTATGCGGGTTACAGAAACCCGTTGCCCAGTGGCCCAGTTAACTGTACTTTTGTCACATGCCTGGTTAAAAATACTCCTGAAGCCATGCTTGTGTGCCCCCAGCTGAGTGCCCGCCCGCCTGGAGTGGGCAGGACGGGCCACACGCTCCGCCTATGCGTGCCTTGACTTTTGGTGACTCGTGAAATAGAAAATGCTTCTTGCTGGTTTTGTCCTCTCTTTTGGAAAGCTCCTTCCTAGTCGAGGCTCTGGGTTTGAGCACTCAGCTGATGGGCTTCTAGCACAAAGGAGGGCTGGTGCCTTACTCCTGGTGTTCTT
Organism: Rhinolophus sinicus; assembly: GCF_057876585.1. Lineage (NCBI taxonomy): Eukaryota > Metazoa > Chordata > Mammalia > Chiroptera > Rhinolophidae > Rhinolophus > Rhinolophus sinicus. The sequence goes on along the minus strand of NC_142504.1, from coordinate 118,322,024 downwards.
CTAATGACTAAATCCATGGCAGCTCTCACTTGGATTTTGTCTGTAGTTATGTGTGTGTTCAGTCTCAGGTGTTGCTGAGAGAGCATTTTCTGCACAGTGTGCTCAGCTCTGGGACTCTGGTGGCCTGGAGGTCTTGCCCTGTCCTGCGTTTTCATTCCTGACGGTTCTCTTGGTTATCTCCTTCCCTCAGTGTAGCTTCTGTTTTTTGAATGAGAGGAATGTATGCTAATTTCAGTCTTTGGAGAAAGTAGGTCAGCTTTGAGCTCTGATGCGGAGCCTGGATCAATCAGTGTCACTTAAACTGTGAAGTGACTACGCTGCTCCTGGAGTTTTGGTCTTTGTTCCTGTTGAGGCCATCTCTCATCCACAGATCTATTCTGTCCCCCTGTTCTGATTGGGGACACCACAGGGGAGATGGTGCTGGTCTTGCCTAGAAAGCCGGGCCCTTACTGAAAGGAGGTGCCTGCCGGGCCCTTCAGTTTTCCTGGGGTGAGGGCTTTCTGCTCGGGCTGCTGCCCGTCTCTGTGTCCTGTGCCCCTTTGAACCTTGCCTTTACTTTGGCACAGGTGCTCCTGGCCAACTGCAGAAGGGCATTCATCCTTGGCGGGGAGAGACACTTGGGCCACAGCTCTGAAACAGGAGACCAGGTTTTGTGACCTTGTTTGCGGTGGGGCGTGGGCTCTGATGATGTTGGTTGCCTGACACAGCACGTGTTGCCAGGCGTGCAGCATGTGACAGTTTAACATTTCTGTGACCTCGCTGAAATGCAGGCGTGTCTCCCCTCACTCGGGTTTTCCCGGCATGTCTTCAGGGGGGTGCAGGTGGGGGTGACGTCAGTGGGGACTGTGAGCAGGACATTGAGCCTCCTCGGCAGCCTCTCTCAGGAGGGTTCTGGATAAACTACCTGGGATGGTGGACGTCTGATCAGTTTCTGTTGACTTGCTGTGCTCTGTGTGAATTCTTCCAAAAGGCATATTTCTGTTCTGTTACGTTCACTTGAGTTAAAACAGTAAATCTCCAGTAATAGGTTTGGAGTCTGAAGTTTAGCAAGTGACCGTCTATGTGGTGAGCACAAAAATGCCCCCCATGTCCGCGCCTGGGGACCTGTGATGTTAAGGTTGGGGCCTCAAGGGGTGGCCTGATGTCCTCATAGGACCCTTACAGGAAGAGGAAAAGAGAAGAGCTGATCAGAGACACGGAGGTCTCCACCTGTTGCTGGCTTCGAAGGTGGGTGGGGCCTGCTTCTGACCCTGGATGGTCATCAGCTTACAGCCAGCAAGAGCGCGGAACCTCAGTCCTCCAGCCACAAGGAACCATTCTGCCGACAAGTTGAATGAGAAGGAGCCTGCAGTTTGGGCAGAGCTTGGCAGGGAAGCCCTGTCAGTTGGCTGTTCGCGGGTTCCTCCCGCCCTCTCTCTCCCCTGTCTCTCAGTCACTCACTCCTTGCTCACCTATCTGGGTTGGTGCCGGCTGTCAGTGGGCACCTTAGTGGGCCTCTGCTGGGATGTCCACATGTGGTCTCCTCTTGTGGCCTGCGGCCCAAGCTTCAAGGGTGCGTCAGAGAGAACTGGGTGGACGCTGCGTCTTTTTAAAGATCTAATCTTGGGAATCATACAGCTTCACTTCTGCAGACAGCAGTGGCCACAGGCCCACCCACAATCGGGGGACAAGGACGCCGCCTCCCGGTGGGGCACAATGAGGTCCTGAGGGAAGTGTGGGCCTGGCCTGCAGAGTGTTCAGCGCAGACCTGCGGAACGCCGGCGCTGCTGAGGACATTCCTGACGTCTCTCCTCTAGGCTGGCCCACAGACATGCTTTTCTACCACACAGGTCTGATCAGGTTGCTTTCCAGCTAGGAAGCCGGGGCCCAGCCCGTCCGTTCACCCAGCCCTGCTGGCCGCTGGCCGTGTCCTGCGCCCCCCACTCTGTCCAGTGCTGCCAACACTGACATTCATCACACTGAGTGGCACGATCTGGCCACTCAGAGGAGGGACTCGGTCTGTTCGCATCTGAGCTGCAAGCACCTGAGCTGAGCTCTCTCCTGCACCCCCTCCCCCACCCTGCCCCTTTCCTCCCCCTTTTGGGACCTTGTTCTTTAGAGGAGGTGCCAATGAATGGTGAAATTGGTCTCAGTCAGAGAAATAGAAGCAGAACGCTGAGAAATCCAGGGAGGCAGACCCCTGAAGACCAGGGGTGGTGCTGGGGAGAGAGGCGGGTGAGGGGACATTGCCCTGAAACCTTGCACTGCCGTCCTGTCCTGGCCACTGTCTGGTGTTTACTGTTAGCTGTCCACTTGCAAATTTCCATTTTCAGATAGAGTCCACATTGCCTGGGGCAGGACACAACCTTTGATCCTCCCCCTTCCGCTGTCTGATCACAGTGACTCATTGAGTCTCACTCTTCTGGTCACCACCTGCCGTCAGAGACCCCCCCGCGGGCGCTCTGGCTGTGTCTTGGGGACTTGGGCTGCTGTTGGGGACAGCGCACAGTAGGAGGTCTCAGCTGGGGGTGGGCTGGGGAGAGCAGGTGCCTGAGAATTGAATCATTGCCCTGATGTCAGGGCTCCTGGGCTGAGTCACCTCTGTGTTTGTAGCGTCGTCTCCGTGCCTCTCATGTGCTGTGTCATCCCAGCTCTCCTCGCACCATGCATTTCGCAGCCTCCTCAGCAGCTGTCTGCAGGCTTTGACCCTGGGTCTGGACAGCAGCCCAAGTTTGCACACAGATGTGTTTCTGGGGTAAAGTGGAAGCAGAGTCCACTGGATCTCTTTCCGTCAGCTCAGTGGACATGCGGTGGGCTTGATGCCACCTCTGACCTGAGAAGTTAAACGAAAATGTGGTGACTTCACTTTTGGCCCCAAATTTCCTCCCCCTCCTCTAAACACTTATTTTGGAAGGGGGTAGGTTTGGTGAAAAATAGTTCAAAAGTAGACTTCCTAATGCACAGAAACCAAAATCTTATGGTCTTTCTGTTCCAGTTTTTTTTAAAAAAAGAAATGCAAAAAGGACTGGGAGACCCCGCTGCTTATCAGTGTTAAAACCCATCTGTTTTGTCTTTTCTTCCATTCTGTTTCTGTCTCTTTTTAAATGTAGCTGCAGATAAGGAAGAAGAAATCAAAGTCGCCCCCAGGCGGTCATATCTGGGTATGTACCACACTGCATGCGGCCATCCCCTGAGATGTTTGTTTCATTTCATTGCAGCTTTGTTCCTCTCTGTCATCACTTTCACCTGTGCTGGCATCTTGACATGCACGTGACTCATTTCACTGAGTGTGGCCACGACTCCAGCAAACTAACCAACCATAGCTGTTGTCAAGCGCGGAGGAGCTCCTGTGTCTGAGAGGGAGGGAGCGAAGGAAGGATGAAAGGAATGATCAGAGTACATACAAGCTTTGGAATTCTCTTGTTAAACTTACTCTGAAGTGTTCTTTTTGATGCTATGGTAAATGGAACTGTTTTCTTAATTTAATTTTGGATTGTTCATTGCTACTTTGTAGAAATCAAATTGGTTTTCACAGATTGATCTTGTGTCCTGCAACTCTGATGAACTCATTTATTAGTTCTAATGGCTGTTCAGTGGATACTTGAGGATTTTCTGTGTACGAGATTTTGTAATCTGCAAACAGAGTTTACTTCTTCCTTTTCAATCTGGATGCCTTTTCTTTTTCTTGCCTAATTCCCCTTCTCCGGAAGTGGACATGCTTGTATCACCTGGTCTTAGGAACAAGGTACTTAGTCTTTTGCTGCTGAAGGAGTAGATTCTACGTAGACGCCCTGGGTGAGGTTACGCACCACCCGCCACCCTGGGCTTGTTGGGTGTTTCCTTCATGGAAGGATGGTGACGTTTGTCAGATGCTTTTCTGTGTCTGTTGAGATGACCATGTGGTTTTGGTACTTTATTCTATTACTATACTGTATCCCATTGATTGATTTGTGTATGTTGTGCCACGCTGGCATTCTTGGGAAAAATCCCCTTGAATCAGGAGGTATTATCCTTTTCAGAAATTGCTAGATTCCATGTGCAGGTGTTATGTGTCAGTGTTTGTGCCCAAGTACATGACATACTGATCTTTTTTCTTCTTGTGATGACTTTTAGTACCCGGCTAGCTAGCATGGGCCTTCTTTATAAAACAAGTTGGGAACGGGAAATGTTCCTTCCTTGCTGTATGTTTTGAAGACTTTTTGAAGGGTTGGTATCAACTATAAATTAAAATTAAATTGAGATGTATGGGATATACAACATTGTGTAAATTTAAGGTTTTCATGTTAATTTGATACAGTTATATGTTGTAATATGATTGCCATTGTAGTAATAATTAGCACCTCTCGTTACATAATTATTTCTCTTTTGTGTTTGGAATAGTAATTGATTTTAGTCTCTTAGTTTGATGATTGTATTACAGAACTGTTGGCTCTGGTCACTGTCCAGTGCAGTGCGGCTTTAGGGCTCCTTTATTACCCATGGAGCTTATCAGTTCTTTAAATGTTTGGTGGGAAGTTTTTAAATTACTAATTCAATCTCTTTATTGTTATAAGTCTACCCAGATTTTCAATTTCTTCCTGAGTTAGTATTCATAGTTTCTTAGAATCCGTCCATTTAATCTAAGTTACCTCATTTGTTGAATTATAGCTGTTTTTAGCATTCCCTTATAATCCTTTTTATTCCCGTAAGGTTGGTAGTGATGGTCCTTCTTCATTGCTGACTTTAGTAATTTGAGTCTCCTTGCTCTCCTTTTTCTTTTGGTCATTCTAGCTCAGGGGTGTCCAAACTTTTTTCAACGTTTTTTTACCAAGGGCCATATGCGGTAAAATACACAAACAGCCGGGCCACTCACTCGAGGTGAAGTACGTATTGCCTCCCTGGTTTATTTAAGTAAACTAAATATATTTTGGGAATTTGCTGCGGGCCAATTAACAATGGATTGCGGACCGCAGTTGGCCCGTGGGCCGCAGTTTGGACACCCCTGTTCTAGCTAAAGGCTTGCCAATTTTATTGATTTTCTTTCAAAGAACCAACTTTTGGTGTTGACTTTTCTCCACTGTTTTTCTCTCTGACTCCATGCGTGATGATTCCCAAACATGCTCGTCTCTACTTCCTGAAAGCAGGGCCGTGCACCCTGTGAGCTCACGCGACATCTTGGCCAGAGAGGCGGACACTTCCTGGCGTGACTCCAGCTCATGTCACCAGTTTCTCCTAATGTGGGCGAGGATCTGGTCAGAATCGCCTTGCGTTTCCTTTCTGCGGGAGCAGTTCTCTGACCCATGCTTCCAAGGGTCAAGTCCACCCGCGTCCTGGGGTCCCTGGGCTGCTTTCCGTCGCGGCCTCCGGCCTCGAGCTCCCGCCTCCCCCTGGGATTAATCCAGTTCTAGGTGGCACTTTGAAAGTATATACAGCGCTGTCCTCCTCAGATTTTCACTGTGTTCCTGTGTTTAATGTCAGCAGCAAGGACACAGGGCTTCCCGCTTCATTTAGTGAATAAACCTGTTTGTTCTGCCCCTGAGTCTGGTTCGTCCTCAGGTGGCTCCTTGCGTCCTGCCCCCACAGATGGTCCAGGCTCCTGATGTAGCCGCTGCCAGCCATGGGAGGAGGTGTGACTGCAGATTGTGAGGGAGGATGGTGACCAGGGCAGAGCCTGGGGGCCATTGTGCTGCGTGGGAGGGTGACCCGCACGACTGAGGCGGTGTGGAGGGAGGGGCCAGCGCCGGGGTCCCCGGGCCTCACTGGGTTTGGTTCTCTGTAAATGGGACGAGGAGGGTACCCTGCTGGGCTCGGTGGGACTGAGAGTTGGTGAGCTTTCATCCCAGAGAAATGTAACCGTCACCCGTGTAGCTGCGGCCAGGGGAGCTCAGCCACGGGGTGGGGGACAGACCGGCGTTGCCCCAGCTGATGTTGAGCACTCAGCATGTGTCAGGCTCTGTTGTGTTTCATGTGAAATTGCTTATTTAATTCTCACGTCAACTTTGTGGAGAGGACTGTGATTTCCCCTGCTTTACAGATGAGGAAACAGGCACAGAGAGGTTGGGTCACTAGGCAGATGGCCATGCAGCAGTGAGCAGCAGGGAGGAGCCCAGAAGCTTTGTTAACACCAGGCGCCACCGTAGCACAGGGGTGTCCCCTACTGTGCCTGGATGTCAACTCCGCCCGCTACTCTGCCAGCTGCACCCCCTCCACACTCCCTTGGGACCCCAACGGGGCGGCCATGCCCCCTCCCCCCCGTCCCCCTTGTTGGCCCCTGGCTCCTCGCTGGGCCCAAGTTACTTGGCACCGTGCTTGCCATGGACCCTGGTGGGCAAGCCCCTCCGTTCCCTGGGTGGTGGTCTTTTCAGGAATCCCCTGGGCATTTTCAGCTGCCCCCTGGGAGGGGACAGGAGCTCGGGGTCCGCAGGCAGCTTCTGTGAGACCAGAACGTCCAGATGGTCTGAGCCCTCCGCACTCGGTGTCTCCTGGCCTTCTGAGGACGGGGCCATCCCGAGGGTGGTCTCGCTCCTGAAAGTGGAGCACGTGGAGGCCCCATGGCTGTTCGTGTGGTCGCTTGGGGTCCACACCACACCACTATCCCCAGTGGTTTTTGGTCGCTGCCATGGCCACTGCGAGTTGCCACTGGGGGGAGCCAGCTGTCCTCCACCAGTGCTGCCTGGGCCGGGTGGGGGGTTGTGGGGGCTGCGGTTGGGGGTGGGGGTGGGGATTCTCTCGCTGCTTTGGGAGCAGGACACATTTGAACCTATGGGGACCACCACACGCAAGTGCTGCAAGACTGCTGGCCAGAGAGCTGACTTTACACTGCAGGAGGCAGTAGGGTCTGGCTTGGAGCTCAATAAGGATGCATGGCTGGAAACTACCTGCCAGGCCAGGACCTGGTGCGGCTGGACGTGGTTTCCTCTGTCCCTGCCCAGGGGTGGCCATGCTCTGTCACTCTTTTCTGCCTGGGGTGACACTGAGCTGAGACATGGGTCCTTGGTTGACCAGCATTAACATCCAGTTGCTGTGCTGGCCCCACCCCCACCCCGTGGTGGCAGCGGCAGAGTTGGGCCACGCACCACGCAGCACCAGTGCCCTCCCAGCGTCTGTGAAGCCACATCACTGCCTGCCCGGGGCCTGTGTGCCCCTCAGAGAGCAGAGGTGTGGGCAGGGCTGTAAGCAGGGGGTGCCTTCACAGTCCAGCTATGAACACAGGCGTGCAAAGTCTGTTTGACACTCTGCTTTCACCTCTTTGGGGCGTATACCCAGAAGTGGAATTGTAAGGAAGTTCTATTTTTAATTTTTTGAGGAAACTCCACACTGTTTTCCCCAGTGGCTGCACCAATTTGCAATCCCACCAACAGTGCACGAGGTTCTAATTTCTCTGCATCCTCACCAACATTTATCTCTTGTCTCGTGATGATGGTCATTCTAAGAGGTGTGAGGTGACATCTCATTGTGGTTTGGATTTGCATTTTCCTCATGATCAGTGAGGTTGAGTGTTTTTTTATGCACCTGTTGGCCATTGTATGTCCTCTTCAAAAAAAGCTCTATTTAAATCCTTGGCCCGTTTTTAAATCAGATTGTTTTCTTGCTATTGAGTTGTATGAGTTCCATGTATATTTTGGATATTAGCTCCTATGAGATAGTTTGCAAGTATCTTCTCCCACTCTGTAGGTTGCCTTTCGTTTTGCTGATTGTTTTCTTTTGCTGTGTAGAAGCTTTTCAGTTTGATGTTGTCCTACTTGTTTATTTTTGCTTTTGGTGCCTTTGCTTTTGGTGTCAAATCCAAAAAAATCACTGCCAACACCCATGTCAAAGAGCACCCTAGAAATAAAGAAGTTCAAAATATTGATGAAGTCCAATTTACCTATTTTTTTTCTTTTGTTGCCTGCTTTTGGTGTCATATCTAAGAAACCAGTGGTAAATCCAACGTGTGAAGCTCTCCCTGTATTTTGTTTTTCTAAGAGTTTTATAATCTCTTCCATTTAGGTCTTTGATCTACGTTAAGTTGTGCATATGGTCATATAAGAGTCCAACCTCAGTCTTCTTTTTTTTTTTTTTTTAAGATTTTTTTATTGGGGAAGGGGAACAGGACTTTAGGGGAACAGTGTGTACTGCCAGGACTTTTTTCCAAGTCAAGTTGTTGTCCTTTCAGTCTTAGTTGTGGAGGGCGCAGCTCAGCTCCAGCTCCCGTTGCTAGTTGCAGGGGGCACAGCCCACCATCCCTTGCAGGGGTCGAACCGGCAACATTGTGGTTGAGAGGACGCGCTCCAACCAACTGAGCCATTCGGGAGCTCAATGGCAGCTCAGCTCAAGGTGCCGTGTTCAATCTTAGTTGCAGGGGGCAGAGCCCACCATCCCTTGTGGGACTCGAGGAATTGAACTGGCAACCTTGTGGTTGAGAGCCCACTGGCCCATGTGGGAATCGAACTGGCAGCCTTCGGAGTTAGGAGCATGGAGCTCTAACTGCCTGTGCCACCGGGCCAGCCCCAATTTCGGTCTTTTCACAGTAACATTTTTTTCCCAATTTATTGGGGTGACAATTGTTAGTAAAATTACATAGATTCCAGGTGTACAGTTCTGCATTACATCATCTATAAATCCCATTGTGTGTTCACCACCCACACAACAACTTTTTAATAAGGATTTTTGTTAGTCATTTGCCACTTGACTTGCTCCTTGAGAACCTAAAATAGAAAGGCTTCCAACAGATGGACGTCAGACCCAGTTTCCTACGTCCCCGGACCTTCCCCTGCTTCTTCAGTTCTCCTGTCCATGTGCACCCTGTCCTGGCCCGCGTTCCTCAGCTCAGACCACATTCTCTCCGCAAACACAGAGCAGGGACCTCAGCCAGGTCAGATTCTTCCTCTCAACGCCGCCTCCTGTGACCTCTGTCTGGAACCCCTCTGGTTTTGCCCCCAATTCTGTGTCCCCGGTTCCCCCAGCACACTCAGGATGCCCCCATCTGCAGCTGGGGCTTCTTCACGAAGCACAAGTGGCTCACACCCTGCCATGCTGTGAGAGGTGACACCCACTCTGGTGTGGCCTCAGACCTGCAGACGTGTACCCCCTTATCCAGTCCCCACCCGTACTCTCCCTTTCTAGCTCAGAAGCTGGCAGTATTCTCACATGGGGTAAGGGAGTGGAGCTGCTGGGGGGCCTAGATCTGGAGGGCTGGGAGGACAGGGTGTATTTGTGCAGCTTGGACACCTCCCCTCCCCCTACGGCACTTCCCAGCTCCCGGGATGGCCAATGCTGACACCTCATATCCTCGCCCACACCTGGAACCCTTGCTGGGCCTTTTTCCTGACGGGGTACCTGGCTCCAGAGCCTGTCAATCTAAGTGCTGGGTCAGGGTCAAGTGTGTCACACCCCTCCATTTTCCTGACCTTTCCCGAAGCTGCCTCTGTCCCCAGGACTGGCCATGTCCATCTGCCAAAGCCTGTGAACTTCCTGTAGTTTGCTGATTTTTGTGAGTGCTTCTGATTTTGGTTTCTGCAGGACACATCTATGGACAAATGATAATATTCTGTCAACTAAGAGTGTAGTGATAGTAATTATATACTTTTACGGGGCCCTTATCATGGGTGGGACACTTTATAAGATTCATAAGATTCACTAATTTAACCACTAAATCATTATTAGTAACATTATTCCTCTTTTGCATCTAAAGAAATGGAGACACATTATTAACAGTCTAAAGTTGTGGAGGGGAAGAATGGGTGTTCTGACCCAGGAAAGAGATTCCAGAGGTTCTGGTGTGACCTTGCACTATGCTAATTATCAGTCCTGGTTTAGGATGATTGAAGGGTTTAGCATCATTTATGTTGAGTTAATATTTGTATCAAGGTGCCCTCACAAGTGCCTTAGTTGATGTCAGTTGGAGCCCCACAGCTTACACTCCTCTCCTCACACTGACCTTGACCTGTTCACTCAGTTCATGTCTCTCTCTTCACACTGATCTTGACCTCCCTTAACCAATTCACATCCCTCTCCTCATGCTGACCTTGACCTCCTCACCCAGTTCACACATCTCTCTTCACACTGACCTTGACCTCTTCACTCAGTTCACATCCCTCTCCTCATGCTGACCTTGACATGCACATGGAGTTCATGTCTCTCTTTCCCTCTTGCCCTAGACTTCGACCCTCACCACTTCTGGCACTGGAGCAGCTTTGCGGACTATGTGCAGTGTGTCCTGGCCTTCACGGGTGTAGCAGGCTACGTCACATACCTGTCCATCGACTCGGTCCTGTTTGTGGAGACCCTGGGCTTCCTGGCTGTGCTGACTGAAGCCATGCTGGGAGTGCCGCAGCTGTACCGTAACCACCGCCACCAGTCCACGGAGGGCATGAGGTAGGAGCGTGTGTCACTCCTGCCATGCCTATTGGCACTAGTGTGCCCCCCACATGTTGGGTAAAAACCATTGTACAAATCTGGCTGCTCTATTTTCAGTTATATTTGTAAAACTGCCAGTTCCAGAGCAGGTCAGGTTTGACCACCCTGGGCCTTGGACCTCCCGATGTGTGAGCATCGTCAGTGTGAGCAGATACTGAGACCCCTCATGAAGCAGATAATGTGTTGGGTTGCAGGGTCTGGGAGCCTGAGCCTCGGAGTGGGAGGGAAGTGCTGAGTGTGGGAGCAGGGACGGGAGCCCAGCAGGCTGTGCCGAGTACAGAGGTGTGCAGAGGCAGCCTGGTCCCGGGGGTGTTGTGAGTTGGGCTGTCAGGATACACATCCAGTACATCATGTTTTATTAAATTTATATCAAAGTATTTCATTTGCTTCTGAGTGATTGTAATTGGTATTGCGTTTTTAATTTCATTTTCCATGTTCACTGCCGGTATACAGAAATACAGTTAATTTGTATGTTTATCTTGTATCTAGTCACCTGACTGAACACATTAGTTTTCATTTTCTTGTAGATCCTGGATTTTCTATGTTAATAATCATGTGTAAATAGGGACAGTTTTATATCTTCCTTTCTGATCTGTAGGCCTTTAATTTCTTTTTCTTGCCTTATTGCACTAAAGGCTCTCCAGCACTATTGAGTAAGAGCAGTGATAGTGGACTGGTTGCTTGTTCCTGATCGTGAGGAGAGCACATCCAGTGTTTCATTACTAGGCGTAATATTAAGTGTAGAAAGTTCTCTATTCCTGTTTTTCTGAAACTTTTTATATTAAAGGAGTGTTGGATTTTGTCAGATGGTTTTCCTGCGTTGACTGACATGATCATATGATTTTTGTTCTTTAGCCAGTGATAATTATATTGATGATTTTCAAGTGTTGCAGCAGCCTTGCTTCCCTGGAATAGAGCTCACTTGGTCATGGTGTGTGTATGTGTGCATGTAGATGTGTATAAACAAATATAAACAAATAGTTGAATTCTACTTGCTAATATTTTAAGGATTTTTGTGTCTGTATTTATGAGGGATATTGGTCTGTAGTTTTTCCTTTTTTGTAGTTCTTTGGCTTTGGTATTAAGGTAACACTAGATGCATAAAATGAATTGACAAGTCTTCTGTTTTCTGGAAAAGAATGTGCAGAACTGATGTTAACTCTTTTTAAGCATTTACTAGAATTCTGTGATGAAACTATTTGAAACTGGATATTTCTTTTTTGGGAGTGTTTAAATTATGGATTCAATTTCCTTACTAGTTCAAGGGTTATTCAAATGATCTCTTTCATATTGGGTGAGCTGTGGTAGAATGGGCTTTTTGAGGAACTGGTACATTTAATCTATGTTGTCAAATTTAAGTGTGTAGAGTTTTCATACTATTCCTTTCTTGTTTTTTGATATTTGCGGGGTCGGGAGTGATATCTCCTGTTCCATTACTGGTAATTTATATATTCTCTCTTCTAGAAGTTCGTCAATTTATTAATCTTTTCAGAGAATCAGCTTTGTTTTGTTGATTTTTCTGTCTTAAATTTCATTGATATTTGTTCTTATCTTAATTTAGATGATTAGTGTGACTTTCTTTTTTCTAATGTAAGCATTTAGTGCTATACCCTCTTAGTACTGCTTTAGCTGTGTCTCACAAATTTGTCATTTCATTTTCATTTTCATTCATAACTATGCATGTGTATTTCCTTTAAGACTTCCCCTTTGACCTACAGATTATTTAAAAGTGTGATGTATAATTGTGTTTAGAGATATTTTTTCTTTCCATTATTTATTTCTAATTTGATTCCATTATGTTTAGACTACTCACTCTGTATGATTGCAATTCTTTTAAGCTTGTTGGAATTTGTCTTATGGCTCAGAACATGGTCTGTCTTGGTATGTGTTCCATGGGTACTTATAAAGTATATGTATTCTGCTATTGTTGAGTAGAATGTCCTCTATTAGATTCTTTGTGCTTATGATGTTGTTGAGTTTCTGTATTGAGGCTTTCTTGCTTAGTTTTTCTATCACAGCTCCCAGAATAGCGTGGCAATCTGAGGTCAGTCAATCTAACTCTATGACCTTAAAAGTGAGAAGCTGAGTCTCTGTGCAGGTTGAAGAGTGAGTTTGAGGGAGTGTGTATGCTTCCTGGTAAATAATCTCCTGTTCAGAATTGTGTGTTGAAGATGTGTGCACACATGCACAAGCACTTATGGAAAGGAACAGAAGCCTGAAAAATGACAGCATGAAGTTTTTCTCTCTTTTTTTGCGGACCAACTAGTACCAGTGACTGGAGCCATGGGAGATGTAAATGCCTCCTTGGATCTGGTTTGGGACACTCGGCCTCAAGTCCATTTCAGACAGAAGACCACTAGGGGGTGTGAATGGGAAGGGACTCGTGGATTCTTCCCTAAGTACACTCGCTTCACTATCCTCCTTGCAGAACGTGTTAAAGGACATGAGCACATACACACACACGCACACTCGTGCACACACCCACATACACACATGCCCGCTCGTGCACACACCCACTTGTGTACATATACTCACACTCATTGGACATGTGCATGCGCGTGTGCAGTCATGTGCACACGTATTCACACACACACGCTTTTACTGCCTTGAAGCAACTGTAAGAGATATTTTGAATGATTTCCTTTTAATATATAACATATTAAGTATTCGTTGCTTCTGAACCAGTAATAAAAAGCAATGGCGCTTTTGAAGTCGCTCTACCAACTTGATGCAGGCAGATTCTGTGGGATGGCTGTGTGCCCTCCCCCCATGTTTCGTGCACCTGAAGACTGTGCCCTGGCACCTAACTGGGAGAGCCTGGTGGGTGGGACAGGTCAGAGAAGGCCCACCAGGTGGAAACCAGCGTGGGGAGGGGACAGAGAGGCACCAGGAATGCAGGACAATGTCACTGCCGATGCTCCAGAGGACGGCGTCAGCGGACGCCCACTACAGGCCCTGGTTGTGATCTTGTGGCACGTGAGGAGGTAATGAGCGGGAGGGAGGCTGCTGTGTGTCTGTGTGTGAATGTGTGTGTGGCACGTGTCACAGCCATCGTGTGGCGGGGGACAGGAGGCGCAGGCCACCCACTGTGGCTGTGCTGGGCAGAATTTGAACCCACCTCTCTGGGGCAGCAGTTCCGGGCTGCCCATGCCAGCATTCCTAGTCCCAGCCGGACACTCAGTGTTCGTGCCTGGCGGCCACACCCGGGAACCACCTCACCTGCTCCCACTCTGGCCTTGCACTTGAACTCTAGAGCAGCAGCTTGGAGTGATGGCTCCTTGGGATGTGGGCAGCGTGTCCCCGAGGTAACGTCTGCCTCACTTGGCAGCCCCCAGGTGCTTTTCTCTCTGCCTCCTCGACCCCTAACAGGCCAGGTAATTGTGGGAGTAGAGGATGTTCTACACGACGTGTGTGGTTATGTGCATGTGTGTATACGCGAACACACACGTGCGCATACACCGTCCAGTCAGCGGCTCAGTAAAGAGGAGGGCTGGCATAATTAGGGTTCAACAAAAGCCCTGGAACTCTTTAAAATATCTTCATTGAGATGTAACTCATCATTCAATCACCCAAGTAAAGTGCACGTTCAGAGCTGTGCTACTGTCATGACTCTAGTTTGAGGACACATCATCACCCCACAGAGAAATCTTGTGCCATTGGCAGTCACGCCCCATTTGCCCTTGGCCCCAGCCTACCACTGACCTGCTTTCTGTCTCTCTGGGTGTGTCTGTTCCAGACACTTCATATAAATGGAATCACACAGTCCGTGGGCTTTTGTGCCTGTTTCCAGCATAATTCCATCCATACACAATGTCTCCATGCCCCCTTCCTTTCGAAGGCTGAATAATGTCCCGTCATACGGTACAGGACGTTTTGAGTATCCCTTCTTCAGTGACGGACATTTCAGTTGTTTACACTTTTTTTTTTTAATTATTGGGGAATACTGGGGAACAGTGTGTTTTTCCAGGATGTCAAGTTGTTGTTTTTTTCAATCTAGTTGTGGGTGGGTGCAGCTCAGCTCCAAGTCTTTGTTTTTAATCTAGTTGCAGAGGGCGCAGTTTACTGGCCCATGTGGGAATCGAACCAGCAGCCTTGGTGTTAAGAGCTTGCACTCTAATCAACTGAGCCATCCAGCCGCCCCCAGTTGTTTCCACTTTTAGCGATTGTGAACAGCACTGCTGTGAACATTCGTGTGCAAGTTTCTGTGTGGACGTGTGTTTTCCTTTCTCTTGGAAAGGAACTGCTGGTTCACATTGTCCCTCGATGTGTAATCATTTGAGGCACCGCCAGACTGCTGTCCCTGTGGCTGCACCATCTTACGTCCCCACCAGCTGTGTATGGGGTTCTAATCTCCCCACATTGTCACCAACACTGCTTACCGTTCCAGCCGTCCTAGTGCATGTGAAGTGGGGCCTCGCTGTGGTTTTGCGTTTTCATTCGCGTTTCCCTGGTGACTAATGGTGCTGAGCATCTTTTCATGTCATTGTGGGACATCTGTACCTCTTTGGAGAATGGTCTGTTCAGATCCTTTGCCCATTTTAAAATTTGGTTGTTTGTCTTTTTATTGAGTTGTAGAGTTCTTTAGCTACTTTGGAGACTAGAACCTTTTCACATATGGGATTTGCAAATCTTTTCTCCCCTTCTGAGGGTTGTCTTTGCCCTGTCTTGATGTTTTCCTTTGCAGCACAAAAGGTTTTAATTTTGATGGAGTCCCATGCGTCCTTTTTAAATTGCCTGTGCTTTTGGTGTCATACTCAAGAACCCAATGTCTAACCCAGGGTCACAAAGACATACTCGTTTGGGATGTGTGGATTTTGAATTATGGGGAACTTTGGGTGGGTGGGAAGCACGGCAAGGTCTTGGCAGGCTGTGAGGCGGGAGTGACGGGTGCGTTGGCAGCCTGCAGGGGTCGACGTGTGGGAGCCTCCTGCGGGATGTTGGGATAGGCACAGGCATCTGGCTCTCGGCTCCCGGGCTCTGGTCTGGGAGGGGCTTTCTAGGCTGCCGGACAGGCCACGGATGAGGCAAGAGGTATTTTAGGAATAGTGATCTGGCAGCGCAGTTGGGAGGCAAAATGCTGGAGCCAAGAATGAGGTCATGGGAGCTGGGATTTTAATGGGGGTTAGGGGGGAAGGCCAGGTGCAGGAGGTGGCAGCTGGAGTTGGGGACCTAGAAAAGGGTGTCCAACTCCCAGGCCACCAGCCTGAGCTGGGAAAACGCAGCCTGGGGCCTGGGAGGTGACAATCTACCCTCCCACCCAAACTAGCCCCATCTGCAGAGTTCTCTGTGCTCCGGGGGTGGGCTGTCTATACTGTCGGGCCCTGTGCTGGTTGAATTTCCTCACTTGAGGACGGGGCTTCCTCTGGTGGGACTCCCGCCACGAAGACAGGGCCAGGCCCAGCCCCTTGCAGTGGCCCAGTTTCAAACTAAGTGTCCATTAGCACGTCCCTGGCATGTTGAGCAGCCATAGCAGAACCTCTGAGGTGCCCACTTGTTCGTTCGCATCACTGTTGAGGTTGAGGGTTACATAACAGCCCATGTCAAGGAAGAATGGGAATTCATATCTTGTTTAAAGTCCCAGGAGACGTGTGGAGTGAGTACCTGGAGTCTGGCAGACATCAGCAGGGCACCGCGCAGTCTTGCGGGGACCAGAGGGTGCCAACAAGGTAGTTGTCATGTGTCTGGGGTGTCCCTGCCCAACGTACCAGGGCATTCCCTCTGATGAGCAGAGCCTCAGGGCCCGGGCGGGAAGAACTGCAGTAATATCTGACTTGCTCTGCCCCTGCCCCCCGCCCGATCCTTCACACAGGCGTCTGGTCGTGGGGCCCCAGCCAGGCTCTCAGATTCCTGTCCCCATGCAATAGATGACTGAGGGCCAAGGCCAGGTGAAATGTCTGAGCAGCTAAAAATGTTCCTGTGTGTCAGGCAGAGCCCAGCTCCGGCAATGACCTCACATCTGCACTTGCCAGAGTGAAGTGCGCACCTGTGCGTTCAGGGCCCCGGGGGACACTGACCAGGCAGGCACCAGGCAGGCAGCGCCAGGACAGGCAACAGGTGGTCCTGGGACCCAGTTCCAGCTCCAGCCGTCCCACCCCATCCCTTCCTCCCCCGAGAAGCACCAGCTATGTACCCTTGGGTGAGTCCCTTCACCTTTCTGTGCCTCAGTTTCCTCCTCCATGAAAGGGGTGCCACGCAGGCCATCTCTTGTTTTGGGATGGGGTTGGGTCCTGGCAGCTCTCTGCACATGTGGCCATTCCTGACGCATGCATACATGAGGGTATGGGGTGGGGGGGCTGCCTTTCACACGGGAGCCCTCAGTTCTAGTCAAGCAAACCAGGCCCGGAGCCACACCTGTCAGATCTGGCTCAGGTCACAACATGTCCCCTTTACAGCCCCTGGCTGTCCTCCTCACTGTGGCCGCCTGGCGCATGACTGACCTGGACGGCAGCCAGTGGCTCTCAGGGGAGCTGACAGCCCAGCTCCTGCTATTCTCCCACCCACCTCCCTGGTGGCTCTCAGGGGCTGGGTCTGATCCCCCCAGGCTCCCCAGTGCCAGCACGTGTGCGACTGGATATGTGAGTCCAACTTCGGGAAAGGACTTAGGAGTCAGACATCAGCTGGAGACCTAAGAAGAGATAAATGCAGATGCGTCTTTGTGTGGAAGGTTCCAGAAGGAACCTCCAATAAAACTGGGCAGTCCATTTACTTCCTGTGAGTGTGGAGACCAGTGTGCCTGCGATTGCAAAACGGGTTTGGCTGAGCGTCTAGGTGGTAAGGGGGAGTGTGTTCTGTAGTGACAGTTCGCAGTGGGGACTGGGTGTTGTGCCATGTACTCCACTCCGGTTGCAGTGTGGACGAAGCAGTGGATACGAAGGGTGGGCGGGCTGTGCTGGTTCCTGGGGTGTCAGACACCATGATTCTGGGATCAGCCTGAGAGGCGACTCCTTTCTTCTGTGCCTGAGCTCTGTGCACAGAAGAGAGGAGGTGACAGAAAGCTCAGGGCAGGGCCCCTGGGAGGTGGGGGTTGGGAAGCAGTGGGAGGTGACAGCGGGGAGGTATCTTGGAGGAAGGTCTGAGGCATCTGTGTCAGCACAGGACGCTGCAGGTAGGTCTAGGGGGTGTTAGGAGGGACAGGCTGGGGTCTGGGTGTCCCCTGACCTCTGGGTGTGCCCCCTGATTGTGGGCATGTCCCTGACCTTGGGTGTGACCCCTGACCCCGGGTTTGACCCCTGACCTGGACGTGCCCCCTCACTCCTGGCATGTCCCTGATCCCAGGGGTGCCCCCTGATCCCAGGCGTGCCCCTGACATGCCCCTGACTTGGGCTTGTGTCTCCACAGCATCAAGATGGTGCTCATGTGGACAAGCGGCGATACCTTCAAGACGGCGTACTTCCTGCTGAACGGCGCGCCCCTGCAGTTCTCTGTGTGCGGCCTGCTGCAGGTGCTGGTGGACCTGGCCATCCTGGCACAAGCCTACATGTTCTCCCGCCACCCCCCAAAGCCTGCCCCCCACACGGTGCACCCCACCAGTGCCAAGGCGCTGTGAGGCAGCCCGGCAGATGAGGACATGCGACCGTGGGCCCGAGACGGGTGACTAGGAGCCCCAGGATCCAGTGTGTGTGACCCTGAGCCCAGCACGCAGGGCCTGCAGTCTCAGCGGCAAGGGCATTCGGAACGGCCGGGTCCAGGGTGTGCCCAGCCTCATGAGAGGGCAACGCACCAACACAGGGCCAATGCCCTCGTTCATCTGGCCGGAGCTGGCCTCTCCAGGGCCACCTGCACGCGGCCACCCCCCAGGATTCAGGACGGGGCCTTGGCCCTCGGCCTGGCAGCTACATTGGCCTCCTCCCTGGGGGTGAGGGCACAAGTCCCGGTCCGTGTCAGGCGGGCACTGGCCAGAGTAAGCTCAGGGGGTTTGAATCAGAGCCTGAACTTTTCCACGAGTCCTAGAGGGGGCAGCCGGGTGTTGGGGGTGCACGTGAGATCCCTGACGGCCGAGGGCCCAGGGCTGGGCCAGCAGACGCACACAGCCACCCCCAGGAGGGCTGCACGTGCAGCGTTTCCCCTCATTCTGGGAACGCACACTCCTGCAGCACATGGACGTGATGTCCATCTTCCGGGACGGGGACAGGTGAGGCAGGCCTCCCTGTCGCAGCCCCGAACCCACACTCCGCAGCTCCCGGGCCTCAAGTGACTTCCAGGGTGATGGGCCATGGCCTGGTGAGGGGGTCTGTGCTCACTGTCCTCCTGCCTGTGCACCGCTCTCCATGTCTGCTGCACCTGGCTGTGTGGGGGCCTCTGGCCTGACACCAGGCACCCCACGTTTGTCCCCCCTTTCAGTATTACATGAGTGTCTCCACCATGCCCAGCAGCCCTGTGCCAGCTCCCAGGCCCTGAAAAGCCAGGCGTTCCAGATGTTTCCGTGTGGCTCCCACAGGCATCGCTTTCCCTTCTGCTGGGTGGAGGGGTGGCTCTCAGTGCCAGAGCTCGAGAAGGACCTTGTGGCCAGTGGGGCGTCCCTGCGATGGCCGGTGAGAAGCTTTTGAAGCCAATTCCTCCTCCTGAGTTTTCCTGAAAAACTCCTGAATGTTTCAGTGAGGATCCTGCTTAGTTCTTTGGCCTGAAAGATGCTTTTAAAACATTTATTTTAAAAAATGAAGGCAGATGTCTGTAGCAGTAATTGCCTTTAAACTAAAATGTCACCGATGGCAGTGGTGACCGAATGTGCCAGGTGTGGAGCACGCAAGGCTCTGCCAATATGGTGACTTTAAATCAATAAACCGCTCGCGGATGCAGTGTGGCCTCGTGAATGGAATCCAAGTGGGACCAGGACAGAGTGAAGCATCGGTCCCCTGTTATTTCACCTTGGGGGTCCCCAGGGAAGGGCCCACACACGTCCCCTCCCAGGGCACATGTGGCCTGTCCTGTGAGACTTGGGCTGCAGCTCAGTCTCCCCCGAACAGTCAAACCCTGAGGACAGTGACCGCAGGAGCCATGGCTGATGCCTGCCTAGGGGGCTGGGCAGGCCTGGCTGCGCTCACAGGGGGGTGGTAGGTGGTGGCCACGTGCCGAGTCCACTGTGGACACTCCGTTTCCCCATCTGATGAGCTGACGTGAGCACCTTGGAGAAAGCAGACAGTGGGAGACAGGCTTTGCCTTCCAGTGGTTTGTGGACCCTCAGCTCCGTTTGAGCCCTGGTACGTTTCTTGGTTGCTGGTAAGACCAAGTTATTTCAGTTCCCCTGCTTCCCAGAGCTCCTGTTCGCTTGACATTGACTGACAGACTCAGTAGGTGGAGCCCAGGGGTTCCTGTATACACTGGGAGTGAGGAGGACACAATGAAACCCAGGCTGCCTTGTGGTGGCCCCTGCAGGGCGCAGCTCAGTGTACATCCTACCAGGTGCCGCCCTGGGATCCAGCTCTGGGTATGTACCTGGCCCCACCCTGGGGGGAGCAGCGTCAGAACGAGGCTGGGGGTACTTGGGACTGAAGGGACACGCCTAGCTGTGCATGCACAGACACTGTCTAGGTAGAGGGCCCCACACACTGCATGTCTTGTCTTCGTGGTCACAGGGAGCTCCTTCCTGGCACCCCCGACCCCTGTGCTTTGGGGCGGATGCTGGTGCTGCCTGACAGAGAAAGCCTTACAGGAGAGGTGGCACCGCATGAAACGTCTGCAGAAGCCCCATCCTGGCTCCCGGCCCCAGCCTCCCCTTCCTCCTGGCTCATCCCCCCCACCAGGACAGGCCCTGCTAAAAGCTGGGCTGGATGGCGATGGGGTGGGTGCCTGGCATCAGTGGGGTCTCCGGGTGGTGCGGCTCCTCTTCCTGCAGGGTCTGTGGCAGCAATGTTCCAGGGGTCCTGGCTCGGCTCTACAATGAAAAAGTGCAAAGCAGCATGCTTGGGAAAGCTCCATGCTCCATCTCCAGAGGAGAAAAGGCCCAGGACTCTGTGACGACAGGCTTCTAGCAGCTGCACGCCCAGGGTCCCTGCCCCCATCCCCTCCCTGAACCTCCTCCAGGCCTGGAGAGGGACAGAAAGGTTCCTCCAGGACACGGGGTGTACCAGGAGGCAGGGTGCAGTCCGCAGGGTCCATGGGCAGAGGCATTTCAGGGGAGAGCTGTGAGGAGGTGACCAGAGAGAGTGTTACGGAATGAGGTCAGAGGTCAGGGCTGGGCCCCCAAAGGGTCATCAATGTCACACCTCTTCCTATCACTTGGCAGGGATGAGGGCTTCTGCAGAGCTGGATGCACAGGGAAGGCCTTCCTTCCACGGGGACAGCCCACCTTGGATGTGGCAGGAGCAGGGACTGCCCCTCCTCCCCCATACTGTTCCTCCAAGGACTGCCCCTCGCAGGCTTAAGAGCAGGGAAGTCAGGCTAGGCCTGGGGACAGTATGGCCTCGTACTCGCTACAGGCTTGGAATTGCTGGGACTTCTTCAACTTATTTTTATCTCGCCATAAAGTCCAAACTTCAACGGGACTAAAGGAAGAACAGGCTGGCGGTGCCTTCAAGGAATTACTTTTACTCAAAGCACAGGGTGGCTGTTGTCCCTACCTCCGAGTCAGGCGTGCCAGCCTGGGCGGAGTCCTGGGGCAGCGCTGGTCAAGCAACATGCACGTGGACGGGAGCGCGAGGCCCCTTCCAGCAGCGGGAGCTGCTGCCCCGAGGGCGGTCCCTGTCCCTCTGCAAGCGGTGGGAGGTAACGACTGTGGTTCCATTTCTACAGCTCATGAGGGGCAGCCTCCTGTGCCAGGGACGGCCACGGCGACCTCTGGGGGCAGGGTCTCCGGGCCAGTCATGCTGGCCCTGCGCGCACCCACTCGCGGTCCGTGGAATCCCCGGCCGTTCCAGTGCCGTCGGGACCCTGCGAGCTGTCCTCGGTGGCGCTGGCGGAGCGCGTGCTGTCCTCGCGCAGGGCCGGCGCGGGGCTGGCGACGCGCTGCTGCTGCTCCTTGAGCTCCGAATAGGAGCGTGAAAAGGTGTGGAAGATGGAGGTGACCGGGAAGGCCATGAGCAGGATGCCGCTGAGGATGCTGCTCAGCGCCACCACCTGGCCCGGCAGGCTGCGCGGCACCATGTCGCCGTAGCCCACGGTGGTCATGGAGATGACGGCCCACCAGTAGCTGGCCGGCACGCTGGAGAAGTCGCGGCGCGCGCCCAGCTCGCGCTCGGCCAGGTGCACGAGCGGCGCGAAGAGGGCCATGGCCACGCAGAGGAAGAGCAGCAGCAGCCCGAACTCGCGCGCGCAGCGGCGCACCGTCAGGCCCAGCGAGCGCAGCCCGAGCGAGTGGCGCGCCAGGCGCATCACGTAGAGCACGCGCAGCGCGCGCAGCAGGCGCAGCACCAGCCCCGCGCGCTCCAGCAGCTTGTTGCCACCAGCGCCCGCGCCCGCGCCCGCGCCCGCGCCCGCCCGCGCCGCGCCGCCCGCCGCCAGGCCCACGAGCAGCGACACGTAGAAGGGCAGGATCGCCAGGATGTCGATGACGTTGAGCGGCGTCCGCAGGAAGGCGCACTTGCTTTCGGCCTGCAGCGAGCGCAGCAGGAATTCGAAGGAGAACCAGGCCACGCACACCGTCTCCAGCACGAAGAGGTTGCGGCACTTGCGGGAGCACTCGCCCTGGAGAGGAGAGGGACACGCGTTGGGGGCAGGGAGGCCTGCGCCCTTGGTTCCCCAGGATGGGCGGATGTCACAGCCAGACTGCCCTGATTCCGACCCCAACGCAGGCAAGTGTGCCACTGCAGGAGGGCCAGGGGTGCCCACTGAAATGCCCAATTCCTGTCAAAAAAGGGCTCCATTGGAGACTGGCTTGAGGAATGAGCTCAGCCGATCTGCTCCCCAGCAAAACTGGTGAAAATCGTTAAGAAAACAGCCATTCAGAGCCCCTGGAAACAGTCCTGAGGGCAAGCAGCAAATGCAACATCAAGAGACTCTAAGAAAATTCCTGAAGGCCAGAGTCCACTCTTTGAACCAAGACCCCCCCCCCCCCAGCCCCAGCCCCTGCTCAGGGAGGAGACTCCGCTCCAGAGGCTGCAACTCCCTCCCAGGTGGGGCTTTCTCCCGGGAGGAGGGGGCTTCAATGTCTCTCCTCCGGCCCCCAGCTGAGTCCCAGGCGAGGGGGGTTGAGAAGAGGGCCACCTCCCGCCCCAGTGCCAGGAGAATACTGGGACCCCGGCGCCTTGCCCTGGCTCAGGAGGGGTTTTCATGTCAGGAGCGGCCAGCAGGGGGACCTCAGCCTGTGCCTCCCCCTACCAAGGAGCACGAGCTCTGAGAATGGGGGTCACCAGAGAAAGCAGCTTGCCACTGTCCCCACCCAGGTCCAGAGCTCCCCATTTCTTCCCAAAGGATCTGACTTTGTTTGCAACAGAGTGTGGAGAAGTTCAGGCCTAAAAGTGCCCTCAAGAGCAGTGGAGCTTGTGCTGAAGGAAAGTGGGTCCAGTGACAATGGGCCTGGGCTGCAGGGGAGAGCTGGGGTACAGGATGCAGAGGGGAGCCCGGCTGGGTCAGAACAAGTGCCAGACTCGGCTTCAGAAGCCCCACTTTGATCAGATCTTTTTGTAGAGGAACTGGCAGTTGCTCGGGGCTGGTGGGGGCGAGGGCACTGACTGTTACAAACACAGCTCTCTTTGGGGTGATGGGAATGTGAACGAGCCTCCGGTGAAAGCTGCACAACCCTGTGAATACACGAAAGCCATTGTACACGCGAATGGGTGGAGGGTATGCAAGCAAATCATCTCAGTAAAGCTATGTTTTCAGAAAGACTTCATTTCTGAGCAAACCCCAGAGTGTGGGGCAGGCTGGTGTGGGGACAGCAAGCCTGCAGAGACGCTGCCGGGAGTCCCGTTGTTGGCAGCTCAGACCATGGAACATGCAGACCCCTCAGTGCTGCCCAGCTGCGGGTAGCTCGGCCTGGCCATGTCTCCCCCTGGACTGTGAAGCCCAGGCAAACCCCCTCCCAGGTTACATCAGGGTTGAGGACCTGCTAATGTCAGGACACGCAGGTTCTGTTGATGGTCACCGCACAGCGCAGTGTCCGAGCTGTTTGCCAGAGCAGCAGTTTCTGTCCACAGTCGGAAGGCCTCTCCTGGCCATCGAGAGCACACGCAACCTCGACTGTTGCCACTCCAGATGCTCTCACTTCCACTTTATTCCACAGTAACTGGGGTGCTTGTCACACCTGCTGCCTCCCTTGAGGTGCCCGGCCGCAGGTGAGAGGGGTAGAGAGCGAAGGCCACACACCCACTGGAGACCCTACAGAGGGGGTGGGAAGTGGGGCCCATCGGCCCCTCTGGCTTGGGGCTCCAACAGTGACAGAGGCTGGGGGCTTTGAGTCAGTATGGCTTCTCTGTCCCAGAGCACGGAGCAGCCCCTTCAGTGAGCCTCCGTGACAGTGTGACCGCACCAGTTAGCTCTGACAGCTCCTCACTGCCTCCAAGCACCAGGCATCGAAACACCTCTGTGGGCCGAGGCTCGGGGCACTGCAACCTGGCAGTGAAGGATGGGGAATGTGTGCGCTGTTATTGCTGGGTCACCTCTCCTGGGAGCCCTGGGGAAACAAGGCTCACACTGGGTGTGTCATTTTGGTTTAGAATGTATGTTTTAGGATCAGAGAATTCAGTAGAACTTGCTGTGGATGTTTAGGGTTCGGGTACTTCTAACTTTTGTCCTTGCAGACAAGATGGAAGAAACTATTGAGCAAGTCACCCTAAGCTAAGGCCTGGGTCTGGGAGTCTTTCCTTCCTGGGAGGCCACGGCCGCTCCTAAATGGCCCGCCATAGACCCAGGACTGGCGCTGAGGTGCAGGCCTTGGACAGACCAGGTGGGTCCTGAGTGCATGCCCTCTAGGTCCCGCAGCTGGAGGCCACGGCACGGAGGTCCCATGCAGCTGGGGTACACGGGGTGGGGACAGGTGGGTGGTCTTGCTCCCCTCTCTGACTGGGTGTGCCCCGAGGTGCCCACAATGAAGAAGCACATTAATTTCATTGAGGACGCTTTGTTCTTAGGTTCTGAAAAGCTGTTGGCGACACATGGCAAGTGTTTTGCTCCAAGATAATTTAGGATTGAGTGTGTGCCACAAGATTTCCGGGCGTGCTTTCCAGCTGTAGGTGGGCACATGTGCCCGACAACAGGCCTTTGCTCCTTAGATGTTTCATATTATCCCCAAGCCACTGTGCTTTCCTGCAGATTGCAATGGCCAACTCTGGTGTCACAGCACCAAGGCACCCTGGCGTTTGAAACCCCTCAAGCAGGAGGTGGACTTCCTTAAGGAGAAAGAAATATCTCACATCTGCTTAGTTTGAGACCGTGAGCACAGCACAGGAAGTGCGGGGACAGTGGCGTCCCCAGGAATAGCACTTGCAGTGAGTGGCCCCGGGCTGGAGGCCTGAATGTGGATGAACCTGGAGGACATTATGCCGAGTGCACAAATTATACAGAGCACAAATATGGTGGCATCCAGTTATGTGAGGTATTTGCAGCGGTGAACATCCTAGAGGCAGGAAGTAGACGATGGCTTCTGGGGCTGGGGCAGGACACTGGGGAGACCGAGTCGCAGTTTTACAAGATGAAAAGTGTGCATGGATGAGGCGGTGGCTGCACAGGCTGTGGGTGTATTTACACCACTGAACAGCACGCTCAAAAATGGACAAGAAGGCAATTTTATGTATGTTTTACTTCACACGCACACAACACGGGTGAAACATAACTTTTGCCCCTGCGGTACTGCCAACACCCACCCTTCTCAGCACCCACGCCGTGCAGTGGCCCGGGTTCACCAACACCCCTCACAGGGCGGTGGGCGGCACGTGGCCATACTCACCAACCCTGCACGACAGCCCTGTAACCTGAACTGACTTGGAAAGACAGTCCCTCTGTGGTGTGAAGTGGTACTTCAGGAAATGGGGAAAGGGTGGGGGTAGACAGGACGCCAGAGAGGATTCTGCAGGGGCCTTGGCCTCTGGGATGCTGTCACTGGGTAAGTCCCTAACGCCTCCTGTCCCCTGGTCCTTATCTAAATGACCACCCTCCGGCATACTGCATGCAGTTATTGCCACTTAGAAAACCCAAACACGTCAAATATCTTTTTAGAAGCAGAATCCGACACTTGGATCTGGTTAAGACAACTGGAGACAGCTCAGGCATCAGACACCCCAAAAATGAATTCCCTGAAATTTACAAATTGAACCTGCAGTCAGGGTTGCCATTCTCTAGGGCACATCAGCTAATGGCCAGTGTTCCCGGAAGACATGGGATATTTCCCTTCAGCTCCTAACTGAACAATGAACTGATAACTGCGAGCTTGGCAGAACCTCCCAGATCAGAGGCTCTGGGGCTGAGCCACTCAGACTGGCCGCAGCCTGTGCCCAG
This sequence comes from Rhinolophus sinicus, assembly GCF_057876585.1. Taxonomy (NCBI): domain Eukaryota; kingdom Metazoa; phylum Chordata; class Mammalia; order Chiroptera; family Rhinolophidae; genus Rhinolophus; species Rhinolophus sinicus. Next base: position 118,296,302 of record NC_142504.1, on the reverse strand, counting down.
CTCCTGGCAGGCGGGAGCCGGGCACCATCCTGGGGAGGGGCAGGCAGGGCCCCCCACATCAGGAAATACAGGCGACACTCAGGGCGACACTCAGCTGCATCCTTCAAACACTGCAGCATCCTCTTCTAACCCACCCACTCGGGCCCCACAAACGGCAGCCTTCTGTGACCATTTCCTGAACATTCCACGACACGCTCTGCACAAACGCTGATCCAACAATGACATTTCTGCCCACATTCCACGTACTGGCATTCTCACAGGACAGAACAGGGGCGAGAAGTCTACTGTTTGCTCAGAAAGGAGCCCCAGCTCCCGAACGCAGCCATCCCTGCCGGTGCCTGGCCCTCCGCCCTGGAAAGATGCGGAGGTGGCATCCCATGGGTGACAGGACTTGAGCAGACAGCCCTCTAGACCTTTATGATACTGAATGTTCCAGCCCCAAGGTGACCAAGCTTCAGGGCCTGACTGCTGCAGAAACTCAGTGCAGAAGGTCTGCTGACCAGCCACAGCCCCACTGAGTTCTTGAGCTTGGCCTCTGCTGTCCCTGCACAGCCGACGAAATAACAGCCTCCGGGGCTCGCCCAGGGCACGTTACCCAGGGCAAGGCAAGGTGGACCCCCGCGCCTGTGCTTTCAACCACCAACAACAGAGGGGTGTCCACCCTTCAGCGGGCGCTCCCTCCACCCAGGCCTAGGCCCTGCTGCGCCCATGCTCTGCCCAGGGCACCGGAGGCCAGGTCCCAGCCGCCCCCAGCCCGCACTCACCCGCTCCTCCTCAGCGCGGATGTCTGGCATGGTGCTCAGGCAGAGGCCGACGGCCGTGACGGCCACGAAGGCGACAGACACGCAGGCGAAGAGCTTTCCGGCGAGTCCCGAGTGTGGGTTGTCCACCACGTCGCGCAGGCGCCGCCGGCCGCGCGCCAGCCGCCCGTCCGGCCCCAGGGCGCAGCGCGGGCTGTCGGGCGCCGCTCGCTCCGCAGGCCCCGTGCGCGCCTCGGCCGCCTCCTCCTCCCGGCGGCGCAGGCGACGCAGGCAGCAGCGCTCCAGGCGCGCCTCGTCGATGCCCCAGTAGGCCAGCTCGTCGCGGAAGGCCAGCGCGCAGGGGCCGCGCAGCAGCCTCAGCTTGCCGGCGCGCAACAGCGCCACGATGGCGCGGAAGGCGCACGGGCTGCGGTCGAAGAAGAACTCGTCGCGGCTCACGTCGTAGTCATCGCACACGCGCAGCAGCTCATCGTGGCCTTGGCAGGCCCGCAGGCGCTCGAGGCGCGCAAGGGGACAGCGCGCCAGCGCGGCCCAGGCCAGGCGCACCCTGCAGCCGCCCACGTTGATGATGACGTGCCGGGCGCGGCCCCCAATGCCGCCTCTGGGGGGCGCCGTGGGCCCCCGGAGCAGGGCCATGGCCCCATGCACAGGGTCAGGGTCAGGAGGCTGGGCCTACAAAAGGGAATGGAGAGCGTGTTAGGCTGCGAAGCCAGGAGCTCAGCGACACCCGACCACCCACGTGTTTGAGCCCTGGGCCGGGGGACCCAGCGGAACCAAGGACTCCCTCCCGCCCACCCACTTGGTTCTTCTCTCCTGAATACCTGCCGTCTACAGGTGACCCAAATATCAGATCACAAGCTTTCCAGCATACCCCAGTTAACAGGGCTCCTCAATTTATCTCCTAGAGACTGGGAACAGGCCACAGGAAGCCTGGCCTGGAGAAGCTGCCTCAGGAGAGCTGGGCCAGGGCCAGACATCAGCTTGTTATCTGATTGTCTTCAAATAAAAGTCAGGAGGGAAGAGGGCTGTTATAAATCTGAAAGAGGCTTTATCACCCCAACTTGGGACTCTCTCAACAAAATACTAGCAAATAACCATATGGTCCTTTATCACAGGAATTTACCACAGGAATGCAAGGGTGGTTCACCATACAAGAATAGAGGTAATATACATATTTATAGAAGGAGGGAAGAAACACACACGATCATCTGATAGATGCAGAAAAAACATTTGACAAAACCTAACATCTTTCCATTGTAAAAAACTCTCAGTACCTACTGTGTTTCCCTGAAAATAAGACCTAGCCGGACAACCAGCTCTAATGCGTCCTTTAGAGCAAAAATATTAATATAAGACCTGGTCTTATTTTACTATAATATAAGACCGGTCAATATAATATAATATAATATAATATAATATAATATAATATAATATAATATAATAATACCTGGTCTTATATAAATTTTTGCTCCAAAAAACGCATTAGAGCTGACTGTCCAACTAGGTCTTATTTTCGGGGAAACAGGGTAGGACTACAAGGGTATTTCCTCGACATGACAAAGGCCATATATGGAAAGCCCACAGCTAATCTCAGACCCAATGGCAAAACTGGATTCTTTCCCCCTCACTATGATCAAGAACAAGAGAAGGAACAAGGATGACTGTTGTCATAATTTCTATTTCTTGAAAAAGCAAAGTTGGAGAGCTATAACGCACTAAAAAGCTACAGTAATCAGAGGAGTATCGTAATGGGGTAAGAAGAGCCCTACAGACTGATGGAATAGAATTGAAAGTCCAGAAATAAATCCATACATCTGTGGTCAATTGAGTTTTGACAAGGGGGTCAAGACCATTCAATGGGGAAAGGGCAGTCTCTTCCACAAATGGTGCCGGGACACCTGGATGTCACATGCAGAGGAGTGAAGCTGGACCCTTACCTCATATCATGTACAAAAAGTAACTCAAAATGGACCAAAACCTAAAAAGAAGAGGTAAAACTCTAAAACACACTTAGAAGGACATGTAAGAGTAAATCTTCATGACCTTCGATTAAGCAGTTGTTTCTGAAGTATGACACCAAAAGCATAAGCAACAAAAGAAAAATTTATCAAAATTTTCCTGTACGTTAAAGGACACTATCAAGAAAATGAAATGACAACTTACAAAATAGGAAAAAAAGATTTGAAAACCCTATATCTGGTAAATATCTAGTATTCAGAATATATAAAGAACTCTTACAACTCAACAAGAAGACAAATCCAATTAAAAAATGGGCAAATACTTGAATAGACATTTCTCCAAATATACATGTAAATGACCAACAACAAGCACATGAAAAGATGCTCAACATAACTAGTCATCAAGGAAATGCAAATCAAAACTATGAGATACCACTTTGCATCCATTAGCCTGGTTATAATCAAACAAATGGGGGAAAAACGGTGCTGGAGTTGATGGGGGAGAAGTTGGAGCCCCTATAAACAGCTGGTGGGAATATAAAATGGAGCTGCTGCTGTGGAAATAGTTGGTGGGTTCTCAAATAGTTAAACGTAGTCACCATTTGACCTGCAATTCCACCCCTAGCTATAAAGTGAAGAGACATGACAAATATGTTCATACAAACACAGGTACATAAATGTTCACAGCAGCTTTATCCATACTAGTCAAAAGGTGGAGACACCCCAGCTGACCATCGACTGACAATGGGTAAACAAGTGGTGTGGGCACACACTGGGATAAAATTCAGGCATGAAAAGGGAGGAAATGCTGACACATTCTACAGTATGGATGAACCATGGAAACCATGTAGGTGAGAGGAGCCAGACAGAAAAGGTTACATATTGATGGATCCATTTACAGGGAATGTCTACAATGGGCACATTTGTAGGGACAGAGGTAGGTTAGTGTTTGCCAGGGGCTGGGGGCAGGGGTGACGGGGGTGCCTGCTAATGGGTCCAGGGTTTCTTTAGGGTGGTGAAATGCTCTGGAATTAGGTAGTGGTGATGGCTGCACAACACTGAATATAGTTAGAAACACTAAATTGTACACTTTAAAATGGTTTAAATGGTAAACACTATGTTATCTGAATTTTATGTCAATTTTAAAAAAATTAACTTCTGAACGAGTAGGTCTGGGGTGAAACACGGTACTATGCATGTAGTGAGCTTGTCTAGTGCATGAAGTCTGTTGTCAATGATTTTGTACTGTCACCACTGCCAAGTGAAGCTGCCACCTGCCACCAGGGTGACTCAGGAACCATGAAACAGGCATTGCATGGCTGTGTTCAGCATGTAGCCCAAAGTTGCCACCTGACCCAGGAGTGGGACTCACCTGGGGTTGGGGTGGTGGTGAGAAAGCCCAAACCAAATGCAATTAGCACAGACTTGCCATGGACAAGCAAGCACTACTTGCCAATAAAGAATCTGAGGATTTCTTCTGAATATGAGAAAAATTGCCTTAGGAGGTGTAGCAGCAATGAAGGGGGTGGGGTGTTCCGTCCCTTGTGACAAGGGTTGTGGGGAGCACGCAGGGTAAGGACAGTAGCCATGAATAGAGTGAAGCAGGGCCAAGGAACCAGCAGCCTCAAGGTCTGGGCTGGGGCGCCTGATCGGGCCAACACATCAGCTTTTATTACTTAGGTGAGGAAGTAAAGGAGATGAAGCTTGTCAATCTCAAGATCAGTGAATCCTATACATCATAATAGGAAACTGATTCAAGCCAATCACCCTTGCCTGCAGGCAGCTGGACAGTAAGTCTCAGGATATCTGTACTTCCCCAAGGGACAAAATTTTATGCATATGAATAGATGGAGAGCACACCATTGAATCTCTTCCCTTGCAGGTTGTGGGAAGGATTGCAGTCACAGAGGCAGAGGCTTTCCTTAGCAAGGTGAAGATGGGGGGCGCTGTGCTCACCTCTATGAACCCCGTGGGTTCTCCTGTTGGTCCCCACTCGACTGCGCCTGGCTTGAGTTGTTCCCCTCCTCCCCCGTGGGGAATCTTACTCATCATTGACTAACCAGCCATCCTCTGGGGCCAAACAGGGAGACATAGGTGCAAGCACAAAGGTGAAGCAAAGTCCCTGAAAGGATCCGTCTCACAGACTCTCCTTTCTTTAGGGGCAGGTACAAGGAGACAGACGGGTAGGCTGCTGCGTGGCAACAGTGGGGAACTTTTCAGTGATCAACAGGACAGCATGTGCTTTGACCTCTGAAGCCAAGTTCATTGAGTGTTACTGTGGAGAAAGTGATCTGGACTGAATTTTGTGTGTCCTTATGCCCCAAGTCAGTTCAGCACTCAGTAAAAATTTTATCAGTATCTGCTGTGCCAGTCACTGGTGCTCAGGACGTGGCTTCTCAAAGCTTCCAGTTTGGGGGCACAGGTCACCCAGCACCTCCCACACTGCAAAGTCAGTTCTACAACAGGGACAGAAGAGGGTGCTCTGGAGGGGTCCCCAGGGGGCTCCTCAGGGACGGCTGGCGGCTGGCCGGGTGTAAGGTTGGGGGGCATTTGGAAGACGCAGTGCCAGAGGAGAGAGGTTTTGTTTTACTTCAAAGTGGTGGTTTAGGCCACAGAAAGAGGTTGCTGACATTCCCTGAGCGTCTTCCTCACATCGAGGACTCAGGTGGAGGCTCAAGGCTCTGAGAGCCCCGCTCATCAGACCCCCTGAATCACAAGACAGAACTTCCCTAATGAGGTGGTGAGAGGACATTGCAGAGATCTACGGCAGTGCTTTGCCAAGGAAGGCTGGAATGGCCTGCGTGTGGCGCTCTCGGGGACACCCACAGGGCAGGTCCAGAAGAGGCTCTCACAGAGGAGCCCCCGGGCAGAGGCTGAGGTGTGGCTCTGCTGGCCGGAAGGCGCCCACACCCCCTTTCAGGTGGCTGTTGAAATCAGAGCTGAGAGAAGCAGTGTCAAGTTTGGCCATAGGGACCGTGATAGCCTGACTTCTGTGACAAACATGCTGGAAAGCCTGCCTGGGCCACATATGGCTTTGACCCCTCCGTGTTTCCTGTCCCCTTTAACCATGTACCCAATAGTAGCGCAGGCTGGTTGATGCCTTTTGTAGCCAAATCAAATGTGTATTCCCCATTCTCTGTAGGCAGGAATCGTCATTAAAACAGTCCTCCAAAACTGGATAATTAGCTGAATATGGAACTTCTGCTGTACAGGGTTTTCTCTCCCAGAATATACATTTACAAAATACACATAAATTATATGTTAAAAAGTGTTTTTGTTCCCCCCCTTCTTCTGCCTCCCCCCCCACTCCGGTTCAAGCTGTTGCTTCTCAGTCTAGTTGTGTAGGACACAGCTCCGCAGCCCATGCTGGTGTTATGAGCTTTGTGCTCCCCTCCGGCTGAGGCAGTCAGTCACCGGTCGTCGGGCGGCTGCTCACAGTGGCTCATGGCAATTCTCACCAGCTGCTGGCCACTCACACGGGCCACCAGCCATTCATGGCAGCACACAGCAGCCCACAGCAGCTCACGCTGGCCATCGGCCGCTCATGGTGGCACACAGTAGCCCAGGGCAGCACAGAGCATCTCACACCACCCTCCAACTGCTCATGGCAGCCCAGCTCCAGGGAGAGCTGTTGTTCACAATCGTAGCTGTAGAGGGCGCAGCTCACCGGCCCATGTGGGAATCGAACCCCTCGCCTTCAGCGTTAGGAGCACGGCGGTCCAAACGCCTGAGCCACCGGGCTGGCCTGAAAAGTGTTTTTAAGTTAACTTCTTGTTCACCTGAGAGACTGCAGTTACTTCTGAAGCTCTTCCCATGCCCTCACGTGGAACATAACAGACATTGAAGTGTGGTTGATTTTAAGAAAAAGACTGACAGCTCAGTAGAAAAAATGAGCAAATTGCCAAATACAGTAAAGGAAGAAAAAGCATTTTAATGTGAAAAGATGCTTGTCTTCATTTATAATAGCAAGAGTAAACATCTCAAATGACCACAGGTATTATAACAGATGAGCGTTTGATGACACAACCAGTGGTCAAGGGTGCGGGGTCTGTCTGACTTGTCCATTTCTGACGGACAGTAAATTGCACAACCCTGTGGCAGGAGGTAGAGAGTCTGAACTAATCCTACAGGAAGCAGGAACCCTGAAGGGCTGCACCCTCAGTGAAAGGGTATGTAGGGGGAGAAACATCTACCTGCTGGTACAGGAAGGTTCTAAGATTTCTCTGTCTGCTGTGTTAAACACATGAGAGTGTGTTTAAAAGCCGACCTACACAGTGGGTTTGAGGTTGGAATTTTAACCTGTGAAACTCAAAGCTAAGAACTTCTCCCCATAAAAAGTAGTCTCACGTGGGCAACATCTATGAGGCATGTGTTAGAACCAAACACATACTCCGTCTGGGGCACTTGGCAAGGCCTGGGGATAGTTTTGATTGTCATGACTGGGTATGAATGGGTACAAACTGGGGTGCTGCTAAACCCCATAGTGCACGGGACAGCTCCCCAGAACAAAGGGATATGCTCTCAATTCAGGCCTCATAGAGTTCCCACAGCTGAAGCCCCAACTAAGATGAATTTACAAACCAAAATTCTAAAACACACAAGAACCCACGCAAGCAAATACCAGCAGACACACACATGACTAGTAGGGTTAGACTCCTAGGAAATTTAGATTTATCAAAAACAAAGACATGAAAGAATTACAAGCACAAGAGGAAAAAAGACATTATCAGAAAGACGAGGAGGTGAATCAGAAACAAACCTCCCAGAAATGAACCAACGCATCCCACAGCTGCGACTACCAGTGGGGACGGTGACGCGGTGACACTGGGCTCCGTGCAGGCACTCTCTCCCAGGCCCCCTCAAGGGGTCGACAGGAGCCACCATCTCCTGTCAGGACTGCTGCAACCATCCCTAGCAGCTCTCCCACTTCTCCCTGTCACTCGTTCCCAACACACAGCCAGGGTGGCCTCTAAAGCCTACCTGCCACCCCTCTGCTCAACTCTCCATTTCTGCTCTCACAGACTGAAACCCCAGCAGGGCTAATGCAGTCGGTCCCCTCCCCTCCCTGATCACTCTCCCACCCCTCCTCCCTGCTGCTCCTCCCTCAGCCTCGGTACAGCCTTCCTGTCCCCCTGATGCCCTCACCCCTGCAGTTCTCGTTCAGGTCTTACCTCTCATTGAGACTCACCTCTGTCACTCACCTCTGTCACTCACTTTATACTGAAATTCACACTTGTGCCCTCCCCACCCTTTTACTTGACTTTCTCTTTTTTTCCATAGCTCTTTTCTCCTCCTAAAGGACTAATTGACTTATTTGTCACGTGTGCTGTTTATTTGCTATCTGCTCCTGCCAGAATATAAGCTCCACGAGGCCATGCTGCTGGGTTTTGTCCTCTGATGTGTCCCAAACACCCCAACACAGTCCCTGGCATCGTGTGGTCGAGAAACATTTGCTAAAGGACGAAGGAGAAAATGAGTGAGCCTCAGATTCTGCCCTCACATCACCCATGGCCTGGAGCACTGTCCAGCCCACAGCCTGGCATGGTTTTGGGGTTGAGCTGGTCTGAACTGACACAGGTACCCAGGAACATGGCCCACGTCATTCCCCAGAAGAAACCACACACGTCCTAATGAGGCAGAGCCTGAGCCCACACCAGCGTGGGCCAGGTGGAGCGCCTGCTGGGGTCAGGTCCATGTTTAATATGGCTCTGCCACTGGGGACCATCGAGAAGCCACTGGCCTCCTTCTGTCTGCTCCCCACCTGTAAGATGTTGGTCCAGCTGTGACCTTCCATAGTCCACTCCTGGCTGGGGACCCCTGATAGGCGTGAAATGTGGATGACAGCGATCCCAGGAGGAATGCAACTCTCATCTCTGTGGGAAAACCTAAGCTCCTCCTTCCCTGAGAAAGGAGCCCATCCGGTCCCCCAGAGTGCCTGGCAATCAGGCCTCAGTGCTTTCTCCTCAGATGCTGTTGGGGGCGTGTTGGCCCAGGTTCTCTGAGACACATCCCCTTCCTCATTAATTACAGTCTAAATCTCTCATGTGTGACTCCACACACCCAGACAGCACGCAGGCTGCTGGACATTTGCTGGTATTACAGAAGTAGAGCAAAGATTAAGTTGAACGCAAAATGCTCCTGGGGACTGAAGCATTCATGCCAGCACATTCGTTATTAGATGTATCAACACTGTCCTCTTCCGGGCACCACCCTCCTGAAAAGGGAGGACGCTTACTTGAAGGAATGTCATTAGAGAGCGGTGGTACCACCCAGGCAACTTTAACCCCAATTCCAGCCCCAGGAGTCTTCCTGCCCAATCCTACTCCCTTCAAAAAAGTAAGACGGTCCTAGGAAAACAATGACTATTTTGTATAAATCTGGCTGAATACTTGTGAATTCATTAACTGGCTCTAGGACCCCTCAAGCAGTTTAAAATAAATGTGGCTTACATGAAATCATGGACATAATTCCATTTGTACTGAATTGTCTGCACTCAGATCACAATGTGCATGCCGGCCACCCCCGTCCCCGAAACCACAGTGTTGCATGAGGTTGTCCAGGACCTTGTGGCAAGTGCGGGTTTTCCTGTGTCTGGACGTGTGTGAACACCAGAGGGCTTCCTGGTAAATGTGATGAAGACAAGTTGCTGGGATACAGTATCACGTATGTTCTGAATTTCATCGCCCATAGCTTCTGTAAGTGCTCACGGGGCCGCTCACGCGCACTAAGTGCCTGGCTCGAGTGGGTCTGTGGATGTGCATGGGCACTGCCAGGACGTCAGACAAACTGCTCTGGGGGGCCTTCCAGACCAGGGGTCTGCTGCGCCCCCTCCCTGCCACAGGGGACACTGTTTGTCACGCCTGGGGGCTACTGGCATCAAGTGGGTGGAGGACAGTGTGCTGTTTAGCACCCACAGAGCACAGGATGCCCATCTCAGAGTCACCCAGCCCAAATGTCAGTGTGCTGAGGGTGGACCTGCTCAAACGCATCTGTCGCACTGACTAAACACTCATTAAAGAAGCCATGCAGGGAAAGGAGTGACAAAAAGCTAGATTTCAATTTAGAGGCTGGTAGGCATCACACGGCTGTTGGGGGGCCAGTTGCCCCCAGATGCATGCGAGGCTAGCAGGCTGCCATCAAAAGGAGGGTGTCACCGTGAGGAGGAAGCTCAAAGAGTGGTCTGACCTCAGCTTAAAAGGCAGCTGCTGGGTGCCGGCTGGATTGCTCAGGCGGTTGGAGCTCCGTGCTCCTAACTCTGAAGGCTGCGGGTTCAATTCCCACATGGGCCAGTGGGCTCTCAACCACAAGGTTGCCAGTTCGAATCCTTGAGTCCCACAAGGGATGGTGGGCAGCGCCCCCCGCAACTAAGATTGAACACGGCACCTTGAGCTGAGCTGCCGTTGAGCTCCCGGATGGCTCAGTTGGTTGGAGCGCGTCCTCTCAACCACAAGGTTGCCGGCTCGACTCCCGCAAGGGATGGAGGGCTGTGCCCCCTGCAACTAACAACGGCAACAGGCCCTGGAGCTGAGCTGTGCCCTCCACAACTACAACTGAAAGAACAACTTAACTTGGAAAAAAAAATCCTGGAAGTACACACTGTTCCCCAATAAAGTCCTGTTCCTTTTCCCCAATAAAATCTTAAAAAAAAAAAAAAGCCAGCTGCTCTAGGATGCCAAATGTTTCCAATGATAGATGTGGTGACATAATTCATCCAGCAGTTACAGGCTTTGACAAGTGGTTCCCTGCCTCCATTTTGGTTCATGTGTTTTCGTAACTCTGGTTACACTAGTTTACCTATTCCCTCTCTCCTCTCACCATCAGCCACCCTGGGGCCAAAAGTGTTGGTCTGTGGTAAGATGGAACCATGCCTCAGCTTCACAAAGATGACTCGACACGCCAGCCTGCTCTTGGTCTGGTCACTTTGCTTTGCAGTCAAACACTTACCCTCTGACATAACACAGGTTCTCAAGAACAAACACATGAAACAGGCTATGTGGCAATAGAGAAAACGTGGTCTCAATAAGACATGCTTCTCTTCAACCAACCCACTAGCACTGACTGTGGCTGAGAGGTTAAAATAAAGATGCACCCACGTCCTGACAATAGGGAGGCTGCTGCACTTGTTTGCAAGTCTTACTGTCCTCTCAAGCCAAACTTCATAGGAATTACAATAAAAATCACCTAGAGGGTGAAAAACAAAGAGCCCAAGGTAAATAACTCATTTTAAAAAAAACATGATTCTTTAGGAGGTTTTCACAGTCTTAAAATAAAGGTAAGAACTATTAGGATCATTTCTATAATTTCTTTTGGACTGTTAAACTCATATGTGTTCAATCATTTTGTTTTGAAATAGATTTATTTTCTATATGTCAAAGTTATGCAAATTACAAAAGGCTTCTAAATTGTGTATATGAACAAAACTGAAAACTTGCTAATTAGATCTAATTTTAGCTGTGTTGGTGACAGAAATTGATGATTTTTTCAGTTATGATTTATGAGAACCACATAATCTCCAAATCTATGACACATGGAAATTTAATAACTAATAACTCTTACCCAAATAAGCAAGGTGTATAGAGCAGAGCTGCATATAAATTAAACTTTTAATTTTGAGACTGCATAGATCTCATGTGCCGCTTACCCAGTTTGCCCAACGGCAGTATCATGCAAACTGCAGCCCAGTCTCACAGCCAGGATGCCAACTGGCATGGTCCAGACGCACTACTGACTCGTCTAAAACAACTAATCTGGGCTTCACCTCTATACTTCTGTCATTCCAAGAATGGTATAGAAATAGACGCAAGCGGTTATGTAACCTTTTAGGACTGGATTTTTTTATTCGGTGTAATTCTCTGGAGATACATCCGGGTTGTTGCTACACCAACAGTTTGCTCCGAGGGCTCTCTCATGAGAGGCATGTGCCACAGTTTGCTGAACCATTCACAAGTTGAAGGATGGCTGGTTTGTTCCCAGGACATGGGTATTATGAACAGCACTGTTATAAACATTTCCATAAAGGATTTTCTTTCCTCTGGGATAAAAGCTCAGTGAGGCAAAAGTTTTACTTTTGATAAAGTCCAATTTATCATTTCTTCTTTTATTGACTGCTTTTGGTGTCAAGAATAATTTGCTTAGTACACCATCCCCAAGATTTTCTACGATTCGTTTTCTAAAATTTATAGTTTTGCATTTAAGTCCATGAATTCATGTTGAGTTAATTTTTGTGTAAAGTGTGGGACTTAGGTCAAGATTCACTTTTTTGGCCAAGGGATGTCTAATTGTTCCAGCACCATATGTTGAAAAGAGTAGCTTTCCTCCATTGAAGGTTTGTCAAATATCATTTGGGCATGTTCGTATGCATCTATTTCTGGGTTTTCTATTCTATTCCGTTGATCTATGTAAATATCTATCCACCAATACTACACAGTCTTTATAACTATAGCTATAGCGCTAGTCTCAAAATAGGGTAAAGTGATTCCACCCACATTTTTCTTCTTTTCAAAACAGTTTTACCTATTCCAGTGCTTTTCTTTTCCTTCCAAATAAATTTTAGATTATTTCATTTACGTTTACAAAAAATCTCAAGGTCTCCTCAGATTAATACTATTAGAGTCACCCTGGGTCTCCTCACATCTAATCCTGTCAGGGTCACCCTGGGTCTCCTCACCTACAATCCTGTCAGGGTCACCCTGGGTCTCCTCACCTACAATTCTGTCAGGGTCACCCTGGGTCTCCTCACCTACAATCCTGTCAGGGTCACCCTGGGTCTCCTCACCTACAATCCTGTCAGGGTCACCCTGGGTCTCCTCACCTACAATCCTGTCAGGGTCACCCTGGGTCTCCTCACCTACAATCCTGTCAGGGTCACCCTGGGTCTCCTCACCTATAATCCTGTCAGGGTCACCCTGGGTCTCCTCACCTACAATCCTGTCAGGGTCACCCTGGGTCTCCTCACCTATAATCCTGTCAGGGTCACCCTACGTCTCCTCACCTACAATCCTGTCAGGGTGACCCTACATCTCCTCACATGTAATCCTGTCAAGGTCACCCTGGGTCTCCTCACCTATAATCCTGTCAGGGTCACCCTGGGTCTCCTCACCTATAATCCTGTCAGGGTCACCCTGGGTCTCCTCACCTATAATCCTGTCAGGGTCACCCTGGGTCTCCTCACCTATATCCTGTCAGGGTCACCCTACGTCTCCTCACCTACAATCCTGTCAGGGTCACCCTACGTCTCCTCACCTACAATCCTGTCACGGTCACCCTGGGTCTCCTCACCTATAATCCTGTCAGGGTCACCCTACGTCTCCTCACCTACAATCCTGTCAGGGTCACCCTACGTCTCCTCACCTATAATCCTGTCAGGGTCACCCTGGGTCTCCTCACCTATAATCCTGTCAGGGTCACCCTGGGTCTCCTCACCTATATCCTGTCAGGGTCACCCTACGTCTCCTCACCTACAATCCTGTCAGGGTCACCCTACGTCTCCTCACCTACAATCCTGTCAGGGTCACCCTGGGTCTCCTCACCTACAATTCTGTCAGGGTCACCCTGGGTCTCCTCACCTACAATCCTGTCAGGGTCACCCTGGGTCTCCTCACCTACAATCCTGTCAGGGTCACCCTACGTCTCCTCACCTACAATCCTGTCAGGGTCACCCTACGTCTCCTCACCTACAATCCTGTCACGGTCACCCTGGGTCTCCTTACCTACAATCCTGTCAGGGTCACCCTACGTCTCCTCACCTACAATCCTGTCAGGGTCACCCTGGGTCTCCTCACCTATAATCCTGTCAGGGTCACCCTACGTCTCCTCACCTACAATCCTGTCAGGGTCACCCTGGGTCTCCTCACCTATAATCCTGTCAGGGTCACCCTACGTCTCCTCACCTATAATCCTGTCAGGGTCACCCTGGGTCTCCTCACCTATAATCCTGTCAGGGTCACCCTGGGTCTCCTCACCTATATCCTGTCAGGGTCACCCTACGTCTCCTCACCTACAATCCTGTCAGGGTCACCCTACGTCTCCTCACCTACAATCCTGTCACGGTCACCCTGGGTCTCCTCACCTATAATCCTGTCAGGGTCACCCTGGGTCTCCTCACCTACAATCCTGTCAGGGTCACCCTACGTCTCCTCACCTACAATCCTGTCAGGGTCACCCTACGTCTCCTCACCTACAATCCTGTCAGGGTCACCCTGGGTCTCCTCACCCACAATCGGGTTAAGGCTGTACAATCTCAACATGCACATCCTCAGGTATTAAGTACATCACTGTGCCTGTGTGCCTAAGATATTTATGGAGAATATTACATTCTAGTGCAATTGTAGCTGCCAGATCCATTTCAGTGTATAGGTAAGAGAATTATAATTAGTGCATTTGTTTGCACATGTACTGTTAAACCCATTTTTTCTCTGAAGTAGCTATTTACATGAGTATTTTTGCTTCTGGACCCCAGAGACGAGAGATTCCATCCACCCACCACAGTGAAGTACTCCCAGCTGTGGCCATGGCCTGTGGGTGTCGGCGTCACCCATAGGCCTACTGGTGGTGCTGGGCCTGCAGTTTTAGGAGACGTGATTCCCAACGGAGAGTTAATACTCCTGGGAGTTCTGTCTTTCCTTCCAGCAATTCCAAATCCATCCTGAATGTCTCTTATCTCCGATCTATGGTCTTGGGGACAGTGGATGGGTCCTCAGGGTGTCAAGGAACCCCAGGGAAGGGGCCCCCATCAATTTCTAACAGGGTGATGGTTGCACATACAACAAACATAACAACAGCTCTTATGGCCTCAATAGTCTTATGACTGAGAAGTGTGAGAGCTGCTGTCCTAAACTACTGAGTCCCCACCCCTGCTCTGCTATGGGGCCTGAGACCTCATTGGGCCCAGACTCCTTCCCTGCCAAGAAGCCTGGCTCTGGCCCAGCCTAGCCCTGAACACCACTCAAGCAGACGCATTTACACAGAGCCGCTAGAATTGCAGGGGGGCATCGAGACTTGGTTTGAAATTCTTGTGGATTCCAGGAGTTATCCCTCCTGTCCTCTGGCCACCATGCAGCGGTTGGAGGGAGGGTGCCCCTGTGTGACCCAGTATGCCGGCACCTGAGAGGTGGCTGGGCTGCACTAAGAGGAGGGGGAGGTCTGGAGCAGCCGCTAGACTCTTCCACGCCCCGGCTCCTTGTCCCCCAGGATTCTCTGAGCCTCAAGTGAGCGTCCCCAGAATGGTCCCCAGAAGGGGGCCTGAGACATCCATTGTGTCCCCATAGAAGTCCAGCAGGTGCCCTCTGAGCCCAGAAAGAGCAGGCTGGCTTCCTTGCAGACACCAAATAGCACATCTCAGTTACCTGACCAGAAATGTTCAGAAAAGCAAATATTCCAGATACTGAATTCTCACTTTTCAATCATGACAACCCTTAATTGGTCTTTTCTTTTCAAGTCAATGCTATTAAACAAGTACCCACATGGGACAGAATGGGCTGCACATAATGTAACTTTCCGTGGAGAACTGCATGACACTTGTCACATTTATCACGCTGCTGTCAGCAGCACAATGTGGGCCAAACAGCAGAATGCCACCGTGGGCTGGATTTCCCTGAGAAGCCCAAGGGCAGCCTGGTTTGTATGGAACTTCCTCCCCAAGGGAGCCAGGCACCTCCAGGAGGCCTGGTGCTGCCGCCTTTCTGCAGAAGTAAGAAGTCAGTCTTCAGTCCAAGGAGCAGCAGCTGCCAGCTTGTGAGGCCCTCATGCTGCAGATACTGTCTCCCGGTCTGACTATGGACACAACCCCTGATGCTTTACTCAAGATCTACAGCTTCTCATGCAGGGCCTGTGCCTTTTTCTGCAGACATCTTCTTCAAGTCTGGGGTATCATGCCCGTAACGTGGTGCTTGACAGAAAAAGCAGGTTACAGAACAGCATAGTGTGACAGTATGTGTGTACACATCATTTGCCTCGGTGGGCAGATGCATAAAGAAATTTCTGGAAGGGAACTGATCAACAGGTTGACAGTACACGGGTTTGGGCAGTGGAACTTTAGGTAATATCTGTTTTCTTCATTATGTTTTTCTCTTAGTCTTTTTTAAAAACAAAAAATATAAGTAATTTTAGTAACTAGAAAAAGGAATAAAACTATTCTCATTTTAGAGGGAGAAATCACATCATATAGTTTTTTTATATGATGAGACTGAAGTCTCCTGAAATGACAGTATAATAAATCGACCTTTGTGTTAAATCCTTATTGGCACTTAATATCCTGAGAATTAAGCTCTGTAAGTCAAACTGATGTCAACCAGCGCTCAGGGAATTGGTTGGAGCCTCTCGGTCAGTAAGCCTGCTCCTATAATTCTCAAGCAACTCAAGCAATAAAATCTTTTCATGATGGACAGCTCTCTAACCAACAGCACAGATTGATAGAAGAGATATTTTTGTATCACACATCAATCTGCTAACCTTTGAGCATCTGGGAAACAATACTCTGAAACATGTTGCTTTGCAAACAATAGGTGTAAAATTCTAGGATAATGATATTTTCCAGAGACTCAGTTTTTTTTCATTTTCCTTTTTTTTTAACCACGTGATTATATTAAAGACACTTAACTTTTGGAACAGAGAATTAAAAAACAAATCATAAGATATAGTTTGAAGTCTTCCATGAAATTAATGTGAAAACCTTGGTGAAATGGAGAATTTCCCAGGAAGCACAGACTACCAAAACTGGAGTCCCTGCAGCTGCAACAAGAGCGAGGAAGATGGACACACGGAGCGGTTCCCAGGACAGTTATACGCAGAAGCTTCCAAAGATGACAGAGGATGCGACACTGGGGGCAAGACAGCAGGTATACAAACCTGCAGGTGTCTGCCACATTATGCAGGACAAGTTCAGGAAGGATAAACCAGAGACAACAGAGATTGGTCCCCAACAGGGGGCGGTGGGAAAGGCGTGGAGGGGAGCACGGAGCAGCAGATGACCTCCTCTGAGTCCCTTTTGTGTGCCTGTGACCCTGAGCACCATTGTGTGCTCCACACTCCCCCACATGCTACAGAAAACCCAAACCCAAACGGAACGAAAAACAGTAGCACATGAACCTGGACTTATGGCAGATAAGAACCTCACTGAAGCCGTGGGAGAAAAGAACCAGCCTGAGCAGCTGTGGAAACAGTATCTGGTGACATGCTGAGAGGCCACAGACAACAAAAGCGGTGCACAAAAGGTGTGTCGTCAGTTCTCGCAGGCTGAGCATACTTTCTTCTAAAGTATGAGCATTTCTTTTTTTTTCTCCCCCTTCTTCCACCCCCTCCCCACCTCCGGTTCAAGCTGTAAGAGCTGCCGGCCACTCACGGCAGCACACGGCAGCCCACTGCAGTGGCTGCTCAGGGCAGCCCAGCTCCAGGGAGAGCCGTTGTTCCCATTGTTCACAATCTTAGCTGCAGAGGGCACAGCTCACTGGCCCATGTGGGAATTGAACTGGTGACCTCAGTGTTAGGAGCACGGCGCTCCAACCTCCTGAGCCACCAGGCCGACCCTAAAGTGTTAGCATTTGGAGAGGCAAAGATAAGCTGGAGATCTGTCACAGGAGACAGGAGACGAAGGAGAAATACAAGTTCAGCATGGTGTATATGCTGAACAGAGCCCTGCATCACAAATGTCAGTGGGAATGGGTACACTCGAGGAAGGGCATTAACCTGGCTCGTGCACAGGACCAGCGTTAAGTCCCTGGTGGGGTCACCGGTGTCAGTCACGTAAGATTTTATTATGAGGGGAAGCTGTGTGAGGGATATGGGAAACTCAGTGCTAACTGTGCAGCTTTCCTCTAAGTCTAAAATAGTTCAAATAAAAAGTTTTTAAAAACCTAACTTTTTCTTCTTAAACCCTGGGGCACTGAAATGAAAAGCACCTTGAGTCTGAATTTGACAAGTTTTAGTGAAGCCTTCATACCCTCTCCCCCTAATATTAGTGCTGGGATTTCCTTACAAGCAAAACCTAGCAGAATGTTCCGCCCACTTCTAGGATAACCTGTCAACACTCTAACAGGCTTTTTTGCAGAAATGGAAAAACACATCCTAAAATTCATATGGAACGCCAGGGACTCTGAACAGCCAAAACAACCTTGAAAAAGACGAGCAAAGTTGGAGGTCCCTCCCGATTTCCAAACACACTACAAAGCTATAGTAATCCAGAGTGTGGCCCTGGTATATGGCTCGATGCACCAATGAACAGAATGTAATAGAGAGCCTCACATCAATGATCAGTTGATTTTTTTTTTTTTTTTTTTTTTACTTTATTGGGGAACAGTGTGTACTTCCAGGACTTTTTTCCAAGTCAAGTTGTTGTCCTTTCAATCTTAGTTGTGGAGGGCGCAGCTCAGCTCCAGGTACAGTTGCCGTTGCTAGTTGCTGGGGCGCAGCCCACCATCCCTTGCGGGAGCGGAACTGGCAACCTTGTGGTTGAGAGGACACGCTCCAACCAACTGAGCCAACTGGGAGCTCAGCGGCAGCTCAGTTCAAGGTGCTGTGTTCAACCTTAGTTGCAGGGGGCGACTTGAGGAGTTGAACCGGCAACCTTGTGGTTCAGAGCCCATTGGCCCATGTGGGAATCGAACCGGCAGCCTTCGGAGTTAGGAGCATGGAGCTCCAACCTCCTGAGCCACCGAGCCGGCCCAATGATCAGTTGATTTTTGACAAGGATGCACAGACCACTCAATGTGGAAAGGACAGTCTTGTCAACAAATGGTGTTGAGGAAGCTGAACAGACACATGAAAAGGATGAACTTAAAACCCTACCTCACACCACAGATAAAAACTTAACTCAAAATGGATCAGTGACCTAAATTTAAGAGCTAAAACTATAAAACTCTTAGAAAACACAGGGTCAAATCTTCACAACCTTAGATTTGGCAATTCTTAAATATGACACCACAAGAATACATAACAAAAGAAAAAACAGATCAACTGGACTTCATTAAAGCCAGGCTTAGTGCACTGACAGACACTATCAACACAGTGAAAATTTAACCCACAGAATAAGAGAAAGGGAGAGCCAAGATGGCGGAGCAGCTACGAGCTATGCCTGCTTCATCCCCTGAACACATGAAAATTACAACCAGACTAGAACAATCAACATGGAGAACCATCTGAAATCTACCTGAACAGAAGTCCTATAATTAAAAATATAAAAAAGCCCTGGGGAGACTGGTATGCGGGACAGAGATGCGGTCTGACCAACCCCACATCTCCGTGTGGCGACTGAGAACTGGGAGGGATCTCTTGGCCATGGGTGTCCCCCCCTCGCCCCCCACCAGAGGAGGGACACACACCAGCCTCCCCAGCCCAGAGTACTGGTGTTGGGAAGAGGAGCCCCCACAACATCTGCCTGTGAAAAAAAGTGGGGATTCTGACAATCCGGGTGGGACAAAGTCCGTGGGAAACCCAGGCGTTCTCTTAAAGGCCTGGCGCACAGATTCTCTCACTCCCAGGCACTCACCTTGTGCTCCAGTGGAGGGACAGAGACTCGGGGGCCTCAGAGACACATGGGGAGCAGACTGAGTTGTGTTGCTGTGGGTTGAGGGCTGGAAGACAGTTGCCATTTCCCTGTGAGGGGTCCTTCTCCTGTGCAGTCGGCAGGCGGAAGCCATCTTTCCTGTGTTGAGCCCGCCCCCTATGCTTCCGGCCAAATCTGAATCTGATTGGTCTGGTGAGCTCCACTGCTCTGTCCTGTTGACTCACTGGGCCCCCGCCCCACCCAACTCCAATGCCAGAGGCACTTTCTCTCAAGCAGCCTTTTTGGGAAAACTATCAGAGTCAGACAGACCAAAGACGGACGGCAACTGGCCTTGGTGTGCTCTGAGACTTTTGCTGAGACTTTTACTCATAATGCACAAGGCGTTATCAGTAGCTGAACCTTACAGAAGTCGGCAGGTGGTAGCAGACCTCCAGTCCCCTGGCATTTTGAGGAGCAACCCCAGGCCCAGTACTAGTGTCAGATGTCCTCAGTTCACAGCTTGGCCTCTCTCGCATGCATCCAGGGTTAGCACAGGCAGGGAACAACTGCGGATAGCTTTGTAGCTCCTACCAGGTGGTCCCCGACCGATCACAGGCAGTGAGTGGGTGACCTGGGCCTGCACCAGAGCCCCTCCCAAGAAGCCCCAGAACCAACATACTTGGAGGTTGGCTTCAGACCACAGCAGGGCACCACCCAATTAGCCCCACAAGCGGCACACACAAAGGGTGGTCTCAACAGGCACCAGAGCCCACAGGGATGAATCCTACTCAGTGCAGTAAACCTCCCGCACAGTAGACCATCAGCTGTGGATAGGTCTCACCCCACAGCCAGTCAGCCTGAGGGTCAATACCACCCACTGATGTGCCAACAGCCACCAAGGCTCAACTATAACAGGACACACACAGCTAATACAGGGACACTCCTGAAGTACATGGAGCAGGTGACCAGGGAGACTGTGCCAGGGCCCCACAGGGCACATACACACATAAGGCCACCTGGCCAAGACTGGGGGACATAGCAAACCTACCTAATACATAGAAACAAACAGAGAGAGACAGCCAAAATGAAGAAGCAAAGAAATACATCCCAAATGAAAGAACAGGACAAAACTCCAGAAAAATAACTAAATGAAATGGACGCAAGCAACCTACCAGAGACAGACTTCAGAACAATGGTTATAACGATGCTC
Organism: Rhinolophus sinicus; assembly: GCF_057876585.1. Lineage (NCBI taxonomy): Eukaryota > Metazoa > Chordata > Mammalia > Chiroptera > Rhinolophidae > Rhinolophus > Rhinolophus sinicus. The sequence goes on along the minus strand of NC_142504.1, from coordinate 118,275,896 downwards.
AAGGAACTTAGTGAGAACTCCAACAAAGAGATAGAAAGCATAAAAAAAAAAGACATAGAATCCATAAAAAAGAACCAGTCAGAAGTGAGGAATACAATAGCTGAAATGAAGATGCACTAGAAGGAATCACCAGAAGACTAGATGAAGCAGAGGATCGAATCAGCAATTTGGAAGAAAGGTAGCAGAAAACACCCAATCGGAACAGCAAAAGGAAAAAAGAATTTTAAAAGATGAGGACAGTTTAAGAGACTCTGGGACAACATCAAGTGTAACAATTTGCATCATAGATGTACCAGCAGGAGAGAAAGCAAGAGATTGAGACTGTAGTTGAAGAAATAATGACTGAAAACCCTCCTAACCTGGCAAAGGAAACACATGTACAAGTCCAGGAAACACAGAGAGTCCCAAACAAGATGAACCCAAACAGGCCCACACCAGGACACATTGTAATTAAAACAGCAAAGGTTAAAAATAAACAGAGAACCCTAAAAGAAGCAAGAGAAAGGAAACTAGTAACTTATAAGGGACCTCCCATAAAACTATCAGCTGATTTCTCAACAGAAACTTTGCAGGCCAGAAGGGATTGGCAGGAAATATTCAAAGTGATGAAAAGCCAGAAGCTGCCACCAAGATTACTCTGCAGTTTGGAATCAAAGGACAGGCAAAGAGCTTCCCAGACAAAAAAAAGCTAAAGGAGTTCATCACCACCAAACCAGTATTACAAGGAATGTTAGAGGGACTTCTTTAAGATGAAAAAAAAAGATAAAAAATATGAATAATAAAAAGGCAATACCTGCATATCTATCAACAATTACTTTCAATGTAAATGGATTAAACGCTCCACTCAAAAGACATAAGGTGGCTGAATGGGTAAGAAAACAAGACCCTTACATATGCTGCCTACAAGAGACTCACTTCAGATGGAAAGACACACATAGACTGAAAGTAAAGGGATGGAAAAAAAATATTTCATGAAAATGGAAATGAAAACATACACACAATGCTGTGTTAGCAATATTTATACCAGACAAAACAAACTTTAAAACAAAGGCTGTAAAACAAGAGACAAAGAAGGACCCAGTAATCCTACTTCAGGGCATTTATCTGAAGACACCCAAATGCTACTTAGAGGGGACATGTGCATCCACATGTTCATTGCAGCAGTGTTTACAACGGCCAAGATGTGGAGGCAGCCTGGGTGTCTGTTGATGGAAGAATGGACAAAGAGGAAGTGGTACATATATACAATGGAATATTGCTTGGCCAGGGAAGAGAATGGGTTCTTGCCATCTGCAACGGCATGGATGGACCTGGAGGGTATTGTGCTGATTGGAGTAAGTCAGACAGAGAAAGACAGATGCAATATGATTTCACTTACATGAATCTAAAGAACAAAATTAACAAACAAAACAGAAACACACTCATAGATACAGAAACTTTTTTTGTTATGGCAGAACAAGCCTTTTAGTTGTTTTTATTACTCCAAAAAGCTTCATTTTTTATTTAGCTTTCTGGCTCTGTGCTTGTGCCTTCAACACTTTCACAACCTCGATAAGGAAAGCACGCTTGATCCTGCACGGACACACTTAGCACACATGATTCCACCATAGGCCGTGCTGACATGTTTTTTCATTTTAGACAACCTCATCAGAACTTTAGGTCTCACAGCACGAACTCCATGAAGTCGGCCTGGGCACACACCACATGCAGATTTTGGTGCTTTCCCCACCTTCTTGGCATAAAGGTAAACAATTCTATCACCAGGGGTTCGGGACAACCTAGTTTTGTTAGAAGCTGTATTGTAGGGCAGCCTCCGATGGATGTCAGACGCTGGACCATTCTGAATGCCTGTAGACACTATCCCCAGAAGAAGAAAAGGGATACAGAAACATTTTGATGGTTGCCAGATGGGAGGGGGGTTGGGGGAGTTGGTGAACAAAGGGGAGGAATTAAGTACAAATTGGTAGTTATACAGTAGTCATGGGGATGTAGGGTACATCATAAGGAATATAGTCAGTAATATGATCATAACTATGTTGTCAGATGGGTACTAGACTAGTCAGGGGCATCACTTCTTATTATATAAATGTCTAACCACTATGCTGTACACCTCAAATTAACATAATACTGAATGTCACTGTAATTGAAAAATTAGAAAAGGGATAAAAGGTGAAGGGGAGTAAGAGGTCCACATTTCCAGGTACAAAACAAATAAGTCATGGGGATGTAACGTACAGAATGGGAAATATAGTCAATACTATTGTGATAGCTGGTACGGTGTCAGATGGTTGCTGGTCTTACCATGGTGATTACTTCTTTAGGTGTATAAATGTTGAATAACTATGGTGTCCCCCTGAAACTGATATAATGTTGTATGTTAGCTATACTTTAATAAAAATTAAACAAAGAATAGGAGAAAACATTCGCAATCACATATCTGATAAGGGTTTAATATCAAGAATACGAAGAGTCCTACAAGTCAGCAATAAAAAGAGAAACAAGCCAGTTTAAAAATGGGCAAAGGACCCCAACAGCCATGTCTCTAGAGAAGTTGCACCCATAGCCAGCAAGCTCGTGCAACGATGCTTGGCTTTGCTAGGCAGCGGGGAAATGCAAGCCAGAACCATTCGCGTGAGCTCCCACTTAGCAATCCTGGGATGAGCAGAATCTGAAAGACAGATAGTCGCCCGTGCTGCCAGGCTGTGGAGACATAAACCGTGTGCACGGCCGGTGAGGACGTGAAGTGATGCAGCGCTGGGAGATCAAATGCAGAATTACCACACGACCCAGCGATGCCACTTGTATGCATCCCCCCCCAAAACCTGGAGTGGTGACTCCCCAGGTAAAGTTAGCCAATGTCCACAGCAGCCAAAAGGGGGGAGCACCCACCAACAGACACTGGAGAAATGAAAGGTGGGATATACACGCAGTGGGGTGTTTTTCAGCCACAAAATGAAGCAGTGACACCTGCTACAACATGAGTGAACCTTGGAAACACTGTAAGTGAAATAAGCTAGACACAAAAGGCCCAATATTGCATGAAACATCTAGAATATCAAATGCACGTAGATAGGAAGTAGGTTAGAGGTCACCAAGGCTGGGGGGGGGGGTGACTGGGGAGTGACTGCTAACAGGCAGCCGGTTTCTGTGTGGGGTGATGAAACAATTTTGGAAACAGTGATGACAGCACACAGCATGGTGAACATCGTTAATGCCACCGAGTGGCTGCAGTGGCAGGTTCTGCGTCTTACACGGTGCATGGGCTCCAGCTCTGGCCTGCTGGCTGTGTGGGCCCAATGAATCCTGCCCATCTGTAAAGCGGGGCGCAGACACACTCCAGTCGTTCCCCAGATGGCTCACGGCTCACGACCCAGGGACGCAGCCCCACCGGAGCAGACGCCGTGCAGACCAGGAGCCCAGTGCAGCGCCCGGGGTGGACCATGACGGGGACATGCGGGGGTGGCGAGAGCCGGGGTCTGCACAGCCCTCCCTCCCAGCTCCCCACCCTGACCTGAGCCCCAGTCGCACCTCTACAGCCACCTGAAAGCTTCCAAGGACTAGTGAGGTCATGCCTGTCACAAGGGCTCCGTGAGACCAGCCCACACTGACGCCGTGTCCTGAACCATTCCTGGGCACCGGCTGACCCGTGTCCCCTGTGGGCTGCTCCCACACCTGTGGCCTGGACCTCCAGGCTCCCTCTGTGGCCACCGCCCCTGCTGGCCTTGGAGGATCAGGGGTCCATCCCGGCAGCTGCTTCACGCGCCCCTCTTCTCCTCTTCGTCCTTACCCTGTTTCTGTCGCCTCTTGACTATTCACACACCTGAATTTCGCATTCAACACAGTGTCCACTGAGCATGTGCTTCAGCCAGGCACGGGGCTGGGCCCTGGGCTCCGAGCAGCTGGACTGTGTATCCTCGGGGATCCCAGCAGCCTGGCCGGTCCTTGGGGCCATGCCGCTTCTCTGCCATCTGGGGCAGACCGAACACCTGCTGACCGTACAACAGCGTGACAGCCTGTGTGACAACCTGTGTGAAGTGTCAGCCATGTGTGATGTATGTGACAAGTGCATGTGACAAAGTGGCTTCATGGCTGTAAGCAGAGCTGACGACCTCTGCAGATTGGCTGCAGCCCCCAGCCTACACCCGGGCATTGCTTGAGGACAGTGCGCTCGCTGTTTCGGCCTGGCTCTGTCCTCACGGTGTGCAGGCCCCTCGCTGCTCACCCACACGCCCGCCCTGCAGAGGGGTGTCCCTCACTCAAGGGCAGTGACCGCCCCCAAGGCCCCTCGTCAGGCCATGAGAAGGTCTTTACGGGGTGATTTCACATTTATGAGGAAGAACAAATGATGCATCTGTCCCGCCATGTGCATGCGTGTTGACAGCCTCTTCATTCAGTTCGAAACGGCCTACATCCACTTCAGGAAGAAAAACAGTGATGTGAATTTGAGTGTCTCATTCCTGTGCCATCTACACGCTGAGTAATGACCACTCGGCATCCAGGGGACAGAGAGCAGAGGCGGCCAGCCTGGGAGCTGTGTCAGTCGGGCTTAGAGCTTTTCACGTGGGGCATAGAAATGATTTCCGGCATCCTGGGTCACCAGACCACAAGCCTGGGGGGCTCTGCCTTGACTCCCCCTGAAGCAGGGCCCTGAGTCCTGTGCAGCCTGCCCCACAGGCACAGCACTACTGGGCAAACTTAGCCAAAATGGGTCATCATGTCAGTCCACTGAGTCGGCTTCCCCTCAGCGAAGGGAGCATGTGCAGGTCGTGCCTTCCAGAAAACACCGCATGAGACTGGTCAGCTGCTGGGTCTGGAGAGACGGCTGCCGGACAGATGTCACACTTCCCTATACTGGCATGTGCAGACTTCCAAAGGACGCTTCTGACATTTTTTTTTTTTCTATGTTCATTTGCCTAAATGAGCCTTAGATGTTCATCTCATAAAAAGTAAGTTTTCAGCCATAAAACTAACCCATGGGGAAAATGCGAAATTGGACAGTACAATAAATACAACGAAAAATTACCTCTAGTGCCATCACCAGACAACCACTGCAGATTTGGTGGTTTGTGGGTAGTTCTAAACGGGTGGCTACATTCTGACACTGGTTAGACAGCAGCCGAGGCAGCAGCTGCTAAGCCCCTGGTGGCTGCAGTGGCCAGTCGCACAGGGCAGGGCTGGGGACAGGTGGGGCGCTGCAACGGCCAGGGAGGCAGCGTCCTCAGATTCCATTTGCAAAGTTCTCCTCTTTTCTCCCTCCCGTGGGAATTCAACTGTAAAACAGGTTCGGAAAGACTTACAAAGAGAAGAGGTTAGGTTTGTGCTGTGTGGTTGGCCGGGGAGGGTGGGCATGGAGGTGGCGAGTGAGAGTGTGTGTGTGCGAACACATGGGGTGAGTCTCACAGAAACACTGAACGAGACAGAGGAACTGTCCTCATAAATTAGGAGCCATTACCTCTGGAGGCTTTGAAACACTCATGCTTCTCTTCAATCGGTATTTCCAAGTCTCCTATGATGAAGTGTACTTTTATAAGGAGGAAAAACAGTAACAGGAGGTTAAAACTGCATTTGTTGTATCTGGAAATGTGACGAATTATCTCTCCACTTGTCTCTCGGGCTCAGTGCTGATCTCTTTTCGATGTCACATTCCGTTGGTGTGACACAATCTCCTTACAGTTCACGTAACAGGCTGTCATCTGCCAACTCCACTGGGACACATGGGCCTGTCCTCAGCCTGGCAGGGCAGGAGGCCCGTGCTTCCCGGGCAGTAACGAGCACCCAGGAAGCCCACCAATGTTGCAGTTTCTTAGAAAATGACACGTTACGCTTCCCGAGATAACATCTAAGTTGTTTATCCTGAGTGTTGCCCGCCAGCTCCCACACGTCTGCATTTCCTGAGACTCCAGAATTTTCTATTTCTAATTTGGTGAGTATTAAAGAAGCCAATGATATATATTTCCTATCTTTCCTCATCTAAAAGATGTCTTTTTTTCCTTTGGGCGGAAAAAAAATCAAAGAAATTTGTTCACAGTCAGAAATTGTCATTTTCTCGAAGTAACTGTGAACAAGCTAAATGCAGGTGGAGCCGTGTGCAGTGCTGCAGGGAGGGCTGGGACACGGCTGTGCCTGCATCCGAGGGCCAGCACCCGCCCCACCCAGGCTGCTGAAGCCTGCCCCCTCCAGTTACTCATCGGAAAGTCGGCACAACGGGCATTCATTTTTAATGTATTTCATTTCACTGATGCATTGCACTCCAGTGCATTAATTGCTATGATGTTAAAGAAAATATATAGATGTAAAACTTGTCACCCACTGTCCTCCTGTTACTGTACATTCATGGGAGCCTCTTCCATCCCAAAGGAAAGAAACCAGGAAGGGCACCCTCTCCCTGGCTGTCACAAACGCAGGTTTGGCCAGTTCAGGGACTTGGTCAGACTCCACTGGACAGTCAGGCCGACTCTGCCCAGAGCGGATGTGGGGGCATCACACCTGGCTGGGCTGGGGGAGGAAGACTACGGGGGAGGGGCGCCCGCAAGGTGCCCCCTGGGCTGGGGCAGTGGGCCGGCCCTCGTCCTCCTCTATGAACCGTGCCCCTTCGGCTTCCCAACTAAGTGTTTCTGGAAATTTCTAAACCCACTCAGCTGAGTGTAGAGTAAAGGAGAGCTGGAGGCCTAGGCTGGGTGGGGTCTTTCTGTTATTTTGAACCCACAGTAAGGAATACGTTTTATGTGGTAACCCAGGACACCAAACTGTGCTTGTGGCATACACAAGGCTGATCCTTTCTGTTCTTCTCTACCACGCTACAGAGATGCAGGCACAACCTGCAAACCAGCATTTACCACCTTCTCAGTGAGGAGACTCCCAGGAAAGCCTGGTTAGCACTCTACCAGTGGGAACGCCAGTCGGCCCCAGGCACTGACTCTAGGCACAGAGGGGCATGGGGGAAGCGTGGGGATGCCCAGCTGGGCAGGGAGCCCTGGAAGCCACACCAGCTGGAGGCAGGCGGGTGTCTGCCCACACACGCCCTGAGGCCAGTGAGGGCGGGTCAGGGACACAAGGCCACATAGCCTTTGCAGGAATTCTTCACAAAAGTAAATTTGCCTCTTCAAGCCGGAACTCAGTAGAAATGTCCGCAACGTCCACATTAGCCTGGGGTTTGAGGCTCTGCTGGGCCCATAGTTCCAGCCTTTGGTTGTCACGTGCCCAACACCACCCAAGGCTACTCTAAGATTTAAACCCACCATTTAAATATCTGAGAAGGTTAAAAATATCCCAGTACTGGGGGCGGCTGGATGGCTCAGTTGGTTAGAGCTCTAGCTCTTAATAACAAGGTTGCCAGTTCAATTCCCACATGGGCCAGTGAGCTGTGCCCTTCACAACTAGATTGAAAACAACAGCTTGAGCTTGGAGCTGATGGGTCCTGGAAAAACACACACTGTTCCCCAATATTCCCCAATGTGAAAAACAAAAATCCTGGAAGGCCAGTAATTCTGGGAACCGCTGCCTGGCTCAGCCACGCCTGCTCTCTTCTGCCTTCCTCACCTAGCTGGTTGTCCTGAGGACAGCACAGTGTGGCCTGGGGGGTGCAGCAGGGAGGCAAGGGGATGAACTGCCAAATCAAGAGAGGCCCGATTTCCAGCCGCCGCGTGGGGCTGGGGGCTGGATGACAGAGCACCAGGGGACCCAGGAGCTGCGCTGGGAGGAGGGACCGTGGCCGCTGCTTTGCTTTGTGAATTCTGTCAGGGCCTTAGCTTCCCTGATTTCAATAAAGCAATATAAAGGTCTTCTGTACCATTTATACATTACATTTCGGTTAGTCTTTTTCTAAACACAATCAAATTAAAACAATGAGTGTTTTCATTTAGACTGACTGTATTCGACGTCCTGTTTTCAACACCTCTCTCCTCTGAAAGTCAGAGGGATAGACGTTGGTCCATCCAGCCTTCTCATCTGACATGGGAGGAACAAGAAGATATGAATTAACAGGGGTCGGGGGTGTTTGCTCATCTCCCGGAGATACAGCACCTGCCCTCACCGGAAGGCGCCCACTGGCTCTGCAGGCATTTAACAGCGGCGCTCCGGTAAGCAGTTTGTGCACTGCTGGTCAGCCTGCCGTCACCTGTCACATGGACAGGCTGAGCTGCACCGTGGCTCTGAGCAGACCCTCGCAGCGATCTATTTCGACTTGACATTTGGTTCAGTTGCTTTCCAAAGTTTTCTTACAAACAGACAAGCTGGGTAAGCAGAGCCCAGGGAAGGCTGCAGGCCCACAGGTGAGGGCAGGATGTCAGCAGCAAGGGCCGGCCCGTCCTCCCAGGCTTCAGCTGGCCTGAGGAGAACTGGCGCAGCTGTCAGGAAAGAGTGGGGTGGCCACAGGACGTGCTGGTGCCTGCCTGACACCCATGTGGCCGAGTGACCCTCAAACTGTGCTGTGCAGGTCAGTTCCTTGTTCAAAGGCAGGTTCCATTCCGCCAGCAGGTGGGGCTGAGGGCCTGTGTCCCTGAGAAGCTCTGCAGGCTGACCCTTGGTGTGTGGGCTGGCGGTCAGCGGGCTCCCTGCACTGCGTGGCTGCCCTCCTGGGCCTAGGTCCCTTGGCTTCCTGATGACACCTCTCTTGGGTCTGATGGTGAGTGACCTCGCAGGCAGTGCGGGGGGGGGGGGGGCTCCATGACTTCAGCCCTAAATTGTCCCTATTCCTCACGCTGCCCATCAGTACATGGGTGCCCAGGCAGTTAGACACACATGCCACTCTCCTCAGACCCCCTGGGCTCCCCACCGTCCTGCTCTCCCAGGTCCCCGGGCCGTTCCTTCCTGGCTCATCCGACCCCCAGCACCCACACATCCTGGCTGCCCCATCTGCTCCTGTTCACTCCCACCCCCACATATCCGCACGCTACAGAAGCAGAACGCCATCCCACTCCAAACACCCCTCAGCCCGCCTTGCCCTCCTGGTGCCTGAGTAAGAGGCGCCTCCCAGGGAGCGCAGCCAAACCGTGGGCCGGGGGAGGCAGGGGACGGGCTGCCAAACCCCCGGAGGCGCTTGAACCCCCTGCCATTGCCAGGGCAAACCCAGCATGTTGTCATTTCCTGCCAACCTATGTGTTCTGCCTGCCTGTTAATTACGGCGCACACACCTGTAATTATGATAACGCAGTTGCAGCTGGACGCGGGGCAGCAACTCGCGAGTCTTCATTACAACTCAATTAGCCCCGCAGCACATGTTTTCAGAGCATCTGGCAGTGCAGGCACTGAGAAGAAAAACTGCACAGCCTCCCGCTCTGCACCAGCGAGAACTCGCTTCCCTCCCTTCCTTCCCATGCCGACAAAAACACCCAGGTTTTTTCTTAAATTATGGAAATCTCAAGGTATAAAAAAACCCGCTGTGCATTGGAACATATACATCGAATAGGAAAGGGATCAGAACACTATTTGGCACTGGCCTCAGAAAGAATCTGAAAGTTGTTCTCATAATGTGCCCCAGTTGAGGCACAGATATAATAGTCTTGGCAAAGCTGTATAATCCTCAGTGTGTGTGTGGCTGGTCTGCACCCAGGACCCACAGCCAAGCAGAATGCACCCCCAAGTGTGGCACGGTGCCCCCAAATTCACCATCTGAGGGAAGCCAGAACAACTCCATCCCATCCACTAAGTGGGAAGAATGAACCAAGTGAAGCCTTGGTGGCCAGCAGTCCGCTCTGTGTAGCCTGGACGGGGACATGCTTCCTTCTGCTTGAAGCTGTCTGGGGTCTGCAGGACCCTTGCTGCACTTCTCGGCACACAGGGAAACCTCTCCCGACTTGGTCCACTGTGCCTCCAAGGCCTGGCAGACAGGATTGCCTTGGGGAGCTCACCCTACCGACCCCCCTTTCAGCAGCTGGCCTGAGCAGGGCGGAGGAGTGAACCAGCCCTGGCACTTGGGGATCCTGAGAGACCACCTCCCAGCTTCACCCCCATGCACCAATAGAGCCAAAAGCCACGTTACAACACCTGCTCCAAACACCCACCTGTGACACACTCCAGGAGCCAAGGGAGGGAGAAAGGAGGTCCCAGGTAGGGGAGAAGAACTTTCTGGAACTGTAAAGGCCTAGTCAAATCCATCCAGCCCACACCGAGCTCTGGGCTGCAGTTTTGGAGGGGGTGACAAAGGGAGTCACAGCCCATGACCGACTGCAGCCCTGTTCCAAGTGCCAAAAACCAGAAAGCTAACCCGACATGGAGGAGCTCCAAAACCGCTGGAGCGCACACACGTGCGATCAAACGGACGCCGCGGCGTCACCGAGTCCAGGGGACTCGCGGGCTTGGAGGAGTCTTAGGGGCGCAGAGAGAGTTCAGCTCGCCCTGTCCGACGTCCCTGCCATCCGCGCGGAAGCTCAGGACCTCCTCAGCACCCACCCCCTTCGTCCCCCAGGGCCACTGTCCGGACCCTGATCTTCTCCCTGCGCCCCAGCCCCCGCACCCGGCTCCGCGGGCCAGTGCTGGGGGTTGGGGAGGCCCTTGGCCGGGGTCTGGCATGTCCAGCTCCGAGTTTGCAGAATTCGCTGCTGGGGGAGCAGGGCTCCCTCTCCCCATTCAGGTCCTCGCCACGGTGGGCGCCAGGGCCGGAGACGACAGACCCGGGAGGGCGCCGCGCGTGCGCGCGTGCGTGTGTGTGTGCATGTGAATGTGCGCGTGGGAGTGTGCGTGTGTACGGGTGTGTGCGTGCGCGTGTGTTTGTGTGTGTGCGCGTGTAGATCTGTAAGCGGGAGGCGTCCACCTCACCACCAAGGGGCAGCTGGAAGGGTGAGGAAAGGGCCCCAGCCCTCCGAGAACTCGCCCACGTCCCGCCCCTTCTGCGCGGGAGCCGGGAGTGCACACCAACCCAGCCAGGGCATGCACCGGGAGAACCCGGTCACCCCACTTAGGTGCCCCCCACCCCCACCCCCGGTAGCGGACGTCGCTCTGCCCCTCCAGTCCTTGCTCGCACCTGGGTTCCGGTAGATCCGACGAGGACAGACGGGACGGAAGCAGGAATCACGCTCCCGCTGCGGCCGCCGGGACTACCGTGAAAGCGCACGGAGCGGCCGGAGCCTGCAGGGGGCTGGGGGCGGCGCCCAGCACAGCCCCGCCCCCGGGTGGCCCAGGGGCGGGGGGCGGGGGGACAGGGCGCTTCAAACGCCCCTTTCCAATCTCCTTTGCCCCCACCCCACCGCGCAACTGGATAGAAACTGCGCGCGCCTGACCTTCGCCGCTTTGGGACGGGTGCCTGTGCCCTGCTCCGGCCCAGGCCCTTGCGGTGTAGACCCTCTCCGCCCCCCTCCCTGCTGTGTCCCGGGGCCCTCCGGCGTAGACCCCGGCTCCACCGCGGGCGCAACTTTACCTCGGCGCCGGACTCCGCGGGCTGCCTCTCGGCTCGCCCGGCCGGCGGCCTCCTCCGGGCGGAGCGCGGCGTCTCCGGAGCCCGCAGCCCGCGGAGTCCAGCACCGCCCCGCGCGCCGCCCCCGGCCCCGCAGGGCCCCGCCGATCCACCTCGCAGCGGTGGCGCGGCGCCCCCTTGCGCCCGGCCTCGGGTCCCGAGGGCAAGCCGACCCCGGCGCAGCTACCCGGAGCCCCGGGCGGTGTCCACTGGGAGAGAACTATCGGGGGCACACAGGGCGCAGACCCCGCCCTGCGCACCGCGTCCACCAACGCGACAGGCACACGGGCGCACTCACACTCACACACTCGTGCTCACACACATAGTGGGGTGGAGGCATAGAGCCCCCTCTCACAACCAAAGCAACCCGAGGGTTGAAAGGCAGGGAAGGGGCCTCCACGTGGGGAGCCACTTGGCGTCTGCAGACACTCGCCGGGCACCAGCAGAGCCTGCGGTGCGGGGCCAGCGATGCCAGGTGGCTCTGGATCACCAGGCTCGCCCTGGTGAGGGATTTCATCACTTCATTTACAAGAAGGAAGTGAGTGTTCTGCAGCTTGAGCTGAACACCCAGGCCCCGGAAAGAAGGCTTTTCCTCCATAGAAACTCTAATTGGATTAGAGTCAGAGGGACCTGGCCACCCCCGCCCTGGGAGACGACCTCACCTCCCTCAGGAAGTGTTTCTGGCGCCTGTTAGCGAGTCTTCCTCAGCCGGTGCAGAATCTGCCTTTCCCAGCACGCGCCACCCTCTGAATGGGTATTTGTAGCTGCTTGGCCAACTAGGCGACATTCCCCTGAACACAGAAGCCCCCCGACTCTGAGAAACACTGGCTGAAACGTAAATAAGCAAAAGATAACCCGCGGACAGCACTGGACAGTGCCTGCATACTGAGTGCTGTGCTGCTGCCAGTTTTAGTTACATAGGTAAGGATGTATGATTTCTCCGCTAAATATTCCCCAGTCCCTTACTGTTGTTCATGGGAGGAAATTTCCAGACCCAAGGCCACCCAGGCCCTGCTCCTTGTGTCAAGTCCCTGGATTGCTGTGGCCATACAAATGGGGCCAAGCCCATCACCTCCCTTTTCCAGACACTATACCTTTGTATATCCAACCAAAGTGCCCGCCAGCCTTTTCTGACAGCACATCACATTTTCAGCCAACTCTGGCGTTTTAGTCAACAAAAATCTCTAGATGTCTCCAGTCTCTACCTGTGCAGTTGTTTTTTCAGTTTTCCTGATCCATAATTTTCAGTTACGTGGCCCTTTAAAATCTAGGTGTAGCACATTACAATTTAGTCCTAGTCAATTTGATTGTGTTAGTTTTTGCTGGTTTCTGCTAACCTTTTCGGTGAGTCTGTCAGGTGTTTCAGAAGCTTAACACTGTCGTGCAGTGTGTGAGTGCCTTCTCAGCAGGCCATGACATCGTCCTTAAGCCAAGGTCATGGATGCAGTGTCCTCAAAGGGCGGCCTGGAGAATGGGCGGGGCTCTCCGCTGCTCTGGTGCTGACCACTAGCTTGCCTCTGGCCTGATCTCTGTCCTCATCTAGAAGGTTCTGACAGCGCACATTTTACACTTTTGGGGGGGCAGTGTTGATGGAGACAGTGAAAGGCCTTTCTGAAGCCAAATATAACCAACCAGGCGTCTGAACGGCAAATCCACCAACAGAACCAAATAAAAAGGACAACAGACATGGTCTGTTTAATAACTTTTTGTAGCACTGGACTAGCAGTCCCCCTTTCTTTCTGGAGCAGTGCTGGATGAGCCATTGCCCTGGCAGCACACCGTCAGGGCCATCACTTAGGGGCTGGTGTGCTGACCAAAGCCCTGACTTGTCTGTGCCTGTTTTCTCGTCTATAAAGTAGGAATCATAGCAGAACCTACTTCACTGTTTGTTTTCCTAATTGAGTTACTACCAGGACACATGTGGCCCATGGTAAACAAACGAATTATCATGATAATTTTAGGCACTTGCAATGATCGAGAATGTTTCAGGAATGTTGAAATGAAATACTGAACATCTCTGCAAACTGAGGAGTTTTGAAATATGGGACCCAGGAGGCCCTTGCTGAGGTCACACACTCCAGCTTCCCATCCAAGGGCTCTGCCGGGTACTTGCGGAGGACGCTGACAAAACGGTCACGCGACGGCCTTTTCCACATACTGTTTCCCCGAAAATAAGCCCCAGTTAAGATCGTCAGCCAGACGGAACTATTTAGTACGTTACGGCGAGTTCCAAAAGAAGACATAACTGTATCTGAATACATGTAGATTTTTGTACATGAAAAAATAAGTCGTCCCCTGAAAATATGCCCTAATGCGTTTTTTGGAGCAAAAATTAATATAAGACCCGGTCTTATATTTGGGGGAAAACGGTAATCCAGTGAGCGCTCCCCCATAACCAAGTATGTATGTCCAGTGTCTTGGGGGACACACAGGCCCTGTGTGCACTTCCTCTCACGTTACTCTGTGTATCTGTGCATTTCTCATCTCTAAGCCCCTTACTGTCCCTCGTGTGCATCTCGTTCCTTTCTATTATTTTTATTGCTTTGTTTCTGGACATCTGGACGTTTCACTGTGCATTTCTGATCGTTTCTGAAATCCCAGTTAGGTGGCATCAGTAGGGACCTTCTGGCAGCTTCGTGTCCTGGGATCTCAGCCCTGGTCACAAGGACAGGGCAACCCAGGGACAGGATGGCAGATGACATTCGTCGTTCCTGGTGGACTATTGCTTTTTCTCACAATACTAGACTCTCGTCCTAGCTGTGCATGTGCACGTTGTGTGTCTTCTTTCTTGGGTCAGGCTCCTGCCCCCAGGCCACCTTTGCTTCCTGGTCCCTAGCATAGGGCCTGGCACCTGCGTGTGTTAGCAGGTGTTTACTGAGCCTGTGCAAGTGGGGAAGGGAATGGACGCAGTCACAAACACAGATGTCTGATCACTGTTTTTATCAACGTTTTCCAAAGTAGTACTTTTCTTCTCGATATTTAACTATAATTTTCATTTCTTGGCTGCTTTTCAAAACCAGATGATAATTCACTTCTTTTTTTGTGATCACAGCTTTATTGAGATAGAATTCATACAACATACAATTCACCCATTTCAAGTGTGCAGTTTGGTGATTTTTTGGCTGTTCCCAGACTTGTGCAGCTATCACCACAATCGATTCTAGACCATTTCACCTGAAAAGAACCCCTGGGCTCTTTATCACTGCCCAGCTGCCCCCAGCCGCCAGCCCCTGCAACATGGACCCATCTCTGTCTGTCTGTCCCCCTCTTGGTTCATTGGTACTTTGGAGCTGGGAGGAACGTCTGGGTTTCCTCTCCCACATGGGCAACACTTCTAGTTCCCACAGACTCTGCTCATGGCTCCCTGGGCCCTTCAGACACGTTCATTCTTTTGTTTGTTTATCTGCCTGGTTCTTAGCTTTCTTTTTCTTTTTCTTTTTTTTTTTAAGTTTTTTTTTTTTTTTAATTAAATTTATTGCGGTGACAATTGTCAGTAAAATTACATAGATTTCAGGTGCACAATTCTGCATCACATCATCTATAAATCCCATTGTGTGTTCTTCACCCAGATTCAGTTCTCCTTCCATCACCATATATTCGATCCCCCCCACCCTCATCTCCCACCCCCCACCCCCCACCCCCGTTACCCTCTGGCAACCACCAAACTATTGTCCGTGTCCACGAGTTTCTGTTTCCCATTTGTTTGTCCTGTTCCCTTGCTGCCTTTGGTTTATATACCACATATCAGTGAAATCACACGGTTCTCTGCTTTTTCTGTCTGACTTGTTTCGCTCAGCATTACTCTCTCAAGATCCATCCATGTTGTCACAAATGTTCCTATATCATCTTTTCTTACCGCCGAATAGTATTCCATTGTGTATATATACCACAACTTCTTTATCCATTCATCTATCAAAGGACATTTTGGTTGTTTCCATGTCTTGGCCACTGTAAACAAAGCTGCAATGAACATTGGAGCACACGTGTCTGTATCTCTAAATGTTTTCAGATTTTTTGGGTAGATACCCAGGAGAGGGATTGCTGGGTCATATGGCAATTCTATTCATAATTCTTTGAGGAACCTCCACACTGCCTTCCATAATGGCTGCACCAGTCTGCATTCCCACCAACAGTGTATGAGGGTTCCTTTTTCTCCACAGCCTCTCCAGCACTTGTTACTATTTGTCTTGTTGATGATAGCCATTCTGACTGGGGTGAGGTGATATCTCATTGTGGTTTTGATTTGCATAGCTTTCTTTTTCTTATTATTCAAGGAAAAAGGTATCTGTTTCTGAGTTCTGTCACCCACGCTCTCTGCACGGGGAGGCCAGCCGAGACTCTGCTCCTCAGGGGGCTTATTCCACCGATCACTAGCTCCCTGTCCACTGCTTCCTTCAGCTGTACCTGGAAACATTTTCCTCCTGCGTTTCTGTTCTATGGTTGTTCTTTCTCTCGAGTGGGTGCAGCATTTTATGTCTCCAGGTCATTTGGAAGTCCCCAAACGCTCAGTGATCTGTATCTCTCCCCGAGAGTGGTAAGCCATTCCTTACCGGTTTCTTTCTCATCTGCTTTGTCATTCTGCTTTGACAGATCAAACATTTCCCGTCACAGGCACGTACGGCTCCGTTGAGCCTCCTCAGAGCTCCCCCTTTGTTCATACTTTTCATCCTCTGCCCTAAGTTCCCCCGCCCTACATTTCTGTTCTTCCAGTTCCTCATCTTCATTTGAGCTCCAAATAGGGAAGCAGTCTGCCCAAACGTAGACACGGGTCCTTGAGTGTGTCTTCCAGGCTGCCACACGCGTCCCTGCCGGAGCAAACTCACTCTGGTCTTCACCGCGTAGCTTTGTGGCTCCAGGAGAGAGTATGATGCCTGCCGAGGTGCAGAGGTTTTGTGCATGTGAAGTTTTCGTATGTGGGTCCTGGAGGGTAACTGTGACTAGAGGTCCTCGGGGCTGGGTAGTGTGAAAAGCTGCTTCTTCGTTAGCTGCTGGCAGGGAGCCGCTCCACACTTGGACTCTCCTAACCCAGGAGTGTATGCGCACTGAGGCACAGCTTCTGCAACCAGGTCCATCTCTTCCTGACCAATAGACTGACTGACCGTGTGGCTGTGGCCAGCGAGTCGGCGGTGTTGCTTCACATCTGGAAACGTTCACAATCGGTGTCTTCGTGGGCAATTGACAGAACACTTCTCAGTATTGCTCCTGTTGCTGTGAATGTCCGGATCCAGTAAGCACCACTGTGGTTTCAGGAGTGTCACTTATCATTTAATTTAAATCTTCAGTGGAACGCAAGAACCTTCTACTTACGCTATCAATTTTGTGCTTATGAGTTTAACACTCACTTTTGCTTGTGTCATGCTTCTCAGCAACAATCTCAAATTCGATGTGACAACATTTAAATTAATGGAATTGCCTCATTCTGTCTGGCATTCTGGAACACGATTTTGGGTGTTGGGACTTGCTTTGTTTCCTGAGTTATTTGGCGTCAAGAGCATGCTGAAGCAATATTTCTCTTGGTGCTGTGGACAGAGTGGGGTCCTCAGCTGTTCAAGTGCCGGGGAACAGACCACTTCCCTCTATGCAGCTCAGTCAGTATTTGTTCACATGTCAGTTGAGCACCCACTTGGGGCCCCCCAGCTGGGCCTCCCAGCCTAAGAGATGCATCAGACCCAGAGCTGCCCTCA
Organism: Rhinolophus sinicus; assembly: GCF_057876585.1. Lineage (NCBI taxonomy): Eukaryota > Metazoa > Chordata > Mammalia > Chiroptera > Rhinolophidae > Rhinolophus > Rhinolophus sinicus. The sequence goes on along the minus strand of NC_142504.1, from coordinate 118,258,823 downwards.
GGGCCTGGAAAGTGTGCTGAAGAAGAAAACGGCCTGTGCAGTTAGCACCACTAGCCATCAAACCCGGGGGCAGTTCAACAGCAAAGCTGAGATGTTACACGCGAAGGCTGATGGCTTATCCGTCTCAGCTCAGCCTCTGAATGAGCCTTAAATTCTTCCTTCTAAAACATGAGTCACCCCACACCCCCATTCTCCATCTCCACTTCAATCTCCACAGAAAACTGGTGGCTCCAATCATAGAGGCAGGAGTGAGAAAAAGACAGAGAGACACGGACAGAAAGCCACAGTCTTCTCCCACACACAACAAACCCAAATAGAACACAGAGCCATTGTAGGATTAGTAGGTGACAAATGGTGGCCACCTTCCCCCAAAAACAAAGAATCAGAGTAATTGTATGGAAAGGCCAAGCATTTCCTGCAAGTAATAACAACAATGGTGCAGGAGACATGCAAAGAAGGTTCACAGAGTGGGTACACACACCGTGATCAAGTGGGATGCAGTCCACAGATGCAAGGATGGTTCAATATCCACAAGGCAGCCAATGTGACACACTAACAAATGTGACACACTAACAAATGTGACACACTAATGAAAATCACACAATCATCTCAATAGATGCAGAAGAAGCATTTGACAAAATTCAGTATCTACTTATGATAACAACTTTCAACAAAGAGGGTGTAGAGGGAACACACCTCAACGTAGTAACGGCCGGACATGACAAGTCGGTGGCATTCTGACCCTGGCTGGCTGCTCCTTCGACCTCGGGGGGGGGGTGTCTCCTGAAGTCACCCCCAGGCCCAGCCGCCCCTTCGCTCAGGCCCATGGGCCTCACCCACAGTGCTTGTTCCCTCCTTCAGACGACTGACTGTCACCTGGCCCTGCCATTCATTTTGCACTTGGCGCCATTATTCCTGTATTTACCTTAAAAAAAATATGTCCCATCTCCCCAAATAAACAGCAAGACCACTGCTTAGACACATGTGTGGTATTCCAGGTAGAAGTGTCCTTTTGTTTGACTTTCTCCTGGGATGAATGTTTAGCTGCGCACCTTGGCTGACCGTACCCTTGCACAAGTCCAACTTCACTGTGTCCAGAGACGCTGGTCTTTAATTATAGCACTGGCGACGGGCGCCCTTGGGTGGGCGTGAGCTCCAGGCACCACATGCCGGCTCTGGTTCTTTCTGAGGAATAACGTTAACAACCCTCAAGGCCTGATTTTAATTACAAGGCGTTCCCGTAGTTCTGACAACATTTCAATCTGTGGCCATCCTGCTAGCATCTGCCACAAAGAGAACATAACTCCCCACGTGACTTCCTGTGAGCCAGCCTCGGCGGACAGGCTGGGATGGACTCCTTTCCCAGCACAGGGGACACATCTGAGCAATTTAGGGTTTTTCGTCCTTCCTACAGCACTAGAAGGGCTCCGGTCACAAGATGAGGCCCCTGGACAAAACGGCATCGGGAGCCCTGGGCTGCAGACAGCATGGTGACGGGGACACTGGGAACTCCTTGGCAGGGCCTCTGTGGGACAGCACTGCTTGAGTCAGGTCGGGACTGGATGTGACCGGCCCCAGTTAAGTGATACCACACGGCAAGCAGCTGTCCTAGGTTCAGCCTGACCAAGCTGTCCACTCATGCTGTCCAGTACCTGAGCACCCCGACATGTTCAGCCACTGCTGCTTTTCTCACCTCTTACATGCGTGTGCAGAACGTAAGACTCACGGCTCCCATCAGCCGCAGAGCATGACCGCTGGTGCCCGGGAACTCGCATTCCGGCTGTGCTTCTGCAGGGCAGTCACGTCGGCTCTGATGGGCGGGACAGTGAGCGACAAACACACAGTTAGGAGCCACCAGTGTCTGGAAGTCAGTGGACGGCGTGGGGCAGGTGTGCCATACACTCCCTGGCCAGGTGACACACAGGCTCATCTGCTGTCATCCGCTGTCTTTCATGTGGTATTTCTGCCGAAGCCCTTTTTCTGTCAGGTGAATGAAAACCTCCTGGAGCTCTCCTGGCCGTTCTATCTCCCTGGACTTTTGAAGTCCTCTCCTCGTGTCCTAACATCCGCCCGTCCCGTCGCTGCCACCAGAGACCATAGAGACCAAGTGCAACTAGAAAAACACCAAGACCACAGAGACACCAAAATGCTGTCGGGGGAAAGAAGGGAGTCTGGCTTCCCAGGGGACTCCCCAGCAGGTACAAGGTGACAGCCAGCCTGTCTGTCCACCTTGGAGGACAGAAAAGTCGGGACCCTGGTTCACTATCATTGTCTCAGGGCTGACTAGCCATTGCAAGGAAGAGAATGTGACCCTGGCAACGTCACAGGAAGAAGTTGCTATTTTCGGGGAGACAGACCTTAGACAGGTGTCAGGTGTGACGGTGCAGGTGGATAGTGTGATGGTGCAGAGATCAGGCCCCCAGAGCCACACGCCGACACAGGACAGTAACGTTGATGGACTCCATGGAGGGACCATGGAGTCCCCGAGTGTGGTACCTCCCAGTTCTGCATGTGCTGTCCCTGGGCTGCTGTCCATCTGCGCCCTTTCCCTACGACAGATCGACAAACTGTAACCCTGTGTGGGACTGCTTTCTGTGAGCTTGCATCCAATCTGAGGGTAGCCGTGGGACTCCGAGCTTGCAAATGGTTCAGAAGTGAGAGTGGTCTTACATGGATGGTGCTGTCCAGGTTCTCGGCTGGGACAGAGCTGTGCAGACTTGTCAGAGGGTGACAGGCTCTGCTGGGTTCCCTGCCATCTGCTGGCCCTGCACACATCTTGTCTCATTCTCTCTTTGTTTTGCCCCAGCCCTTCCTGTAGGGCCCCCCTGGGTGGACTCTGTATGAGGATGAAAAATGAGAAGGGTCCTTTCAAACGGCAGGAGAGCCCGAGGGGCCCCTGGTGTCGGGAGTGCCAAGTCCACAGGGGGAGCCGTGTTTGTAGGACAGAGCAGTGGGGTGGTGGCCCTTGTAGGAATGCTCTGAGACTTGCGTGACTCACATACAGAGACTACATCTCCTGCAGCAATCTGGGGACTTCTGGATGGGTGACCACAGGGACGGGCTATGGGCTCCAGCCTGTGCAATGTCTCCTATGACATCACCAGGGTGCCATCAGCTCTTGATTGGACAAGCCAAGCCAAGGTGAGAGGCGGCAGGCGGGTCTGCTCCCAGCGCCAGCAGCCAGCGCCAGGGTGACTGAAGCTCAGTCACCCAACATATGACAGTGTTGTCAAAGGGAGACATCTAGGAAAACGCCGTTTTGTTCAGGTGACCTGTCTGCTCATTGATTCTCTAGCAGGTCGTCTTCAAGGACCCACCCCGTGCCGGGCACTGGCCAAGTGCCGGAACAGGTCAGCCGGTTAAACATAGGCCATCGCCCTCCAGGGCCTGTGGCAGCCAGATGCCCGCGGCTCACAGGAACACATCCCTTGGTCCGTCACGGCGCAGAGGCCTGACAGGCAGAGGCCTGGATTGGAGCCGTTGTCCCGTTCACTTATTTTTCTATATCTGCTGTTGAACGACTGGAAAATTCCCCGTCACTCAACACCCACGAAGTAGAATTACCAGAACCAAAAATAAAGAGACACCCGCGCTTTTAACGGCACAGAGATCAGGCCCCAGACTCTGCTCCGACGCGGCTCCCGGGGATGCCAGGGCAGCCAAAGCAATTAGTAGACCAGGTGCTGCTGGGAAAAAGCACCAAATGCTGCTAGATTTACATTTTTCTTTTTTGTCATGTTGGACTTAGGCCAAGTTATACAACTGAAAATCAGGGTTTTAGAAGGAAAGGCAACAGCCCACTGGTTCGGGAGTAGCAGCAGGTCTTGCAGGAGATGGATGTTGTTATGAAACAGAGGGGAGAAACCTCCCGGAGAGTCAGCTCCCTGCTCCCTGCCAGCGCTGCCCCCGCCCGCAAGGCAGGACTTGGTGGGGTCATCCTGTGCACCCAGTCACCTCTAAGGATAAACATCCTCAGCTGCAGCCTCTCAAACGGACACTGAATGTGACCAGTTTGCTCCAGTGTCCCCACAGAGGGAGGGACGTCTCGGCTTCCGTCCACTGGCAGGGTACACCTGCCAGTGCCCAGAAAAGGCAGGTGTGTGCTGCAGCAAAGGAGTGGCACTCAGGGACACACACGGGGTGCTCATGGGCCGGGGCTGGGGCCAGGACAGGCCAGGACGTGGCAGGACCACCGCTGAGCGCAGGATGCAGGGGACGTGGCTCTTGTGCTCACACGTGTGCTGTGCCATGTTCCTCAAGGCGGGTGTTTGCTCAGTCTGGAACCTGGGATGTTTGCTAATTTGACAACCGGCTGGCCGGGCACTGCCTGTGGGGCTGTGAGGGATGGTTCCAGAGCAGCCCACAGCTTCAGGCCCGAGTGTAGCCGCACCCGAACCCCAAACCCTGAGCACATGTGCCTCCTGAGACCGGCACCGAGTTCTGGGCCTTCATGTCCTGTCATTATGTCATCACATATTCTGGGCACCATTTTGTTCACACAGGGATTTCTCACCAGTCTCATGGTTTGCCCAGTACGTGTGTGTGAATAGGTGTGTGTGTGCGTGTGTGTGTGGTGAGTGTTCTGTAGGGGTGTCTGTCTGTGTGTATGCACACGAGTGCACTGAAAATAGCTGAGAGTCTGTAACAAGCTCAGTAAGAAGACAGGCAGACGAAGGCAAGGGGACAGAAACGGGGACAATTTGTTCGTGTAACTAGTGAGCGACATGGTTTGGGGAGTTCTGGGGGCTCTGGCGCCCTGGTCCCTCATCTCAAATGACAGGAGGTGGATGGGCTGTGCTGCCCAGTGGGGCCTGCTGCCAGCATGGACTCTCAGGCCCCACCCCAACCCTTTTACAAGACGCCCAGGATCCAACGTGAGAAAGTTCCAGAAGCTTGGCCCCCCCACCTCCAGTCTTTCCAGCTCTACATTTATTTGATTCTATGAAGAGAGGCTCTTAGGAGGCTATAAAGGGACCAGCCGAGCAAGCGTGTGTGTCACGAGCGTTGATTGAGCACCTTTGCTCATCACAGGCGTGTCGGGGCCAGTGCAGGCGGGGGTGTCGGGGGACCACTTTACCGGCCACGTTAAACAGCCAGCACTGCAGACTGCCTCTCATAAACTTCCTGGCAAAAACATATTAACGAACAAAGCTCATCAGTCCTGCTTTTCTCGTTATCTTTGCTCAACACAGGTGACCGTGAGGGCCTGCGACCAGCGCAGGAGGGAGGTTAACGCCTGTCAGCGTACGCTACACACCAGCCCTGCCCCCTCCCCCGCGGTGGCTGAGTGTGTTCCAACCCAGACCTCAAGCGCGAGGTCTCACCTATGGCTGGGCCGTGCAAGGTGTTCCCGTTCCCCTTGGGCGTGGTGATTGGTGTGGGCTGCAGACCCGCGTTTCTCAGGGAGGCTGACCGGAGCCCTGAGCCCCCCACCCCCGCCCCGACTGGTTCACAGCAGCCAGCCCTCCCAGCCCTCCTGCTGGTTTCCACATGTGGCCTGGCCACAGTGAACACGAGGGAACTTTCTGGAAAGAGACCAGCTTTCACAGACTCCCGAGGAAGGTGGCGTGGGGCAGAAAGCAGGGTGGCTCCCAGGCCCCGAAAGGGCCACAGCCCGGCCCCTGGGCTGCCATGCAGGGCAGTGGGGCCCTCCCGCAGGACTAGCATGTGTCTTAGGTGGAGGGCAGCTGGTCCTCCCGTGTGTCAGCCCGGCTGCTTTGTCTTGGGCGTGTGCACCCCACCAGCCCCGAGTTCCCCAGTGCCTCCCCCACTCGCTGACGCTGCACAGAGTCCACACCGTCTCCTGGGCTCTGTCCCCGTTCTGAGCACATCCACGTGGCAGCTCAATTTTTACGTTTAAAACCAGACTCAAAATTCACCCGTCATCAGGTCCATCTGCAGCCCCCAGCCTGTGATCAGAATTACAGGACGTACCTTGGTGGCCGTGTGCGTGTGGGGCCTCTTTCTCACTTGGATGTGGAGGATACATGTCCCCCAGAAACCACGGAGCTGCAGGACTGCGGCCACCAGGGCCTGCTGTGCAATGACACATCTCTCTCCCCCACAGAACACCTTCTCAGGCAGGTCGGCCCAGCTCATGGCGGCACGAAATAAACATTCGTTAACCGTATGAACAAGCAAGCAATCTTCCTTAGTCGCTGCAAACATCAAATGTGAAGCCTGAACTTACAGCCGTTTAAGACGTGGGATGTGTAATGAGTGTCCACACAGGGCCCCCTCCCCCAAAGCAAGATGGCAGGGGGCACAGGCGAGGGTCAGGTCCTCACGCGCAGGAAGCAGTCTCGGCCAGAGTGAGGGAGTGCATGGCCCTCCCAACCCCCAGCCACCGCTGGCTGGGGGACTCACTGCTGCCCACAGTCACATCACAATCCAGTAATTAATTGGAAGTCAGAGCTGCCTAATGGTACCATCAGTTTGTCCCCTGAATGCGGCTGCACTTTGTCACCCAAGGCCACCCCCCAGTGGGTGTACGTCCACGTAAAGACAGACGACCTGAGCACCGCAGCCGCCGGGCCGTTTCCGGACAGCAGGGCTCTCTGGGCATCTCATCACACAGGGCGTTCCCCACACCGCATGCCGGTGTGGGGGCGGGGCTGGGCACATCTGGGCACGTTGACATCCCTGGGGACCTTTACAGTCCTGCTTACGGGTGCTCATCACAGCCGTCCAGCCTGCCCTTTGCCCAGCACCTGGCATCGCCTGGGAGGGGCCCATGGAGCAAGGCACTCTCCTCTGGCTGCTGCCCTCACCTGCCTCTCTTCTGAGGGGGATCTGCTGCGTACTGTGCTGCCCCATGGCTTTCTGCAGGGCCAAGCCCAGCTGGGCAGAGCCTCCAGGGGGCCACTTGCTGTCCCCTTACCCCCAGAGGACAGCACCAGCTGGCCTCGAGTCTCCATTTCCCTTCTTAGCAATGATGCTTGTGGGCAGAGCTGGGCAGAGGCCAAAGAAATGCAACTGGACAGGACCTGCCTCCGAGTGTCTCTCCACTGGCCTGTGCTGGGTGGGGATGTGTCTGCCCAGGGACCCAGCGCCTGGCCCAACGCTGAGTGTGAGGTGAACTGGGCATATTGTTTGGAATTGAGACCATCCGTAGAGAAGGGGCGTGGCGGGTCTGCCAGGCCAAGGAGTCCTGACATGCGCTGGGTGGCACATACCCTCACCCACCATGCTCAGACTTCTGGGGTGCCCGCCCCCTCTGCAGGGCTGACGGGGCACATCAGGTGACCATCAGGACACGGGCTTCCTGAGGCACCTCGTCCATGGCATGAGCTGGGTGGGTCCTGACCTTGATCCCCAGGTGGCCCTCCCCACAACACAAGCAAGAGGCCAGGACGCCCCCTTTCTGAGTTCTCGTATCTCAAGTCTGACTGATTTTTCTGAGGCACCGTCATCTCCGGGTAGATGGGAGTCAGGAGGCCGTTGTCCTGAAAGAGTTCTGGAACACATTCAACCCCTGAAGTGACACGTCACCTTAGAACCTTGCCCCACCTGAGAGAATGTGCCATGTCAGCCACGCTGCTGGGCCCACTCAAAATCAAAGGCCAGACCCTCAGAAGCTCGTTTCCATGCGGGTCATTCCATCCGGCTGGGGCGGGGACGGCCAGGGCTCAGCACGTTACAGGTCAGGGGCCTCAGGAAATTCTGAGTCAGGAACCCATCAATCCCAGAGTGGTGCTGTGTGTACATGTGCTGGTGTGCTCCCGTGTGCGCGCCTGCGTGCACACGCGTGTGCGTGAGTGTGCAGAGGTGTGTGCGTGTGTGCTGGTGGAGCCTGATGGCCGATCCAATGCCACAGTTGTTATAGTGATGACAGTGACAGCGACAGTGCTTGAACCGTTACAACCTCACATCTGCCTTGTTTTGTGAGGAGCGAGACGCACAGAACTGGGGCAGCCGCTGGGTCAGTGTTGCCCCCGAGCGGCTCCCATACCTGCTCCGCACACGGCCGCGCTTCACGTTTCAATCCTTACACGTCCGTTACTGTGTCCATTGTGCGGACCAGGGAACTTAGGCGCCAGGGGTGAGGAACGCACTGCAAGTGGCTGAGCTGGGACCTGAACCGCCTCCGTTCCAACCTTGCCGCGGTGTCGCCTCTGGTGGTACTTGCATGGCCGATGCCCTCGGGGGCACCCAGAGTTAATGCTGAAAGCAGCCACTCTGCCCAGCATGGCGGGGTCGCGTCCCCTCTCCTTCAGTGACAGGAAAGCCTACCCCCAGGGGAACCGAGTGACAGGTGGGAGGACCGTGACGAGCGAGGCTCAGTGCCTGGACCGGCCTGCTGTCGGGCGGACTGCCTCCGTCACTCGTGGTGACCCTGAGGTTTAACTCGCCAAACACAAGCTGAAACCAAAACAGACTTCACCGGCAGGTTGGGCACAGGCATCACCAATGCAAAAACTCCTGGAGGAGCGTCAATTTGTTTGCTGCAGAATCGTTAACTCCTGGAGCTGGGCTCACTAGACGCGTGCAGTTCCTAAAATCACCTTAAAGCAGCTTGCACCCTCACCCTGTGTGCCAATGGGTTTGCCTGAGCCCCTCCCAGAAAGGAGCTTCTCCAGGAGAGGCCCAGAAGGCCAGGGGCAAGGACAGCTTGGGGCCGGCCAGGTGCCTGGGACCTGCCACGATGAACCCCACACCTGGCCATGCAGAACGGCACTGGAACCGCCAGCGCCAGGCCCGCCACCTCTTTCCCCCAAGTCAGAGGAGTTCCCTGAACGATGACACTCTGGGCGGCTTCAGTTGTACGTCAAGGCGAGTTCCTCTCCTGTCCCAGGGCGCACGATGTTCAGCGACAAATGCCACTGGGCAGGAGAGCAGCCCACACTGCTTGGAGAAGTGGCCTCCTGCGGCGGCCACGGCAGAGCATGGCCTGGTGGTTGCCCCGGGCACCGACACCCTGCCGGGCATGCCCTGGCTGCTGGGTTTCTCCACCCGGCTCGAAGCCCAGCAGGGATCACGGAGGAAGAGGTTCCCCGCCGCCAGCCCAGAGGTCTCGGGACAACAGGACCTGGACAACGGGACAGCATGAGACCAACCTCATGCTAGTCTCGTGCCGCATGTGACGAACCCTATTCTGCAACGTGCCAGTGAGGAGTGTCGACAGTTGGCCCAGCCCTGCGCCCGCAGCTCCCGAGAGCTAGTTCTCATAAATCCAACAATTAGAAACAACAACGAGGTTCTGCATTCCTAGCGCTGTAGCGACCAGACCGACAGCCACGGGACCCCTGATAAGCACGAGGCAGGCACCTACCTCCCTACTTAAGCCCCCGAGGCCGGGCAGCTCACCTGGAACCTTCCGGCACATTGAGTTCCCTGCTCTACAATCTCTGTGACAGGGATGTGCTTGGGGGGGCTCGCCCAGCACACGTGAGAGCTCAGGGCGTAAGCTGGGTCCCCCAAGGAGGGATGTACCAGACAGGAGAGCTTACAAAAAGGATTTTTATTAAATGAAAGAAAAAGCTGTTGGTGGGTCAAATACGAAACAGATATACAAAACTTTACATCAGCTCTGTCTACGGAGCAGATGGCCAGGCTGTGTGAAGTGGACCCTATGCTGGAATCTGGTCACCAGCAGAGCTCCAGGGACCCGAGGACAGCAGAGCTCGCGGGCCCGCCCACACAGTGCCCTGCCTCACCTGGAGATGCTCTCGCATCCCGGCAGCTTCGGCTCTGAGAGAGCACAAGATACCCGGCCATCCCTATAGGGCTCTGGGCGACGCCAGGAGCTGCAGCCTTCACCCCGTGCTGCACTGGGCCACCAGAGGGCGCCCCACATCCATGGCGGAGCGCCCAGCCCCAGCCGAGCTCTGCGGGGCGTTGCAGGTCTTGGGCAGGGGGCACCGCTTCCCCAGCTTTCCTGTGTAAAACTTCTAAAAACACCTACTTCTGCAAAATAATGTTTCTGTATGTGGAGCTCTGCAAATATACATGTCCTTCTGGAGAAAAGAAAACCCATCGCGGGCCAGCACGGGAGGGAGGTGGTGCCGTGCACATCACATGAGGTCGAGCTCCGCCTCGAGCGCCGCGGCCATCTCGTCCGCCTCTGAGCTGCTCCCCTCGTCCTCACAGCTGGAGCCCCTGCTGGACTCGCTGGCAGCGTCCTCCTCGTTCAGCTTTCTCTTGTGGCCTCTGGAAGACAAGCACACACACGCATGTCATTCAGCCACTCGCAACGGGGCTTCCATGGTCAAGGACACATGTGGGGCCACTCGGTCTGGGACCAGGACACACAAGCTCCCTCTGCTTCCTTCACTGCCAGGCTCTGCATTTCAAAGCACCGAGATGTGGGGACGACAGAAGTCCAGCAATGCTACTGGAGAAAACAACAGTGGCAGTCGGTGATGTAACAGGAAATCACGAAGCCACAACAGAGGACCTGCAGTGGACAGACAGGACACCACCTGTCACCAGGCGACAAGAGAGAGGAGGAGGGCAGAGGAGCAGGAGGCCCCAGGGCCGCTGAGCACCCAGGCCTTGGCCAGAGCTGGCCCGGCCTCCCGGAGACAGGCCAGAACCCGCACGGCACAAGGCCGCGAGGCCACCCACAAAGAAGGTGGACGTCACCTGTCAGGCAGACGAGAGGCCGGCAATGGGCTAGCAGGGAACACACTTGTCCAGGCCCAGAACCGCTCTTGTACTTCCCACTGAAAGCAGCATCCTGTCCACACACGGCAGACAGCTGTCGTGCAGGGTCACAGCTCCCACGATGACTCTTCCATGTAAGAGCCCATACAAACACCATCCTTCCAGCACAGCTGCGGACGCAGCAGGAAGGACCAGCGAGTGTGAGGGGGCCGTGTGGAGCCTATGACACAGGCCGTCTGCCGGGGTCACCGTTGTGCTCATGGTCACGGTCTCAGTCCTGGTGCTGTTCCACGGACTCACAGTGGCCACTCGCTCAGACAATCGTCACAGCTAATGTCTCCATGAAGCACGAAGTCCAGGGCAGCACGTTACGTAGCCAGCGCAGTGGTCACCGTGTGCTACGAGCCACTGCAGACGGCTCAGTCCCAGTGGTGACACAGCAACGTTGACCAGAATGAGCCCATGAAACTGCCGAAGCAGCGAGTCCAACTGGCTCCCGGCTCTCTTCAAGGCCCTCACAGGCTGCTAGGTGTCCCATGTGCCGAGGGGGCTCAGCCACACGCTAGAAATGGTGCCCAACCGAACCCGTCCTGAGCTTCCCGATACGGAAGAGCTGGGTAGTGTCGGCCTCACATGTGTGGTGATGGTGGCCATTACCTGGGACATGTATTACACAGAACCAGGCGTAGACGGCACATGCGAGACGTGAGTGCTGCAGGTGTAACAATGCATACACGGGACGTGATGCACGTAATGTGTATAAATCTACACACACGTGAGTAGACACAGCACATATATGTAACACACATGCACACACTACAGCACACCAAGAATCTGAAACGTGAATGCTGCTCTTAGCAAAACAACGTAACTTATTTGTGAGATGAGAGATGCCAGCAGCGAGGCCAGAGATGCTGAGTGTTCCCTCCACATCTGAGCCCCAGATCATCCTTGTCACAGCAGGTCCCCTCTGAGCGTCACCTGCAGGTGGTGACTCAGAATAGAGCATTTCACGGTAATGGGAATACATAGTATTTTCTACTAAAGAAACAGTCTGAGTTTTGTTGCAGAAAACTGAGGAGTTGGGCTTAAAACTGATGTGAAAAGTGAGCTTTCTGCTATTAATATCTGAAATTAAGGTTTAAAGAATGCTCAGTTATACTTCTGAAGTGACGAAAGCAGAATTTAACGTCCCAATAAAAACTGGTGTAAAGGGGCTTCTGAGCAGAGATTTCTCACGGAAGTGACCACAGCAGGGACACACATCCGTGCATCTGGTGGCCGAGGGAAGACCCCACAGGCGGCTGCTCCTGGGCAGTGTGTCCGCTCCTGCAGGTCCTGACCGCTCGGCGTGCTCGGCTCTTCCCAGGAAGTTGGCGCCCGCCAGACACCAGCGGGCCATGCACGTGTGGGCTCATGGGCTCTCGGGTCCACTGCACCACCGCGTCCTGACCCGCCGCTCCCAGGACGGCTTCGGCCACTGCTGCGTTTCCCAGGGACTGGAGGCCGGTCTGTGAGTCGTCGGGGTCGAGCTGCCTGTCGTGCCGCTCACACCCTCCACGTCCCTGCCGGTCCTGCCACACGCGACGGCCAACGGTCGCTGGTCCCTTCCAGTCTGCCCAGCTCTGCTCCACGGGTTTCGGCGCCGTTTTTCTCAAGCGCACACTGTTCACACTTGTTGCACCTCCACCGCTCCTCTCGTGACACTGTTTCCCAGTCCGCTGTCTGCTGTCCGCCTAAGTGCCCTGCTTGCCTGGGGCGCTGTCTGCATGTCATCATCTCACTTTTAGTGTCTGTGTATCTGAACTGAACGTGTCTCTTGTAGGCGGCAGAGTTGGCTCATGTCTAAGCAGTCTGACAGCGGCTGCCCTGATTTCTTAGCATTTCACTGTTTCTTGGCCCTCGCGGAGCGGCCCCTCCACCCCTTTCCCGCTTTCCCATGCGTTCAGTGAACCCTGATGGGACACCGCTCCATCACGTCCATGGCGCACGGCCACACAGACGGCACGTCACCAGTCGACCGCAGGCAGAGACGTCACTGCCACAGCTCTGGCCCCTGCCCGCTTTTCTGTGTTGTGACTCTTCCGCAGACTGTGTGTGTCTGGGTCCCAGGTCACAACTGTTCCTTTATAAGAGAAGTGAGGGAGGACAGCAGGGCTCGTCACGTCAGCCTTCTCCTCACCGCCTTCCCCACACCCGGTCCCCTGGGCCCTCCGCACGCTCTAGGCCCAGCACCACTCTACATGTAACCGTACACACCTGCTTTTGAATCCAGGACGTGGCAAGTGGAGAAAAACATGCAATCACACCGTCAGCTAACCACGCGTGTGCACCCCCACACCGGGGCCGTGTTCTTGGCATGGGTTCTGATGTCTGTGGAAGAGCTTCCTTTAGCGTTTCCTGTAAGGCGTGCCGACCGCAGCAAACCGTTTAGCCGGAATGTCATTTTGGCAGCTTTGCTGGACTCTCGGCTGACGGCTTCCTTGAACATTTGTGCTCCCGCTGCCGGTGAGAAGCCTGTTCCTCCTCCAGGTTCCTCTGGAAACCCACGGCGTTTTCTCCTTGTCTTTGGCTCCCCGCACTTCTGCCGGGCGTGTGAGCTTACTCGGAGTTCGCTGAGCTTCCGGATGTGTTAGATTTTCCCCTCAGATTTGGGAGGTTTCCGGCCACCGTCTTTCCCGGCCCCCTTCCTCTCTGCTGTCCTCAGCGCCCCAGCCACGCGCTGGGGTCTAATGGTGACCACAGCTGACACTGCCTTCCTCTCCACTCTTTTTACCACATGCCCGCTGCTCCTCGGGCTCCACGCTTGCTAATTCTCCTGCTGGTTCCAATCTCCTTCTGGGCCCCGCTGGTGAATTTTTCAGTTAGTCATTATGCCTTTCTATCCAGGATTCGTTTCGTACCGTCTCCCTGAAGAGGCCTTATCCATGCACTTCCTCCTCTGCGGTCCTGTGAGCCCTGTCACCTGCTTGCCGTCACACCACAGCTTTGCTCGTCGGCTTCCCCCCCGTGTGTGGGTCACACTCTTCTGTCTCTTTGCACGTCTCACAATTTCTTTTTCGCTGGAAGATGGACATTTTAGTTTCTATGATGTACCAACTCTGGTCCTGGTCTCCCTGCTCCCTGGGGCTTGTCAACCATTGCTGTTTAGTGACTGGCTGGACTGTTTTGGTGAAGTTGTTGTCTCCACATGAAAACGACACCACTTTGTATTTGTCCTGTGCTGTGGAAGGTGTGGAAACGAGCACTGTCGGCCGTTCTGACGGGGGCGCAGCTGTCAGGTTACAGGCGCCCCCACCTCTGGCCTGGCGTCCTGCGTTTAGCAATTTATTTGATAAAGTCACACAAGCAAATGATCGGTGCACAGGACACCCATCGCAGCACTGTTTGTGACAGCAGGAGACTGAAACACGCTGACGTAGAAGCAGGCTGACTAAACTGTACACACAAAAATGACAGACGGCCACAAGAGCGTGGAAGAGAAGCCGCAGGTCAGGCCGCGAGCACAGCCCTCGTGGGGCAGCAGAGGCGACGCACCCTCCTGGGTGCGGGCCCTCAGTCGCAGCGCTGCCAGTGCCCAGGGGACACATTCAATGTCCACCTTCCCGCTGTCACAGTGAAGTGTGAGCTGGGTGACAGTGGAGGCATCCCAGAAGCCCACAACTGCCTTGCTGCGCGAGGAGCCATGGCTTTCCCGGGTAACACACTATACAGAGTTTTACGTTTCGTCAACTTTAGAAATGACACTGTCCCCCGTGTCTGAAACGTGCTCGGCTGTCACCCCTCACTGAAACGTGCTCTGTGCATGACCCACATGTGAGGACCTCGGCCTCTAGAAGTGGCCTGGTCTCCCTGTTTGTGGGCGTGGTCTCCTTGTGGATGGGAAGGGCCACAGCTATAACTGTCTTGCTCTCAGAGCAGTCATCGGTGAGGAACCCTGGTGCCACGAGCGTCCACAGACAATGGAGAACTGTCACTCCCTGACCTCTACGTCACAGCCTTGGCAGGCAACGAGACACCGCTGTTTTCAGTTGCCCGCTGACTGTCACGTCAAGGTCGTTTCAGCAGCCGGCGCTCCAGGGACGCAGCAGGTGCCCTCAGGCTGCTGCATGTGGGGCTACTGTGCTGTGTCCACACATTCCACACATGCAGCTCTCTTCTGTGGTCGCCTGAGCAATGCACACGGACAGGACAGGCGTTTACTGCGGCCGGCTGATCTGAAAGAACAAGTCTGTTCTTGGCAAAGAAAAGGACCCTTTCCGCCATCCACGAAAACTCGCTGTCAAGCTCAGTGACACTCAGATTCCTCAGGACGATGTGGCCAGTGTGGCCTGGATGATGTGGCTTGGCTCGGCAAGATGTGCTGCCCACGGACACGCGTGTCACCCCCCAGGGAAAAACCACCATGGACTGAAATGAGCCACAAGCATAAAACAGAACCCAAAGCATGTTTCACTTAATTTCCAATAAAAACATTATTGGTTAAAATGTTTAAAAATCCACACTTCTGGTTCTACTAGAATAGACTCTCACCAGGAAAGTGCAGTGGCCAAACCCGTGTTGTCCCAGCCCATGTGGAGCCCAGGTCAGAGGTCAGTGGCACAGAAAGGCGGGGAAAGCTGCTCATGGTGACCAGCAAAAGGGAGCTCGGAGAGGGTGGAAGGCCGAGGACGCTCCAGTGATCCCTTGATTCTCAGACCAATAAACAGTGGCTGCAGGACGAGGACGACAGAGGAAGGATGGGGGCTCTTTCCAACGTCCGGCTCCCTCCCCACCCCCACCCCCACCCCGGGCTCTGAGGCTCAGGAGCCCAGCGCAGCCCACGGACGTGTCCGGCTGCCACACTGGCACTTAGAGAACGGCCTCTACGATGCTGGGGGAAGACGCTGGGGAAACGTCACCGCTGGGGCTGGGGTGACAACAGACACGCAGGGCAACCAAGCGACATGGGACTGAACCCAGATGCTGCTGCCTCCACCCCGACCTCATCCAAGCAGAGGTGCCATCCCAGCGCAGTCCTGACTTGTTTCATTTGTGTGCAGAAACTCTCATAGAACAGAAACAGAGGACGCCAGCCCCCGCGCGCTGCTCAGTCCCAGCCCCACTCCCACCGCTGCCTGCAGGAGAGGATGGACCCCGCGGGTCCAGCCAGTCCTTTCTGAGTCTTTGAAAAATGCTTTAAGTTTCTTTTTAAGAAAACACTTCGAGATTAAGAAACGCTTAACCAGAGCACGCTAGAAACCAGGGAGCCGGCACCTCATGTTGGGGGCACTGACAGTAAAGCAATCCAGAGGCTCGGAGCCGCGGGGTCAGGCCTGAGAGGCACCCGCTCCTTAGCTCCCTCCCTCAGAGACCAAGACAGGGTGAGCAGAGTGATCGTGTGTGGCCTGTCACCACCCAACACAGAGTGCAAGTTGCGTCCTGACAGTGAGTGTCCCCCTAAGGCTGCAGCTCTGCTTCCTGACAGCTCAATACAGTGGCTGCCCCAGAGACTGTGTGTTTCCTGCACAGCAGCAAACCAACTTTTCTCTGAGAAATTCTTGCACATGGAACAGGGGCCATCTATGTCTGCATCTGTTGTTGGAATTTCAGGCCCAGCCCTGTTTTGTCAGAGGAAGCGTAAGCCACTCTCATCTGCTCACCCCCAGCTCACAAGTCAGACCAGATGGGCCATGGAGGCCTCAGCGCACGCAGAGCCCCAAACGCATTCAGACCCGGTTCTGGGGGAACACGTGTCACCGTGGGGCTGCCGTGGAAGCGCGAGGAGTCAGCCGGGGTTGAGCCTTAGCCCAGGGGCTCCTGCACGTGCCTGTGCCCACTGCTGACACCCGGGAACCAGGAGCCACCCACACAGGCCCGGACTGAGGGGGGGAGCTCACTGCGCAGCCTGGGGGGCTGTTTGGGTCACACGTGTAAACACATCACCACTCACAACACACATACAAAGCACCTGTGAAAGATAAACATCTGAACTCGTATGAATCGTGATAAAAACCTGCCACCATGAACATAATATTCTGAAAATGTTCAAGTTGGAAGACTCTCATGTGATTTCAATGTCTCAAAGCAGAAAAGAGTGAGCTGAGTCCTCAGCACCACCCACACAGACGTCTTCGGGTCGCTCCTGGCTGCCACTGCTGCTGCCAACGATCCAGCAGCACAGTGTGCTGTGAGCCCTGTGGAGACAGGGCTGGGGGTGCGAGCGAGCGCAACGTCTGAGAACTGAGGACGGAAGCTGCCCGCCACCCCAGGGCAGGCTGTGGGCCTGGCCGCCTTCCATGGGCACTCATCTGCCCACCCTCACGTCGCTCCCCCTCCCCCGGGCCCTTGCACGCCCTCACCTGGGGCCCCGGCCATCCAACGTGCTCCTTTCGCTGGGTGGCTTCAAGTCGAGCGTGTGCTCCCTCTGGGCCCTTGGGGTCCTGGGCTCCCTGGGCTGAGGCCCCTTGCCCCGCTCCTCCTCCTGCTCTTCCGGCTTCTTCTTTTCACTGTCGCTGTCGTCACTGCCTTCTCCTAGGATGTCATCCACCTGAGAAAGGGTAAGAGTCAGGGCTCACACATCAGCTCTCTAAGCGTCCAGGCATGGTCCCTCCTGGGGGAGTGAAAACATCGCCAACATGAGTGATGCACAGACCCCACTCCCGTGAGCACACACACGTTCCAGCACAGCTTCCGCGGGGACGTGTGTTCAACCCGCTTCATGTCCAACACAGGACTAGAGCTGGACCAACGTACAACAGCGCTGAGGCTCGTGGGGTGGGTAACGGGAGGGAGAGGCACCCTGGCCGTCCCATCCTCCGAGGGGACAACCTCTAACGGGGATTCAGCTCTCGCCGGGAGCACACTTTATAGTGAATGGCGGGGCATCGTTGTAGAACGCGCCAGGCCACTGCGTCACCCCCGAGTCTGGGAGGGGTGCCCACCAGAGGGCGCCTGTGCTTGTTTTCCCTGAAAACCTTAGGCCTGATCATTTAAGGATCTGCCCAGTCAGGGCGCTGGGAGCACAGTTGGGGAGGCAGCCAGCAGGACAGCAGGAGGGACAGGGCAGAGGCTGGTGGGGTGGCACTCCCTCAGCTCTCTCTGCCAGGCCATCCGCTTGAGCAACGCGGCAGCGGGCTGTCGTGTCCCCAGAGGACGAAGTTGGGGACTCGGAGGGCAGAGCAGGGAGGGTGAGCCAGGCCCCTGCACTGCACACGTACACGCACGGGAGACGAGGAGCGAGGCCCCCTCAGCCGCGGTGCCCGCCTCCAGCACAGTCCTGCTTCCAACTCCGTGACTGGGGAGAGCGCCGAGACAGGAGCAGGGTCTCAGCTGGGTCCTGCCCTTCACCTGCTCGACCCTGGGGAAGGCTCGGGCGTGTGCTCAGCTCATGAGAACCCTGCCTTCTTGCAGCGCAATCACCCACCTCCAGCGGAGCCCCCAGCCAGGGAGGCCCAGGACCTCCTCGCCAAGCTGGACCCTGCAGTCCTTCCCGCCCGCCCCGGGGGCTCTCTGGGCGCCCAGGCCACCGCCCGCAGTGGGCCTAGAAGCTTCCGTGGGTGCTGTGGGGCTGTGACAGGCTGCAAGGACACAGTGACACCACTGAGGCTCCCAGAACAGAGCAGCTCCGACCAGAAACCATCGGGCACACGAAGGAGCTCGTGCCGATGTCAACTCCTTCAGCTTTTGGGCCTCCAGCGTCAAGCAGACACAGACAGCAAAGCCTGAGCGCACACGTTACAATGGAGAAACACTCTGACCGCCAAGTAATTACACCAAGTGGTGGCTTTCTCCTCAGGTCACCACTTTCAATGCCACACAGCGTCATCGGCTTGCTCTTCAGCTAAAGGCAGCTGGTTAGCTCTGAGAAGTCACTGGCACAGTTAGTGAACTGATTTATTCTACTTTGACGAGCAACCCTCCTATCAGAACCCCTATTAAATCCTGCCTGGGACACTTACGGCCTTCAACTCTGCACCATGCCTTTCCAAGAGGAAAAAGGAATTTAAACACCAGGTGTTTTAACTGTGACTGCCAAGTGCACACTCTCGGCGGCTCAGAGGTCAGGACGCGCCCCCCTCACCCCCATCAGTAATGTGCCCCCAACCAGAACGGGTGCCTGGCTGCCAGCACCCGGCATCTAGTAGACAGCTACCGTGCCCGCGGGCGGCTCTGCCAACTGCAGGCTAGATGCCGACAAGCGAGCTGTGCAGCCACACTCAAGCCAGGGCCGCACCGTGACATGCGGGCTCGTGCCGCCATCTGCCTCCCTCAGCCTGCGTCACTCACGTAAGTGCGCCAGGGCTCTCTTCACAAAACCTAAGGCAAATGGTTTTAAATCTTAAGGAGAAACTTAAAACCAAGCATGTGAAGAGAAAAACAAAATTCACCTATTACTGAGGTAAGTGCCGAATCTCCCAAACAACAGATGCTGCTGGATATTCTCACCCTCTACCTAGAAGGTGCAGACGCACAGACAATCGGTGACACTCTGCGGTGACACAGGGCAGCTGAGAGAATCAATGAGATGACGTGGCAACAGCACAGGGCAGACCCAGCAGGGAGGAAGGGCTGGACGTGCGGGTACCACCCCCCCCTCCGGGCCCCACTGTAGCCCCGGTTCTCGCACTTTCCTCTTGCCGCCATTCCCTTACTTTATAGGAACCTGTAGGAGAGGGGATCCGACATATGTGGGCAGAGTCCCTGCCAGCCTCGCAGACATTATTAATATGTGGTAATAAACACTGGTTGAGATTAGAGAGGGAAAAACCCTAAATCTCAGTGACTCTGGTATAACTGTGGGGGGGGGGGAGAGCGATATAAACACAGACACAGGTGAACGGCCCGCCATACGGAGCTTCCTCACACAGGCCACCATCCCGATGCCAAGTACATGAATTGCATGCTCCAGCCTCAGAATGGACTAGTACGCCTCCAATGACACCAGCTTTATGAAAGGCATCTGGACCCAACACAGATGTAGTTCTCTCTTTGGTCAGAAGAACAAACACCCTCGCCCTTCTCTCTAATATGCTGCACTCGGTTAATAAAACTGGAAGCGTCTGGATACATGGCAGTTACCTCCCTCGAGACGTGCAGACCAGGGAACAGGAGGTGGTGGTGAGCAGCCTGTGCGGTCTGCCCAGGTCCATCTCAGTCTTTAAAGCAAGCATGCCACCACCACCACAGGCCTGCTCACAGGGCTGCCGTGGGCCTGGGAGGTGGCAGTGGGACGAGGCCCGCCCTCGCCCTCACCCTCGGCCCACGCTGATCCTCAGAAGACAGCCTGGGAGGCCGGGTCTCAGCTGAGCTGTCCGCTCCCAGCAATTCCTTCCCGGAACTGTGGCTGCGGCCCCAGCTTGTCCGCTGGCCGACCTGGCAGCACCCACAGGGACAGGCACTCTGGAAAATGAGGAGTAATGATGACATGTGTCCCCGTCCCGTTATCATCATATTAAACTATCCATAATATTAAAGTATCATCTTTAGCCAACTGTCTCATAAAGGTCAGTGACAGTTACTTACACAAAGGAGTGGCCGCCTGCGTCCTAAAACACAACATGTTAAGACAGAGAATTCTTTTTTTCTTTTTTGGGGGAGGGGGAGAATCACCCACAGACGGCTGAGTCTCACAACTCGATTAGCTGGTCCACGAACACCTGCCCAAACGGAAGCAGGCTAACAGAAGGGGCCCTTGGCAAGTCACCTGGTGTCCCTGCCCCATCTCAGAGCTCGGTCACTGCCAGGTAAAGTGCCGTCCTCACTGACGGTGAGGCGGCTATGGCCATGCACACTGAGCCTGGTCAACCAAAGTGAAGGTCGGCGAGGAAACAAACAGCAAACCTTTGCAAACAGCGAGTGCTCGTGAAACATGCACAAGACACACAGGGTCAGACTCACAAGACCCACTGTGGTGTGAAGACTGGGTGTGACCTTGTGTTTGCACTCCTGACTTATCTGAAATGTTCCTCAGGGCCCTTCTCCACTGTGGCACTTTCCCCAGAGCCTGCTCTGGCCCCAGGGGACAAAGGAGCCAAAAGGAGTGACACAGAGTGCGGACCACGTGACCCTGGTTTCACGAAATTCTGTAACTGGCCAACCAGCGTGGAGCAGCAGGATGCAGCCACGTTACGCCCTTCACCAGGTGTGAGAGGTCGTCATCCATCACTTCTCCAAGTGTTTTTCCCGCCCAACCTCTGTCCCTGCTTCTGGGGTTCCGATGACACCAACGCAGAACTGCTGACCCTGACCCGGTGCCCTCGAGGCTCACTTCTCCCCAACCTGCGTCCTCACTGAGCTGCAATTTCGGTGCCATCTTCAAGGTCAGTGCGTCTCCTCATCTCCATCCCACTGGCATCCTCTCAGTGACCTTCAGAGTTTGCTTAACTGAGTGTGTCTCCAGTCTGCGTTCACGCCAAGGCTGCCCCCTGCCTCCAGGGTTTGTCTGACAATCCCACGTCTGGGCTGACCGGGGACAACTGCTGTCCTTCTCTTGGGAATCTGCCTGTTTCCTGTTTTTGACCATAGAGTAACGTTCAGATTATTAGCCCTGGACATGTCGAATATTACATCCCATTAGAAATGGAGAACACGGCTTTTGTGCTTTAGTGTGTGACCAGCCTGGTTAGGTTACTATGGAAAGTTCTGTCCTGCCTTCTGTCCGTCCCACGCCCTTGGTTTCCACAGCAGGTCAGGTCTCACTGTCTGTGACTCATTTCTTTGGTTCTGTTTCACATCTGTGTGCTCGATGGTGAGCCTGGGGCTTGGGCCAGCCAGTACGCAGAACGAAGGGTGAGATAGAGCTATTGTACAGGTCGTGTGGCCCCGGGGCAAACAGACAGCAGAAATAAATGACAGGGTGCCCTCACCCTCTTCGCCCTCAGGCTCCGCTCCCCGGACCCTGTGTTTCAGGCACCTGCCCACCGTGGCAGGACCGCTCCATGAGCTGGGAGAGAAAGAGAAACTCACCCCAAACAAAAATGGGGGTCAGACCCAGACACAGGAGAAAAATGCCAGGAAGCCCACTACCACACTGGCTCTTCCCATGCACCCCACCGCCCCATGTGGGGACCCCCAGAGTACTGCGGCTCCTGCTCTCTGAGACTGGCCCCCACACGGCCCAGCACAGCCTGCTCTGCTTCCGTTCCCCCCACACAACGGCGTGCTGTCCTTCCCTTTGTCAAGTCTCTTCTTAAAGAAGCGACTGGTTCTCTGAGTATGTAGGGCTGATGCCTCGTGATCTGGTCCTAAGGGCAAACCTCATGTTTCATATGCAATTAAACCTTTCATGTTTAATTCCTACTTCTCGTAATTGCTACTCCAAGTGGAACTTTTCTTCGATTTTAGAGCCTGTAACCCATACGTCCTACTATAAAAACTTCTCATCAACCTCAGAAAATGACACAATCAATCAAGTTCAAGTCCGTGGCCAGTTCAAGGTGGGTCAACAAAGAGAACGAGAAGGAACAAAAGTGGCATCAATTTCTAACAACAGCCAGTAAAAGAAGACACGGTGTGGGGGAGGAGAGGAGGCCAACTGTGGCGGCCCACGGGCACGCGCCCGGGACACGCGAGCATGTGTGCACACGTGCAGACAGACCAGAGGGGCCAGGCGGGGCAGGCACCCGGGACACGCGAGCACGTGTGCACACGTGCAGACAGACCAGAGGGGCCAGGCGGGGCACGCGCCCGGGACACGCGAGCATGTGTGCACACGTGCAAAGACCAGAGGGGCCAGGCGGGGCACGCGCCCGGGACACGCGAGCATGTGTGCACACGTGCAGACAGACCAGAGGGGCCAGGCGGGGCACGCACCCGGGACACGCGAGCATGTGTGCACACGTGCAAACAGACCAGAGGGGCCAGGCGGGGCAGGCACCCGCAGCCACGCAGTGTGCTCCCTAGGAGCGGGGAACACGCTAAGGACAAAATTTCAGTGTGCCCCTGAGGGGAGGGCGCACTGTCTGCAGTTCGTTCCTCTCACCCCATTCAGCGCACTGGGCCGGCCCTGCAGCCCTGAGCAGGTCCCCCGCCAGCTGTACCCTCCACCACACACGTCCTGCCCCCAAACCTGCTTTTCAGCCTTCGAGCAAGCCTTGCGGCTCCTTCCCGTGCGTTTCTTGTGTAGGAGCCCCGTATGCTCACCCGCCCCTGGGAACGGCACCTCCAGAGAAGTCACACGTGGAACGGAAGACGGCTTTCATCCTCAGTGAGGCTGGGGTGAAGGAGTGTGAGGGCCGCACTAACAATAGTCCTACCGTGTTTCCCTGAAAATAAGACCCAGCCGGAAAATAAACCCTAGCAGATTTCTCAGGATGACATCCCCTGAACATAAGCTCTAATGCGTCTTTCAGAGCAAAACTTAATATAAGACCTGGTCTTATTTTTGGGGAAACGCGGTACAAACACAAACACACACCCGCATGGACACGTGGCATCTGCCTCCCAGCATCCCCAAAGCTGCTTGCTGAGCAGCTGCCAGAAGAATCTGTGTGGGGACAGTCCCAGAGAGCAGTTTCCAGGCTCTCGGCCTCACATGGAAAGGTGCTGGCTCGGTTATTAGGTGGCCACCAGCTGTAATCAGATGGCCATCAGCTGTGACTCGGCCACCAGCTGTTACCGGTTAGCCAGTAGCCACTGATACAACTGCCGTGGCTACACCAGGTGGTTAGTTGTTCGGCAGAGACAAGTGGATGGCAGGTTGTGGATAGTGTAGCTCCTGCCTCCTGTGTCTCCAACCCAGCTGCCAGTGAGAATATAGTGGTATGTCTCCCCTACCTATGGCTCCGTGGGTGTTCCTTTTTGGCCTCACCATGTCCTGCGTTCTTGCGCAGGGAACGGGAGCTGAGACCCCGCATAAAACCTGCTTCATGTCAACGTTTAGGGGCCGGTGGGGACTGTGCTGCAGTGTTCAGGACACAATCATGGCAGGCGGAACCGGCCGCCATGCACCACAGACCCACCAGCAGGGCTGGAAAGGCAGCTCTGAAGACCCCCGCGTACGCCAGCACCGGGGTGCAGTGTGACGGCCGCCGGCTGAAGTCACCCTCTGGGTCCCCAGCACCGCGAGACTGCCTGGAGTGCTGATAAAACAGCGAGAGCGAGTCCACGGGCAGACACCAGTGCAGGTGTTTTGTGGCCTCTCGGGGTCCCTCAGGGCACTTCCTGACTTGCACCAAACGCCCTTTCACCCAACAGGTAGCAAATCTACGCCCCCCTTTCACTAACGACACTTGTTAACATGTGCAGACAGGAAATGAGGCGTGACCTCTCTATGCTCAGAGACACACTTACAGATGCAACAAATATCGGCACTATGAAACAGTCCAGTCACACAGGACAGCGGGAGTCCATCCTGCTGGACAGACGGCTGCCACCGCGTGTGACACGTGAGCTGGGCAGTGCCCTCACCACTGCCGTCTGAGCCCTGCAAACACTGATGGCACTACCAGGCTCGGCAAAAAGCTGTTTCTGTATGAACCACAATACACGAAGTGTAACCATTTGCACCAAACAGGTAATCACACTACATGCACGTACTTTTGTAATTCTTTGCCAAATGCAAACGGAGCTCCGTCTCAGACACCGGGTCTGAGGGTCTAAAAGCTGGCGCGCCGCCTGGTGCACACGGACAAGTGTCTTAATAAACACGCGCTTGGGGAGCCATGGAAGCCCCAGAACAATACTGTCACCGTGAGCTGCGCTGCCTGGCTGAGAGCAGCTGAGCTGCGTTTCGAGAGAGCTCTGGCAACAGAACAAAGCGGGGACGGAAATGGTGGGACCAGGGCTGCTGGGGGGCTGGGAGAGGTGTCTGGGCTAGGACACCCTGGCCCTGGAGACACCAGATGTGGTTTTGACAGTTTCCAGCAGGTGAGGACACAGTAAACCCATCCCCTGTCAACACTGGTCACAGCACATCTGAAGAGCCCCCTCTGGTGGATTAAAATGCAACTACAACAGGCTTGGAGTCACGGCACAGGCGAGCGCAGGGCCTGGGGCACAGCCGAGGTGGGCGAGCTCTCATGTCACAGTCGTATCTCCCGGGAGCTTCCGGTCCCTGCAGTGAGTGAAGAGCACTGCCAGGCACCACAAAACCAGCCCAGGGACCAGGCTACAGTCCACAATGCCTAGAGCGTAAGTATACTTGAAATACATGTTTTTAGCAGACAGCCCACTGCAGGGACTCATGCAGAAGACTAAACAACCACTGGCGGATAAATCAAGCCTGAAGGTGCCGGAGCAGCCTACCTGAGCGAAGTCTCCAGTGGATGCACCACGGAAAGCAGAACGAAGCTGGGAGAGCAGTGATGGGATTCTTCAGGGTTCTATCCTGAATCACCGTGAAGGGGGAAGAACCACCTCTACGCAGCAGACACAAGAACCCGGACACTCCAGCGGACTCAACAGCTCTCTGACAGTGGGTCCCAGTTTCCAAGAAACCTGGGGCTGGTCTCCCAGAACCTACTTCAACACTTCCCCCGAGTGTCACACTTTCCTCTCCCTGCTCAGTGGCGAGCAGAACTGAGCCCGCCTAGAGAGGCTGTGTTGTGACAGGCGAGTGGGGGGGACAGCTGACCTCTCTGCATTTTCCCTCTGTACAGCCCCCTTTCTGAGCCCGCTCCTGGCGTGAGTGCAGAGCTCCTTGTGGACTCAGGAAGTGGAAGGAGATGGCGCTTCCTCTCAAGGTCTCGCAGAGCAAGGGCTGCAAGACCAGCAGCACCGACACAACACGACACAGACAGCAGTGAGCTGCTGTGGAGGCTATGCCCGGGGCCACGTGCGTCTCCTCCGGTCAGGCTGGAGCTGTGCTGTGCAGTGGCCTGAGGCTGGGGCGTCAGGAAGGGGTGACAAACCTGCCGTGCTCCCCCTCGCTGGGGCACACTAAGGGATGGGCTCCGACGAGGCGGGCCCAGAGGACCAGGAGAGCCAGCAGCTGCGCCCCTCACTGCCCCTGTACCACGAGCAGCCAAGTGTCCCTTCAGTGATGCCAGGAGGCCGCCAGCCCAGAAGCGGTGCCTCTAGCAGCCAGGGACATGGGGCCAGCGTACTTCACTCAATTTTAAGGGAGAACGAACATCTCTTCTTTCAGCTGCTTGGGGCGTCTCCATGGGGACCCTGCCCTATGTCATGAAGCTGTGGGAATGGCAGCCAGGCCACCACTACACATCACGCCACGGAGAAAAGGTGCGGACACCCCCCAGACCCCAGCAGCCCAGGAGGGGAGGGCCGGTCGGCTCCGCTAAGGCGGCACACACTGACCACAACCCCACTTCCTGGGTCACCTGCTGCCCACACGCACGCGAGTAGGTTCTCACTGGGACTCAAACAGAAGCCGAGTCTCCCGACACCCCCAGTCCCTCTCCCATTTGTAACACAACGGCCCGAGGTTCCCTGGGGTGGAGCCCGGGACGGCTGTCGCCTTCAATTCCTCTTGTTCCCAAAAGCAGTACCTAAAGTTTTAGGCCAATTTTTATTTCTGTAAGAAAATTAGATTTCAGAGTGAGAGTGACATTTCACACTCTTATTTGACATTAGGATTTCAATCTCTCTGATAGGGAACAAACAAGAGCCCAAAATGTCATCACTACCTGACAAACAGGACAGGGTGTCTGCACTGCTCACAGCAGCAGTCACCCCACAATGGACCTGGAGGACGGACGGCGGCCAGGAGAGCAGTGAGGGCCCCAGGGGTCCTTCCTCCCAGGCCCTTCTGGGGGGGGGTCCCCCACATGGGACCTCCTACCCAGGTCTGGGCATAGAGAAGACATTTTCATGAAATGGAAAGAGCTCATGTACTAACTAGCTAAGCATCTGTCAGGCCACCAGAGGAATCCAGCTCATCCGAAAACAGGGTTCTGCCATCATAAGACAAACTATCGTCTGCTGCTAATCTGAGGTTAGGGTAAGACTACACTGAATCCAGCCATTGACACTTTCCTGCTGTTGTTGAAAATAAACTGAAACCCTGCCTTCCTCCTAAGCGCCCTCCCAACGCTCCCAGTGAGAACCGAGTGCCGGTCTGCAGGCCCGTGTGCCGAACGGGTGCGCACTGCGGCCGGTGGTCTGTTTCTAAGATGAGGGGAGGAGCTCCCGTCTCAGCCAGGAGTCTGGTGGGGCCTAAGCACCGTTCTCTGCGTCAGCCCTTCAGTCAGCAGCCACCCGAGAATGACAGCGTACAAACAACCTACAGACCAAGGGGCCTGGCCTGTGGCAGGAGGTGGGGCGTACGGGCTGGGGGGCTGGGACACAGGGCACACAGGGCTGAGGACAGGCTGGGGTGAGAGCTTCTGTTGTTTTAAAGGGGAGCCAGGAGACAGACAACAAGACTATCCAATTCTCTGTAGTCAGTCTGGGTCCTGAGGGAAGCACCCCCTGTATTTAATCTAATTCAAAGTGGATGCAGGCCCCACCGTCGTCATCCCCACCGTCAATCACCGGAAAACAAGCCCCACGTACGCTGCCTACAACTGGTGCGGCCTTGAGACCATGGGAAACCACGCTGTCATCGTGTGTTTAAACTCCATGCTGCCCCGAGCAGGGGGCACCGGACGGCCACCCTGCGCGGCCAGTGCTGGGCCGCCCTGGGCTCTGCCGGCTGCTTAGCAGCCTCCCTGAGCCCCGCCTGTGTGATGCCAGGAGCACCCCCTTTTAATGACCACCCCAGACGCCATCAGGCACCTGTGGGGTAAGGTAGGGAGTGGGAGAGGCGGGAGGGCCCCGCCGAGAGTCACAAAGCTGACTTAATGCCAAGTGTGGCGACACCCTGCTACATCGCTTGGTATTGCTGGCAGTCTCCTTTAATAGAAACGAAAGTGCTAGTCCCAAACACGCAGGCGCACGGGCACGCTCAGGCCTGCTGCGCGGCGGGCGGCGGGGCGGGCCAGCAGGACGACGCGCCAGGGGCGCGGCCCCGCGGCCGGGGGCTCACCTCTTTGTCCATACTCTCTAAGTCCTCCTTACACAGCGTGTACAGCGGCAGCGTCTCTGACATGCTGGGCTGTCGCTTTCTTCTAGCAGGCCCAGGCTGCTCTCCATCGGGGTTATCTGGCCACTCTTCACCAAACTGCTGCTGATGTGGCGGAACGGCTCTGAAATGAACATTTCAGGTCCCACATGAGGAAGGTCAGTTTGCATTCGCCTTTCCAGCCCTGAATCAGACTCCTGACTCTTGGAACAGGCAAACAAACACATACACACAACCAGAGAATATCTCAGTTCCAGAAACACTGGGCTCATCTGGTAGCTAACTCGGGTCTGCCGGCTGAGCCGGGCTGAGGGGCAGAGCATGCTGGTTTCCTCCTGTTCAAAGCCAACACCTGGCTGCTGCTGACAAACCAGCACCGTTCACAGACATCCGTGTGGCTTTGCTTGTTCTAGAACAAAGGGTGATGTGTGAAGAGAGATGAGGAAAAGTTTCCTAGAAACTGGCAGGAAGGGTGACAGATCCTCAAAATCAGGTTGAGCAAGCCACACGATTAGAAAAAGAGAACTATTTCTATACTATCCAGGCTATAAAAACAAGAAATGTGATGGTGAATTTAAGGAACAGACTGACCTGAGCGGAAGTTAGTCCCCTGTCCACGAAGGGCAGGGGCAGGCCATTCTGCGCTGTGTCCACTGTTTGGTCCAACTATGAAACAGGAACCCAACAAGCCAACCAGGCAAGACCCAGGATGCTTGCGCCCTAGAGCCAACTGCACTCACATCCCATTTGTCGATTTATATTAATTACAGTTCCATTTGAAACAGTTTCTTAAGGATCCCTGTACGAACAGTCTCACCTCAACCTGTCAGATCCCATGCATACACTTTCACGGATGTTACCACCATCAGAATTATAAAGACTCGCGCAAGCTGCTTGGTACACTCCCCTCTGAGTGTCTGTTCCTGGAGTTGGTTGCTCTGTGGGGTAGGGAACCAGGAACCAGGCAAAGCCCCACTGCTGTCACCCACCAGGAGTCCCCTCACTGAGACACTGACCATGTCAAAATAAACACTCGTATTTTGAAGAAAAATAAGGCGATTAAGTCTAAACCACAAAATTAAAAAGTAGCAATTGTATTAAGCTAACCATATATCTAATGAAAAATGAAAAACTAGCAAATACGTTAAGCTAACCATATATCCAAATAAGGGAAGTTTTTTTTAACCCGGAAACATTAAGGACTACCTAAAAAGTGTTGATCTCCGCTTATTCACAAGTCAGACTACAGTGGACCCCTGAACAACACGGGTCGGAACTGCATGGTTCCATCTGTATGTGAACTTTCTGTTTCTGAGTCTGCAGACCTGGGGGGCTGCACTGATCTCGCCACTCTATGTGGGGACTTGAGCACCCGGATTTGGGTACGTGCCGGGGGTCCTAGAATCCACCCCCAGGAGTGCCCAGGGACAACTTAAGTTTTTTGGGGAGTCAAGTTATATGCGGATGTTCAACTGCATGTCCCTCACACCATGTTGTTCAAGGGTCAGTGCTCCGAAGTGCTAACAGCTCCAGCGCCGCACTTTCCATTTTCCGGCGTGGATACAGGACACATTTCAGTTCACACCCACTGACCAGGCGTTTGAAAATGAATATGGAAAAGCGGCAAAGACAAATATATTTTCCCCCATCAGAAGAGCGGTTTCCTAGTTCTAACAAAAACCCGAGACGTGAGGCCAAGCACACCCGTCTTCAGAAGCTGCCCAGGAGGCCCTGGGACCTCAGGCTGCATGGAGCCCGACCTGTGTCCCGGATCCAGTGACCGTAGCTGGGCTGGCTCCACAGGCACGAGCGCTGGGAAAGGCACAACGCCCTTCGCCTTGTGAGACCCTGTGAATCGGTCACCAAACCGAGGGTTCCCAAGACCCCTCAGGGCACCTGCAAGTCGCCCCGTAGCCCATGCCGTGCTGGCAGAGCACCTGCCACAGGCGGTGGGACCGCTGTTCTAAGCTGCAGAGGTTTGCAAAGTGCAAACAAGCCACTCTTCTGTGTTTCTTTTTGATTTAGGACAATTATTTTTCATTAAAAAAGTGTTATTGTATTAACATGTAACATTTCACTATTATTTAAAAATCAGTGAATAATTTTACTAACAATTGTCACCCCAATAAATTAAAAAAAAACAAAACCAAAAAATGAGTGAATGAGTATTTTAAAGATGTCTCACTTCTAATTTCTCACATCATAAGTAGGACCTGTGCTCATTGTGCTTCTGGGGAGGAAATGCCTCCTCCCCACCCCCATCCCTGGCAGAACCTGAGACCCTGACAGACACACAGAGGGCTGGACGGTGGAGAGAACACAGCCTGCCTGGGACCCCGGGGCCATGAACGGCACAGCAGTGACCCTCTCTGGGTCCTTTTCGCTCAGACAGCCCAGGGCTGGCCACCTGGAAACCCCACTTCCTCTATGCTGTGGAGATGAGAAAGACGTGGGATCTCACTCTCCCCCCCCACCCCCCTGCCGCAAAGGTAAAATATACGACAGCTCGACCATCCCTGATTTTACCAGGAACGTAACCAAACCCACGCAGACACAAAGGCCCATGAGAACACCCCGAGCCATTTCCTGCGTCCTCGTGCTGTGGAGACGGTGGTGGTGGGGGTGGTAGGTGGTGTTAAGACAGAACCCCTTTTTCTTATATAAAATTGGCCATTTCATCAACTTTAAAAACAGAACTCTCAACAAGCTGTACAGACATTCGTTAATTTAAGGGGAACATACAGTTTCCAGGATCTACAAGTGAGGCCTATGACAAAGGTTATTTTGGAAACAAGTCATAGGTCTCCCCTGACATGATGAACTAGACCAGGTAACGTGCTGGTTCTGCTGCCCAGTTTATATGACGCGCACGACTTAATGAATTCTGCTAACACCCTTCTGTATGTCTAAATGGGTTGGCAATAACGTAAGAAAATTATTATTTTGGTGGAAATCACACTTCCCAGTTCAAAAAAGAAGAAAATGTCATCAGAAGTGAACTCATAAAAAACTAACACCTAGTGTGTTTCCCTTAGAAAAGAAGGCAGAGGTGAAATACCTGTCTTTCGAGTATCACCTGAAACTGGCTTACTGCTCTTCACAGAAATGAGACACATTCCAGGACAAAAGTGTTGTGTTATTCAAGTAAAAAGGAAGAGCTCAGCTTGACTGAAGTTCAACTCATCACCTGTAAGCCTGTCTTCAGATGATCCGTGACTGCTCCTCACTTATCTCCGAAACCCCTAGCCGCCTGCCCGGTGTGTCAGCAAGGCTGAGTAACCCCCCACCATCTTTGTATCTAATTGTTAAACATCCCCGACACTTCAGACAATATGCCTTTGTTCTTTACACTTAAGGGAAACAAGTCATTTTACTTCTGACAGTGTAAAAAGCAGACGTTACCACGTAAGAATCACACAGGCCACCAAATGAAAGATCAAACAAGCCAGACTTAAGAGCTAAGGTGTGTGTAGGCTGGATCATAACTGATTAGAAGCCAAGAGACCAGGAACGTCTAGCTTCTTCACAGAATTGTGTCGCCAAAGAAACTACAGGCCGGGGGTGACAACAGCTTATAATTATTTGCCCCGCACACCTGCCCTCACGCCCCTCCAGGGAACAGCGCTGGGGCTTTGTGCCCACCCCGGTCCTGGTAGGCGCAGCCCTTCCCGTGAGCTGCAGCTGAAGCCTTCACCCCGTGCCTCACTTCAGCACACACCTGATATGGCATCACACTTCCACCAACTCCAACTACCACACACTGCGGGACGTAGCCTCCAACAGAAATGGGGGCACATGTGCGAAATGCAACACTGAAGAGGGATCCTGGCTTCGTGTCCCCTCACTGCTAAATGTAATGCATCAGCGTTACTCTCGCGATAAGCCACCCCAGTTAATCTCGGCAGTGACCATCTCAGTCAGGGTGATCTTGGGAGGGCTGCCAACCACAAGGCGGGCACTGAGTCAAATGTAGAAAGGTACAGTGGACCCCTGAACATGGGCTGGACCCACGCGGGTCCACCTGGACACGAATGTTCCGGTTTTGATCCGTGGTTGGGAGTCCGTGGTTGGGAGTCCGTGGACGGGGGCCCGACAGTGCACTGATCTCGCCACTGGGTGTGGGGACTTGAGCACCTGGATGTTGGTTCCTGCGGGGGGTCCTGGAACCCAACCCCGTGGGTGCCCGGGGACAACTTAAGTTTTTGGGGAGTCAAGCTATACATGGATTTTCGACTGTGCAGCGGGAGTCAGCACCTGTAACCCCCCTGTTGCTCAAGGGTCACGTGTATTAATACTGAAAGGTTCACTCCATCAAGGACAACTTCCTAAAAACTGGAACGCTCTCACCTCTGTGGCTGTCATCATTCCTGTTACCCAACAAAAAACCCCCCGATTCATCCTGGGCCCCTCCCCGCTCTGGTCCCATGGCCCAGTGTCTAACCAGCTGGGGCTTTAGTCTCCCTCCTCACTCGGCACCCCCCCCCCCCCATGGTGCTGTGAAGTCCCCACTGGGTCCAGGGGACTCTGCAAGGGAGCACACGGCACCTCGCTCCTGGCTGCTGAGGGGATTGGCCACCATGGCCCCTGGGCTCTGGCTGGCCCATCACAACAGTGGCCCAATCAACATGGAGGGTCACCCCCTCTTGTTGTGAAAGTACAGGAGAAATCAGGACATATCAGAGGACATCTCATGGAGGACCCACTGTTGCCAAGCTGCTCCCCGCTCCCCCGCCATGTGCACTGCTCCAAAAGCCTCTCCTGGCAAAGCCCCTTCTCAACTGCCTCTGGCCCCCAACCTTCAACATCCCTCTTGGGACCCATGAAGCCACGATGGGCAGGACCGCAGCACCCCACATCCCAGGGCAAAGCCGAGCCGGGCACCCAAAAGGGGCTCGAGACACACAGTCGAGTTGCTCCCTGCACATATATCTCCCTGGGTCTACTTTCAAACATAGGAAACTCAGAAACGACGACCTCACCACCTAAAGAGCACTGCAGCCATGAAAAGGAGCCCAGGCCACACTCTACTTGGGGCAGGTTAACACAGCCCATTCTGGAAAACTGAAGCCCATGCACATCCGGAGCCCAGGGAAGGGGACGGAGGCCCAGTGGGAGGCCACCGGCCTCCGAAACTCTCTGGGACAGTGACGCCTACGGACCAAAGCCAAGTTTCTGCAGGGTAATCGGGAGAAGTTATTCTCAGATACTGAGGAAGCATTTCTGTCCTGACTGCACGACCTCCACAAACATGACGGTCAAGTCCATCACATGCTTTGGGAGAACCTTCAACGACCAGCAAGCTGGTTAGCTGCCACTTTGGCAAGAGCGACTGCCAGACACCTGCTGTGCTCGCATTCCAAGAGAAGGCTGCACCTGAAAAATATTCACCTGAACTAACACGTCACCACCGAACTCTTAAAGAGGGTGGATAGACTACAGAAGGGGTCCACTGCGAGAAATACTTCAAGAAAGGTCTGTGGGGACAGAGTCCCAGAGAGCAGTTTCCGGGCTCTCGGCCTCATGTGGAAAGGTGCTGGCTCGGGCAGTGGATGGCCATCGCTGTGACTGGTTGGCCAATTGGCCACTGATATGACTGCCATGGCTACACTGGTTGGTTGGCTGGGTGGCAGGCAGAGAACCGGACGGCGGGTTGCGCATCATGTGGACCCTACTTCCTGTGTCTCGCCCGGCCGCCACCGAGACTGGGGTGCAGAAAGACCCCTTGGTGGGGTGCTGGCAGATGTTTGCTCCCTGTGTCTCCAACCCAGCCGCCAGCGAGACTAGAGTGGTCTGACTCCCCTATCTATGGCTCCGTGGGTGTTCCTTTTGGCCTCACCATGTCCTGCGTTATGTGAGGTCGAGACCAGAGACCCTGCACGAGGTCTCCGAGTGAATACTACACACTATAAACGATGCAGCTATAAACGCTGCCCACAAAGGGAAACACCCAGCACCCACGTACTGAACGAGGGTGAAGAATGGGGTACAGCTCAGTAAAAACCTCGGGGGACACTGTGGCCGTGGGTACAGTCCCCCTTCACACAAACAGGCACCACCACCGTCAGAACCTTTCTCTAACCTAAACGTTTCCCAGAATGGACAAGGCAAAAACATCACAAAGACACCGTGAGGCGGGTGAAGAACACAGTGCCAGTTACCACGTGTGGTCACTCACCCTCGCTGGCCGCCAGTGGGGTGACAGTGAGGAAACCAGCCTGGCAACACGACAGATGGGCCATGACACACGTGACGCCCGAGCTGGACTTAAGGAAAGGGTGGGGTGCGTCCCACTGAAAGGGGCTGTGAATCCCAGCAAACTTCTGGCAACTACTGGACAGCATTTACTAGATACGCAGGACCTTTAACTCAGCACTGCCACTTGGGAGGAAAGGGAGGAATGTAAGCTGCAGCACACAGAGGTCACACTGTAACTCTTCAAAGGGTTGAGCGCAATTAGTGATGCTGCTTTTAGTTACAGTAACAAACCACCAAGGGGAAGCCCAACTCACACTGCCTTAACCCAGGGCGTGTGTGTCCCTCCTGCCGAAGCCCAGCAGCGGGTTCAGCGACAGCTCACCCAGCCTTTGGGGGCAACTCCACGTCCACTCTGAGGGATTCCTGGCTTCTGTCAGGTTCTGAGGTGTCGCCATGGCTGGGGGAGGCCAGAAAAGTGACTCCAGGTCAGTCACTGCCCATCCCTGAAGAGCACCCGGGTGGGGCCCGCTGGGAGAAGGGGGGGGAGGGATGCCACCACCACCAGTGGGCTGCTCACAGTGTGCGTGGTGCTCTCCAGACAGGAGCAGGGACATGTGTGGAGGACCACAGGAATTTCAAACCAATGGCCACTCTTCAGAAAACAGAACCTCAGAGCCCTCATTTAAATCTCAGACACGGTCCTACAGTTGTCACCAAGTGCTGTATGAGAAGGATGTGCAGTCAACACGGGAAGGGAAGGGACACACGATGGCAGACGTGCCCCGCCCTCCCCTCCCTGCCTCTCCCTGGCCGCAGAGCCCCTCTCCTCCACTCCTCTCCCCACTCAGTGGGCCGAATCCACTAGGTTTCTCTCCTTTATATCCCTATTTACAAGCTGCCATTGCCACCAGCTCCCTTGTCTGGTCTGAGTGTGGAGCGGGCAGGATGGCCGGGGAGGCCAGCTCCCTGCACAGGTACAGAGGCCCAGATAGTCAGGGGTTAGGTCCAGCCCCTCCCAGGCCCGTGCTCTGCTGGGAGAACGTGGGCCTGTGTCAGAGCACGTGTCTTATCAGCAAAGGAAACTGCTCATGGCGGGCAGCACTGAGCCCACGAGTGACACGTGCCCACCTACACACCTGTACAACATTTCACAGGATAGACCATGGACTTGTGCGTTCCAGCTTCGGGACCCAAGACAGGACAGAAGAATATGCAGAAAGGCCTGATGTCTGCGTGGGGGAGGCGTTTTCACGAGATGGGAGCCAGAGCCCTCAGCCAGGACTGGGCACACCCCTAACTGCACAGGACACGGTGAGGATGACCCTGCGAGTCAGCGGCAGCCCAGGCGCGCGTGCACGTACCTGAAAGAGGAGTGCTCCGTGTGGACCGGCAGGCAGCCAGGGGGCCCGGGGCCCACAGAGCCCTTCCGGATGAGCTTGCCCGTGTTGGCGTCGTAGATCCGGGCTTCGGGGCCAGGCTGGGCCCTGGGATGGACGGGCGTCGGGTGGAACAAGGTGGTGGGAAGTGCACCCTGCCTGTCGGGAAAAGCCATCGGGCCGTCCTCCCTGCGGTGAGAGCAGGGCCCGTGAGAAAGTGCTGCCACACAGGACGCCCACCACTCAGGCCCAGGGACTGAGGTCTCCCTCCACCCGAGCTGAGAGCCATGTGGATGAACTCATGACACGGCTTCTTAAATCCTAGGGCACAAGCACTGGGCACGAAGTGACACCGACCGGCCCCAGGCACCAGGAGCGCGTGCCCCGGCGAGGACGGCAGCGCCAAGTCTGCATCTACATCTGCTGAGCCTGCTGCTGCGTCCGTCTCAGACGCCCTCTGAACACGTCCGTACCGACCAAGAACAGGAAGTACGTCCAAAGACTTTCTCAACACAAACAGGCCCCCGCACGTATTTCTTGCCTCTTTCCCGCACCCGCCGCCTCTGAGTATTTACAACCTGCAGGGTGGCCACCCCCCAGCCCCTGGCTCTGGTCACCGTCCCCCTGGCACACGACTCCATACAATGTTGTGCGGCTCACTACCTGCAGCCGTAAAACAAACACACAAACCAGGATTTGCTGCTAAAAGCCATCCCGTGTAGAAGAAACACCAGCTGATTTCTTCCTTAGGTGGTCACGGTCACCTATTTAAGACGGCCTGAGTGTGGGGGCCTGGCCTGGAGGAGCGGCGGCGGGGCGGCCAGGGCACAGGTGGGCGGGCTGAGGGGAAGCGGCGCCCTGCGCCCCAGCCTCCCCCCCTTGCCTGCACACCAGGGACAATGAGCCTGGCCTGCGAAACGCCGTGCATGCAGCTCCAAGCGGGGGCTGGCGGCCGAGGTGAGCTCTCCAGGACTTTGGCCTCTGACCAGCGTGCTCGCTCGGGAGGCCCCAGGGCACCTGTGGCCGTGCTCACCTCTGCGCCTTGCCGCAATCATCACTCAGCGGGAACAACTGCTCGTCCACCTTTTCCCAGCGCTCCAGGCAGCTCCACAGCCAGTCAGGATTCACCACGTGTGGTCGTCCGCACTCCTGGGCCTGGCGCACCTTCTCCGTGCCTGCGATGGAACAGCAGCTCTCAGCTCCATGCACTGCTGTGGATGGGACCCCGTACCGACAGTGTGACATGCACAAGACACCCCACACGCCATGTGGAGGCCCATAATTAGCAAGATACTCTCAACAGGTGAACCCTCAGGAAGAGGCTCCTGAAACATGCTCCTTTTTCAGGAGTCAACGGGGATACTCTGTCCCAGGAACCCCCGGGTCTCCCTGGCCCCCGCCCCACAGGCAGGACCCAGGCAGGCCCGAAGGTGGGCCGGCCGCTTACCGGTGCGCGCCGCGATCAGGTGGGTGGCCCTGTCGGGGGCGTCAGGGTCCAGCACCAGCTGCGTGAGGACCTTCGCTCCGAGGGCCGTGGCGTGGTAGTGCTCCCGTGTCTTCTCCACCGGGAAGTTGGTGGGGTGCAGGCCGCTGAATATTACGGCCACATCTGCCAGCACCCTGCTCTTGAGCTCGGGGACGACTTTCCGGATGTCGGGGGCTTCCTGGGCCTCCCCACGCAGGTAGCGGTCGTACCTGGCGTAGTAGTCGGAGTGCACGCGGGCCAGGATTTCCTCCAGGTGGACCAGGTGGTCGTCGGCGTCTGCGTCCTCCTCTTCCTCCTCCTCCTCCACACTCTGGTCCAGAGACTCGCCCACCGTGATGCCCGACTGCTCGCTGTTCTGGGACTCGGTCTCGGCCTCCTTCCTGTCGGCACAATTGCTCCCCAGCCCGCACAGGCCGTCCCGCTCACTGTCCTCCTGCGGCTCCAGCTGGACACTGGGCACGGGCTCTGAAGAGTGATTTGCCCCCGCCGGCCTCTCCCCACCTGGGCCGGGGGGCCCGCCCTGCGGCACCACCTTCCCGGGGTCCTGAGCAGCCTGGGGCTTTTTCTGGCCCTTCTTCCCTCCGCTTTCGCCATCAGAGGACCGACCCTCTGAGTCGCTGCTGCTCTCGCTATCACTGGACAACTCAAAGTCCAGGTCGCTGCCCACCGAGCTCAGAACTGGCCGCTTTTCTGCTGATGTCCGACCATGTTGCCGCGCACACACTGTGGGCCCTCTACCATCGGCCAGAGGAATTCGGGCGGCAGGCCGGGCGGCCCTCTCCTCCGCCTGGCCAGGCGGCGGCCCATCCCCGTTGAGCTCCCTCGCCGGCTTGCTGAGGCCGTTGCTCTGCTCAACCCCGGCCACCTGCCTGCTTTCCTCTGGCTCCTTGGCAGACGGGGCCTGCTCTACGATGTCGGCACCTTTAGGTGGATGACCCCCTGCATGTGTACACAAGAGGTCACTGTGGCTTCTTCCGAAATGGGAAACCGCTGGCTAAAGTCCACGAAAAACGCACCCACTACTGGCTCCGACCACACTGCATGGTGGAGGCGGAGAGTGTGGGTGCATGGGCCACACGTGCTCACTTTGCTTTGGTTCTCACAATACTCAGACGCACAAAAGGCTCAGTCCACAGGCCATGCCCTCAGGCCCCACTTTCTGCCCAGACCTCTAGTTCTAGATCAGTGGCTGCGATAATTGTGTGCCTCGAAATATTTTATTTAAAAATTAAAGGTCACGACAATCACTTTAAACCCAAACTAAATTTTCTTCTGAGAGACGTGGGCTTCACGCTGCCCGACAGGCTTAGCCACACTGCTGGGCTGGTCCTGCGGGTGCAATGTCACCACCGACGGGCTGGGGCCACGACCCACAGGCCAGTGTCCTCTCTGCAAGGGATGCCACATGCGGCCACCTCCCAGGATCACGCTTTATTTTAAGGAGAACCGGGATGAAAGGCAGTGTTCAGATGTACTAACTTAAGCAGATTTCTTTACTCCTTATTCCACTGGAAAAACGTTCGTGTCAGTACCATAAAAACAAGCCCAAACTGAGACCAAATAGCATGCTTTTCAGTGAAACACAAAGAAAGCCAACAACCTAACTACTGAAATATGAACAAATAGAAACAAAGTCGACCTTGAATTTAGAGCAGTCACGACAGAAACAAGAAAAGGAAACAGACAGGAGAGCAAACGCGAACGTCTCTGAGCACCAGAAGGCGTCACCCACCTTTCCTTCTCGCCGGCAACTCCCGGGACCCAGGGGGGGCATTGATGTCCCCTGTGCCCTGGAAGTAGACGTATTTCTTCACGGTGATCAGATTGGGGGCAAACTTCCAGACATCTTCTCGATCATCGATAATGCAAACCATTGAATCTCCACAAGGAAAGAGATTTCTAGAAGTAAAAATGTATCAGATCTACTAGCACCACTTACAAAAAACAGTTACGATACTATTTTATATGTAACCAGTACACAGAAGACTAATCAGAAACAGATGCAAACGCTTGAAGGACTTTTGTCTACCTCATATTTAAACTGTTTCCAGAGAAAGTAACATTTAAACAGTTACAGTTCTCTCCACTGATACTTCTTAAAGCAGGAGTCAGTACCCTTTCCTTCAAGAGCCAGAGAGTAAAGAATAGCGTGTGGCCCCCACACGCTGGTCCCAGCAAAGCAGCAGAGACAATACTAAATGGAGGGGCGTGGCCATGTCCCAGCACAGCTGTATTTACAAACACAGGTTATGAAACTGCAACCAGAGTCCGCTGACACCGGCTTCCACAGGTGAGGGCTTCCAGTAAGGGCACAGCCTTGCTCCAACCTCAGCTGTTTGAAATAAATAACCGTTTCGTGCAGTGTGCCTGCATGATGTCGATTTTCAAGTCCAAAAAGGTGACTCCTGTATCCCCCAAAGCTAGTAGGAGATAGGGCGAGTAGAAATGTTAGCAAGGGACCAAAAAGTGACTGCTGGCTACAGGCATCCTGCTTGCTGCTCTCACGTGGTCCTGTCCACACCTCAGACTCTCACAGGCAGGCTGGCAGCACTCAAAATTCAGGACGACTGCTTCTCGCCTGCCTTCCAGGACCGGGACATACACCCAGGAGAAATGCCCACCATTGCTCAGGCTCTCAAGCCGCTAAGAGGCTACCGCTACCCAGAAGAAAATGTTCACGCGTGCACAATTAACACTGTCTTCCAAGTCTGTTTTCCGGAGGGAAGACATAAGGGAGCTAAGACAGACCCTGTGGCTGCTGCTTTGCGGCCTGTCTCACTCCAGGAGGCACTGCCAGTGCCTGTCGCTGGTGCCAGGGCTTCTCCAACATGCTCTTTTGGGGTGGCTCTGCCCCTTGGGAAGTCACTGACATGCTCTCATGTTCTTTTGTCCTCAACCCTCTGCTCATTGACACTAACTGGCACACACAAGGTCTGTTTCTGAAACAACTACTTGCAGACTCTCCTTTCAGTTCCTACTCACTGGAACAGGTCTCAGTCTGTGTGGACAACCAGATCTGAACACGAACTGTTAGATGAGGTGGTCGACACCAGCCGGGATGCCACAGCTGTCACTGTCCAGGCTGGTTGAGAGTCACCATCAGTGAGAACAGGTTCTACCGGATCCAGGGTCATAATGGGGCCGTGGTTTTTGGGGTAGAAATGGGGACTTCCTGACTTGGAGGGAGCAAAACGTTTCCGAGAATAGAGAGCAGCCTGTCGTGAGGGTGGCACAGCCCTGTCGCAAAGCACAGACAGGAAGGGAGCGTGGTGACGGGAGGCGTGGGCACGGCGAGCAGGCCGATGGGGACATGACCCACACACACCTCCTAACCTGCAGGACCAACAGCAGGAAGCTCCAAGGAAATACAAACCTACACGCCAGCGCTAAGGCCAAAACCCCTTCTTTAAGCGCGTGACTCGATGCCCAGCCTGCCTTGCTCTCGGGGAAGCTCTGGGCGCTCTTCTGCCACCTTCATCTCCTGCGTCCGTCCCCACGGCCTGCTCTCAGCCCCCGCCCCCACACCCTTGTCCTCCTGGGCTCTGGCCTTGAGTCCCCCACTGTCTGGACACCCAGGGAGAAGCAGGAGGAGAGTGTGTGGTAAGAAGACCGCTGTGATGACAGTGGCGGCAGAAATGGAGAATAAACACAGAATCTCTGCTCTGATGCTCAAAACACAGCCTTTCCAATGAGAACGGAACAGGAGGTACCAGGGAAGAAAACAGCCGGGTACGTACCTAAGGTTCCCAGTTTTGGAAAACGGGTCGATACATTCGTCCCTCGATAATATTCGATGAGAAAAAAGCTTCTTCTCAGGATCTAAAAAGCCTTTGAAAAAGAAAACAGGACAAAGGTCATGCGTGCAAGATCCACTGAGGCCTGGCCACACACGGTGAAGCCCATCTCCTCAGGGCGTCACACACAGCATCCCACAGCGGCCGCACACACTCTCCTCACTGAAGACTGCCATCGCTATGGTTCCTTTCTTCTTATTTCACGGTGTTCACGACATGTTCACTGAATTTCACACCACCTGGAATTTTGTGAGGGACAGACGACGCGGGATGAACAAAGCTCAGTGAGCCCCCAGGAAGCATAAACACGTGACCAGGTCATTTCCACCCGCCACGCTACGGATGAGTGGTGGTCCCGAGGCATTGTCTCCTGCAACCCCATTATTTCTACAGCAAAGGGGTGAGCTGACACCTCAGCAGCACCTTGAATCCCCTCTGCCAACACAGCCCAGGTGATCTGAAGAGCTTCAGGTTCCACCCTAGCAGCACTGCCCATGCCGTCGTCACTGGGCACCATTTCTCTGACTGGCTCATCAGCTAAGCCCGCCACAGCCTGCTAGACACCCCGAAGTCACGAACTCGCCATGTGGCTCACCGTTCCCCAGTCGGCCGAAACACACCCCCCACAGGCACACAGCACTTTGGGCATCTCAGCTCTGCAGGCTGCCTGCGTGTGCCACACTGTAGAGGGCAAACCCTTGGGCCCACTGAGTCACGAGCATCCCATGAACAGAAACGACGTGCTCTCGCAGAACCGTTGCAGTGTTTTCACTAGACAAAGACCATGTCAATTCCGTGCGCACACTGCAGCCATTCGATGGCTGACCCTAAAACTCATTAAGATTCACAGCATTTCTGCAGTAAAATGAAAAGGCCAAACAAAAATATTTCTACCCTAACTATACTAAAAACGCACATTCTACGAAAACGGTGACTTAAGACTAAAGGTTGGTAAAAGAGGAAGCTACAGAAGCCACCACTGTTAAAAAGCACGACCAGATTATCAGATTGAAAGTCGGCCTCCGGTGTCGTCCGTGAACAACAGAATTGCCTGGATAACCTACTGGTTCCTTCCAGCCACAACTCTAGGGTCATGGGTAGCCTTCAAGCTCCACCTCCTCGAAGCCCAGGCTGCGGGACCCCTCGGGCCCAGCCCCAGCCCTCACTCAAAGCCACATGGGTATCTGTGGGCGATGGGCTTCCTCCCGTGTCCTCGCAGGGTGTGCAATGTCATCAGCCTCACCACCCCAGCCACACAGCAGCCCGTGGCCCTCTGCTGAGCTGAGGGTCGCTGCACCCACCTCCACTGGGACACTGGCCTCCTTGTGGCGTCTTTGCATGTGTTGGAATGTGGGAATTCTAAGGTACAAGGCAGAGCTTGGAACGGAGAAGGCTCAGGCTGCCTGCGGGCCTCGCTGTCGAGGACCTCAGGACCAGAAGACAGCCCTGCAGAGGCGCTGACCAGGACGCCCGCAGGCGCTTGCTGAAGCTGGTATTGTTCCTTTAGTGCCTTACATGTTGACACCGAGAGCTGCCAAGGGTCCACAGGGGAAGCCACAAGTCCCCGAGGTCTGCACCTGAAGGACTGGACACACTCTTTTCACCTGGGGTGTGAGAATCCCAAAGTAGTCACATTCGTTCAGTGTAATCCTGTCTCGCAGGCAGCCACACGCTCAAGGCAAATATGCTGAATTTTAGTTACAAGATGAATTAACCTGAGTATGTCACTTCCGTGGTCGTGGTTAAAACTTCCCACCCAGGTACTAACAGGCAGTGTTAATGGGGGACGTGAAATCACGTCTCCACCAACCACCAATGACCAAGACCAGGTTGTAAGGACGAACTGAATTTAACGACCAGTGTCTAACATAACGGAGCTGTGACCATGTTACACTGCAGGTACCAACGTCCACCAATGGGTCAGAGGGGCCGGAGCCCAGCTGTCCCTAGCTGGTGACACACCCTACACTTTGTCCCCAGCGGGGCTGCCAATCGTGTGCTTCTGCCTCCATGCACCATATGAGCTGGGCTGGCACAGCCTCGGCGTCTGCACCAGGACAACTGTCACGGTGTTTGTTTCCAAGGGAGAGAATGTTCTGCGTCTGCACCTGCAGTGTGAGTGCGACCCACAGAAGCAGTGTGGCTCCAGGGCTGTTTCCTAACCACCCACACGCACTGTCTTCAGTCAGCGTACACAGACAGTTTCCTTCCCACGTGGCTGTGGTCCTGACCGACTTCCAAACTGGCCTGCGGTGCTGCGTGGCTGGCCCAT
Organism: Rhinolophus sinicus; assembly: GCF_057876585.1. NCBI lineage: Eukaryota > Metazoa > Chordata > Mammalia > Chiroptera > Rhinolophidae > Rhinolophus > Rhinolophus sinicus. The sequence goes on along the minus strand of NC_142504.1, from coordinate 118,216,153 downwards.
CTGGACTGGCTCGTGGGGTCCCAGCAGAGCAGGGAGCCCCTCCTGTGCCTCCAGCAGACAAGGCGCTGAACCCGCAGACTTACTCAACGCTACTGCCTGGCCGCTGCAGGAAGCCGGTTCTAAGTAAGGCTGGCACTGAGCTTCCTTCATCTTCAAGAAAAAGTCAAGGAAATGAGAACCAAACCAGTGTGAGTGTTTCAGGCCCAGAGCATGCTGGGCCCGGTTAGAGCCTCCCGCTCACCTGCGATAGTGTGTGCGTAGAGCCGGCTCCCGAAGGTGAAGACGTGCAGCTCGTACAGCCGGGAGACCTTCTCCAGGAAGTCCCTGCAGTGCGGGCGCAGGCGTGTGTGGAGCATTGGCTCGCCGCGGCCCAGCTGGAAGTGGAGGACGCCCTGCACAGAACGAGTGCCGTCAGGGGAGACCTGGGCGGCACGCATGCTCTGCAGTCAGCATTGCAGCCCGTGGTGGGCAGCCCTACTTGGCACAAATGCTTTGTGCAGCTGAGCTCGATGGGCGTGAGCTCGGCCTTCCCTGTTGTGGCCAATAGCAACGACAGCAGGGAACTAGCGATGACAACCACGTCCCCACCTATGGCAACTAAGATAACTACTGGTTACTAAGGGCGTCAGGAAAGGGCTATGAAGACGTCAGCAGAGCCTCGTACTTCCTGTTTCGTCCCTACTTCTGATCATGGACACAAAGGTGTGTCCCCAAGCATGTCACCCGCATCTTTGTTTCTTCAAACACTAGTGTCTGTCAACAGCAGAGCCAGTCGGTGGCTTTGGACAGACTGCAGTCACCTGCCAGGTGGCAGTGTCCCCCTCAGCTATCGATGAAAGGAAACTGGACGTCCCGACATAACTCAGCCGAACTCACAGGCCATTTTCAGACGGCTTTCGTCACTTACACACACAGCCCAGAAGCTGAAGAAGTAGCACCGCCTGCTGATGCGTGAGTGAGACGCACGTAGTTCCCTCAGGAAGTTAAACTTGGATCCCTTTAATCCTGTTTATTATCAATTTTCTCAGTAAATGTACTCTAAACGACTACCAACAAAGAAAGGCAAACAACCTCAGGCGTAGCTAATTTTTCACTCGCTCTGAATTAGTCAAAACCCTCAGGATGAGGCTCTCGTGGCAAAAGATTTAGAAGTGTCAAGTTGTATAAACAACATTCTGCCCACTCAACAGTTAAACAGTCTGTGAACTGTGATATAAACATCCTTAAAAACACCCGCCCACATCTGCAAAGTTCAGAATGAAGTGCACCTTCCTGAAGCTGCCAGCGGTGCCCAGGCTCAGCCGTGGGTGTCGCTCCTTGAGTCGGGCGGAGCTGGCTTGTCACGCTGTCCCCAAGCCCAGGCCAGGAACGGGGCCAGTGGGTGGAGGTACAGGGAAGCCACCAGCAGGTGCTGAGGACTGGCCGTGCAGACACGAGGACGCCCTCGCCTTCCAGACCACACAGGCTGAGACAGGCTCACTGCACCCAGTCCAACTGCCCTGTGAAGGGACTCGCCCCCCACCCCCACAGGCACACCAGCACCCACGCTGCCTCTGAGCAGCGTCTCTCTGCGTACTGTCCCAACCAGGGGTGATGGGAGCTGCAGACGCCGAGACCCCGAGCTCCCACAGGAGCCCACAGCCCGTCTAACAGCAAGGAAGTTCAGAGGGGATAAGCTCAGTGTTGCTGAGGCCTCGACAGGTAACGACAGCATAGGCTGGCACCAGCCTTTGGAGAGCCATCTGCATGGAGCCGGCATTAAAAGCCTTCTGGAAGGGCCAGAAATTCAACTTGCCGGGCTCCAAACTGCGGACTGAGTTGAAGTAGGGTTCCGTCTTCTGTATTTCCCAGAGAACTCACGTGGGGGCGCCCAGCCTTTATCTGCAGCCCAGGTCCCCTCTGGCCTGTACTGCCCCAGGATTCCAGACACTCCAGAGGACATGCCAAGCTGCTCATCCCTCCCAACCCCCGACTGCCCCTGCTTTGCCATGCACGCCACTGCTGGCCCCAGGGCCTTCCCAGTTCTGAACCCTAGGCCCTGCTAAGTAACTAGCACGGCCAGGGCGGGGCCTGGCACAGCATGGGCTCGGAGGGCGAGGCACATGCGCTGGTGTCTGACGGGGCAGCTGCTGCACTCACCCGGTTGGACATCTGCTGGCAGTGCTGCTCCGTGGTGTGGATCAGAGTCTGGTCCAAGTCGACCATGAGGACCAGCTTTCGGTTCCGATGCAGCCGGTGCTGGTCTTCCCTTCCGAGCAGCTCAGCTTGCTGAGGTTGGAAAGACAAAAGGAAAGGCCACAACACACATGCATCTGCATCCAAAACAAACCTTGGTTTTATTGAGAAACAGACACGGAGGAAGCTGAGCGATGCTCTCCATCCCCCACCCACTGCTGTGCAGCGCGCATGGGCCACAGGCCCGCCCGCCCCAGGGCGCTGCCTCGTCATCCTGATTCCGCAGTGCAGTCCAGTATGTAAAGCAATGAAAAAGAGGGTGCAAAGTCAGCCGACTGCGACACAGCAACTCCACCCCAGTGAGCTGCAAGGTTCCTGGAGCAGGACAGCCGGGAGACGCTGCTGGGCAGGCAGGGGCAGCGGGAACGCCCTTCCAGGGAGCGCCTGGCCCTCCCACACTCAGCTGGTACAAAGGCTCGGGAGCCTGCATCCTGTGATGTCTCACTGAACTGTCATCACTCACTACTGTGAACAAACTCCTGGCCTGATCAGGTTGGATGGGAGAAGTCTACTGTCTATTCCTGAAAGGGACCAAGGCCAATAGTTACCCTGTCATGGCGGGGGCAGTGGGAGAGGGGACACGGACTTCCTTTTTTATCCTCAAAAGTCCTAGTTATCTTTCGCAAGTATTTACATCTGTTTATAGCCCAGTAATTCAGAAAAATCAGAATCACATATTTGGTATCTCGTCTTTTTCACGAAAAGGCAAGTAGACACCTATGACTTACAGGCACAACTCTAACAAAACGGTAACGCTGCCCGTGTATCACCGGCTTACAACAACGCACAGCTGAGACAGCTTTTGCCTCCGGGCTCTAGCCTCGCTCTCCCCCCCACCTGGGCCCCGACCCGTGCAAGCCGGCAAGGTCAGGGAGCCTCTGATGGCACTGCCCGGGGACTCCTGGTGCTTAGGAGAAGGAGCAGGCGCGCACGGGTAGGTGGAAGGCCAAGCCTGTCCCCCGCTCAGCCACCGTCCGGGTCCCCGAGTCCCCACGCAGCGACAGCCCTCCCTGCACCCACGTCCACACCGCCAGCAGCAGCTCACGCGCCCTACAGCTGCCCATCCCTGTCCCCAGACCAGATCTGCTCTTCACAGACCACTGCTCGTGGGGTCCCAGCCCATGTCTGTGTTGCTCCAGGGGCCAGGGCGGCAGACACAGCACCCCATGGAGCACAGGCCAGGGGGACGCTGGGACAGGACAGGCACATGCTCCGCACCAGTGTCATCCCACCAGTGGTTACTTCAGAAGCAACAGCGACCACAGAGCGGGCATGTCCCCGTGCCCTGCACACTGCTCTCAGCGGGTGTTTCCCAGCCGCTCGGCCCCGTGGCGGACTCACCTCGGAGCTGACCATCAGCTCTGGGACGCTGTGCACCATGGACACGGTGGCCGTGGACAGTGGCACCTGCTGCTTCCCATTCTTGCTCTGCAACCTGCGGAGGCAAAAGGGCTGCTGAGCGCACCACACACAGAAAGCACGGTCAGCGGGATCTGTGCTGGGTGTGCTGCTGCTGCCGCCTGTGCAGAATCTCAGGCTGTTGAAAAGTGCTGGAAACAGACAGGAAAAACTGGTGAAAAAAGTCAAATGCTGTCATGCTCAAAGCTCTCGCTGACAACAAATGGACGGCCACACAGAAACTGCCCCTCGAACGTGACAACACAGAATAGTGCACAGGGCTCTGCACATATCCCGTCGGGTGGCCACTTGCTGCGGGTGGGGTGCTGGCCCAGGGTGACGCAGGGCACTGGGGCTGACACGTACGTCCAGGCGGGTGTACGGACGCGAGTCCGCTGGGCGGAGCGAGAAATCCATCTCAGCCTGCCAGCACTTTCCTCCCCTCGCTGGGGTGAGCGTCAGGCAGAAGTCAGTGCTTGCAGAAGTTAAAGCACTAAAGCCAGGCGGGCGGCCTCCCAGGCAGGCGAGCTGACCCAAGAATGGCCGGGTCTGGGGAAGGCTGTCTGCCACCTGCAATTGCAGTCAGGTCCCCCTCTTGCCCCCGTGCCCCTCAGCATCTCACGTCTCTGTCCCCACCGGTCACTCCTCAAACCCAGAGGCACCATTTTCACTCCCGAGCTCTGGTACTTACTGGGTTAGGTCTTGGCCACACTCAGCGCACAAACCTTTCATGACAACAGGGTGGCTACATCCTTCCAGCCGTACCAGGACCGCTCTAGAAAGGGGATCAAAGAGTCACAAATTAGGAGGGGCATGAAACCTCTGGGCTGGTCACAGCGCCCTAGGAAGAGCCCGTGTGTGGGGGTGAAGACTCCCGACTTCTGTATCACTCCCCCCAGGCACCCTGCCTAACGTCAGGCAGGTCACAGCACCCCTCCAGGGCTCCATCTCTTTGGTAGCAAGTGAACAAAGGGCTGCCTCACCTATGGCCCCTCCCGTAAAACACACCCCACTCCACGCGGGTCAGCTGAGAGAACTGAGGATGTGGTCAGGAGTGGAGATAACGGGGGTAACGGAAACTGTCTCAAATTCCAGATAAACAATGTACACATAAAAATGGAAACTTAGCTCATACGCTGAGGAAGGACTGGTGTAACCCCAACAGGTGACGAGTGAGCATCTGCCCCCAGTTCCAGTCCAGGGAGACACTACGATTCATCTCAATTTTCCCGACAGAATGTTGTGAACGTTCAAGTTTTATAAACATAGAAATTATTGCTCTTTTTGCGCATTTGCATCAAAGCCTGGTCGCCTGGCAGCAGCCTGGGAAGGGGGCCGATCAGCGTGTGAACTGCCGGCTGGCGATCAGAGCGCCATGAGTCAGCGCCCCAGTGTCTGTGAGCTGGGGCCCCTCCTCACAACGTAAGGCGCGAAACACAGGGACCCTCCCTGAGGTCAGAGAGTCAGCCCACCAGTCAGTGCCCCATACACAGGGGTGGTCTCGCACCCCCTTCCTTACCCATTTCTATCCTAGAGGCTTCTGGACGGCAACTGACTTTCACGGTGGCCAGAGCTACCAACTGGGTACCCCAAACCGGGGAGGGGCAACAGGCCCCGTCTCACAAGGGCCCTCTCTTCCCCTCCCTTCTGTCCTCACTCTCACAACCAGTCACTCGGGGCGCCCTGACTGGGCCCAGGCCTAACGACCCACTGTATGTCTGCAGCCCCAAACCTCCACCCAGAAGTCTGCCCCAATTTCCCCTCTTAAGTAAACAACAAGAGGAACGGCCCAGCCTGCACTGGACCCCGCATGGCTGCTCGGAACGACCTGCCCGTGAAGCCTGGCCAAGGACACCGTCTTGCTTGGGCTCCCGCCTGCCCCGGTTTGCTGCCCACCCGGGCACCCGGCATCGCTCCAGCTCCTCATTGCGAGTCCTGTGCCTTTGCTTTCCAGAGCTGGCGCTTGGGTCCGGCTTTGGGACCCTGGCCCAGCTGCCCTCTCCTCTCGCGTGGCTCCACGCTAAAGCCACGGGGCACTGGGACCTCTCCACGCAGTGCCGTCCTCCCAGTCACTCATGCTCGCCCAACCCACAGGAACGCCTGCACCCGCTCCTCCAACCCCACGCCACCCCCACGCCGCAGGCCCTGCAGCTGGCCCTCCCACAGCTCTGTGCACAACTCACCGTCCATGGGCCCCACCTGCCTTCCCAGAGCCCCTTACGGACACTGTGTCACTCAGCCTCCATCGGCACTGGGGTCCCTCCCTTGCCTGTCTTGCCCTCCCGCACAGAAAGGCGAAATTGCGAATACGTGGGCTGTTAGCAAAAGAACCAGAGGGGCCTTTTCTGCACGCCCCACAGCCCATTGAGCCAGTTCCCGGAGCAGCTCGGGGAGGATGGCAGGAGGGACCTGGGGCCCAGAGCTGGATTGGGACGCGCAGGCACACAGACGGCCCTGCCCAAGCACAGCAGTGACGTTGTGACGTCACCAGACTCAGCCGTGTGTGCCCCCCCACCCCCCACTCACTGACACTTGTGTTAAGGCCCTGGGCACAGCATCCCTGAACTATCCAGACCATGTTTAAAAAGGGGGAAAGAGGTTGTATTTTCTGTCTCAATTCAAGTATCATTCAGAATGCCTTGCAAGGTCAGAGCTGAGTGCCACACGATCCCAGCACACTTCTTCTGCAGCTTCACACAGGCTAAAAACATTCTCAAAAAGAAAAAAGCTGGAATGGCCAAGACAGAAAAGGTAAGCAGAAAACACATCAGAGCGATGTCCTTTCTGAGTGTGCTGTTTCCGCTTCATCTCTGCAGATACTGACAGACGGGTTCAGGTCCCCAGAGGATCTCAGTACCTCTTCTGTCAACCCACCAGACAGCGTCACCACACCTGAAAGGGAGTGGTGCCCCGAGTCCAAAAATACCTCGCTTTAGCCAAGGAGACCAGCCCGGACGTCGAGTCAGTCACCAATAAATGTTAACTTTTCTGCTTGGTCCTTGAAGAAAACCCATAGGCAAATCATGAAACGAGCTTTCCAAACAAGTTATTTCCCCCCAAATACACAAGTACCAAACTGTCCTGCTATGTCTGTCTTCACTAGCTTTCGTGTCTGCGGTAATGGGGACGTCAGAGGGTCCACAGCAGTAAGGGAAGTGTTGGGGCTGGGCGCCCTGAACCCTGCTGGGGAGCGGTCACTGCTGAACACTAGGCCGGGTGGGCCCCACCTCCCTCTTCCTCGAACATATCAGGGACCTGTGCTGACCGTGAAGTGTGAGGATAGGGGCGTACTGGGAAAAGGAACTCAGCGCACACGGCTCTTTGTCTCTAAATGCCATTCTCCATCACAAAGAAACAGCACTTCTTGGTCTAATGGCTGGTTCCAGGGTGGGGACTGCGAGAGCTAGAGCCTAAATACTACTGCACCAGAAAGCAGGGTGGTGCTCCGACACGGGCCCTGTCGGAGGAGGCAGCTTGAAGGGGCTCCCACTGACCAACGGTGGGATAATCTGAACATTAAGTCAAATAACATGAGTCCTCACTGAGAAACTGTTTGTACAGTACAAAGCCAGCATTCCTAAGTTCCTAGAACTGTCCACTGCTGAGACTGAGTCCCGCCCGCTGTGGCCAGGATGCCTCCCGATGATGGCAGTGACGACGAACAACTCCGCCAGGGGTGCTGGGCTCTGCGCGGGAGCTGCACATGCTCGCTCACACCTACGTTCCAGGAGAAACGCTGTCAGTCACCAAATTCTCAAAGAGCCTGCGATGGGCCCCCGCAGTGGGGCACCCCAAAGCTCAAACACTGAAAGCAGCAGCGACTCACAGCTGGGAACCTGTCATTACACTGGGTACGCAGCGGACTGGGAGACAATGGACTGACTGGTCACTTGGATGTGCTCGCAGCACTACATGTGGGGCTTCCCACGGACGAGCTTGTCTGGGCCCCGGCGGCCTTCTCTGTACAACCAGGGGGACAGAGTGGCACAGAGGGGCCTCTTCACTTCTGGGGTTTTCTACACGGTTATACACCAGCACTGGGCTTCATCTCCATCATCCACAGGCTGGCGGGTTTACAGGCTCATTAGTGCCCAAGCGAAGGTCAGGTAAGATGTGACTTCAAAGTAATGATGACAGCATGCCAGTGTGTCACCCAGAGCACAGTGCCTCTCCCTTCTAAAGGAAGCCAGGCAGGCAGCTCCAGTGAGGGGTGCAGTACCCAGGTGGCATCCATCCCACCCACCGGCATCCACTGGGCAGGCGTGGGCGCCTGAGCTGACGGCCAGGGACCTTCCTCCAAGGGATGAGTGGGAGAGTGGACGCAGGGTGAGGCTCCCCGGGCTGGGATGGAGGACGGTCCCATCCCATCCTGCCCTGGTCATCAGCTTCCGGGAGGGAGGAGATGCTCAACAGATGGAGGGTGAGAGCAGGCCACACGGAGAGGAGCCGAGACAGAGCAGGCAGCACCACCAGAGGAACGCCAGGGTGGACAGAGGGGCCTGAGCACCTGGCATACTCTGGTCGCCACGGAGGGAAGCTGCGCGCCAGCCACTACAGCAGGGCGCAGGAATGCTCTCCTGCCCTGGCTTCCTGTTCCCGACAATGAAACAACCACGAGTCTCGTGCACACACCTGTGGCCACACTTCAACCCAATCTCAAGAGCACCACCCCGGGAAACTCTGAAAGTATGCACTGAGACAGGTTCACACACTTCAGAAAAGGAAAAAAAGTCCTTTATGAGACGTAATACAGAATTGTACACCTGAAATCTATGTAATTTTACTAACAATTGTCACCCCAATAAATTTAAAAAATAAATTAAAAACACACACATTAAGGACCCACAGCTAGAGCCTATGGTAGGAGGGGTACTACCACCGTCACCGGCTGCACCCCCTTCCCGAACTGCGATGCACACACCGCCAGGTCTTACGACCGCGTCTCCCGAGGTTTACGACATCTGAGGAAGAGGACAGACAGCCCCGACAGTTCACACGGCGGTGACAAGCGCGGGGCGGGCTCTTCTTCCAGTACTTGCTGTCGCACCGAGTTTTCCTAACTTACAAGTGTCTTGGGGAGAGACAGCAATTACACAAGAGAAACGAACACAACCATTTCCTACACACAAATCACAAGCAGCGACTTGTGCAGCCTTAGAAAAGCTCGCAGACGCGCCGCTGCGGGGGGTGGGGTGCTCCCCGCGCGCAGCCCCTTCGGCCGCAGCCCGAGCCCCTTCCTGCCTAGTGCCCCGGGCCGAGCCCCTTTCCTGGCCCAGACAACCCTCCCGCCCTCTCGCTCCCCTCGCCCCCGACCTACTCACCCAGGAGCCACCACCTGGCCCGGGTGCGCGCACAGCTCCCGCACGACGCCGGCGCGCTCCGACCTCAGCCTGCGCTCGGCGCGCACGCAGCCACCCGAGCCGGAGCGAGCAGGGGCTGGTCCGGAGGGCTGCGCGGAGGCGGCGGCCTCGCACACGGCCAGCACCGAGCCAATGCGCACGGTTGCGCCCGCCGCCACCCTCCATTCGAGCAGACGCAGCGGCCCGGGGCCCGGGCAGCGCACCTCGGCCACGGCCGCCGGCAGGACGCCCTCGGCGGGAACGCGGCCGGCGGGCGGCGCCTCCATCCCGGCCAGCGGAGTCGCTGTGGAAACGCGGCAGACGGGTGCTCAGGCACCGCTGCCCATCGCCGGCGGGCGGGCGACCCCGGCCCAGGCGGAGGCGGTGGCTGCACTACGATTCCCACTCCTACACCGGCTTCCACCCGCCGCCCTGGTCCGCGCCGACTTCCGGGACAACGCGTGACGTCACGTGACGTCGCGTGCGTGCGTGCGCCGTGCGGCCCGCGAGTAAACAAGCCCGCACTGTGCTCGAGAGGCGCTGCGCCCGCCGCAGGAACCGTAGGCGCCATAGTACCAAACCCGTGGGGCTGGGTCCGGCGGAAACAGTGTCCCTACGCCGTTTACCCTAGGAGTACAGGTTACCGGCAGGCAGCGCTCGCTAATGTCCCACAACTCCGTGTATGCGCTGAGGCCCGGCGCTGTTAAATTATGAGTCCCGCCATGCACCGCGCGCTGCCATAGCACGGTTCCCCGTCAGGCTCTGCGAGTCCCGGCATACAGCGCGGGCCGCCGTCCGACATTCCGCTCGCGCGCTAAGGCGGTCGTCGTGAGAACTACGAGTCCCGGCATGCAACTCGGGGCGCTGACCGGCAGTCCGTCACGTGTTGAGACCCGGGGTCGTTAGTCTGAGTCTCGGTTTGCGGAGCGGGCGTGGCGGGGCTGCGGCCCCGGCCTGCCAGGGCCCGGGCAGGGGTCAGAGGGCGATGGGCGCCCGGCGCTGCGCTCGCGCCAGGCTGTGTGTTTGGCGCTGTTCTCGGCCTCGGGCCCTGCCTCTCGCCCTCCGAGCCGCACTCCTGCGGAGGCCGCGCGTGGGGGACCTCGGCTGTCGCCGCTTCTGAGTGCGGGATAATTCATGGACGTGCTCGTTCTTGGTTCCTTGAAGGGCGTTCTTCACAACCATTAAAGGCCTGCAGTTCCCCTCTTGCCTCCGCCGCCGGGAACTGTGGACCGAGCACCTGCCCCAGCGACAGAGCCTCAGACGCAGAAAGCAGAAACCGGCAGTGACAGGGAGGCGACAAGGCACAGTGGTAGTTGTGCTCTTCGAGACCCAGCGTCAACGTCGGGTAGAACAACTGGGTGAAAGATCAGAAAGGACAGAGCGGACTGGAACCACAGCATGAACCAAGACAGCAGGTCCTCAAAACGGCAGATGCACCTTCTCTTTGCCTCCGTGTGGGACTCTCCGCGATAGGCTGCCTGCTGGGACGTAAAACAATCCTCAGAAAGAGTAAAAGGGCTGGAACCACACCAGGCTTGTTCTCAGCACCATGAAATTAAGTGAGAAACCCACATGGGGAGCAGTAGTCCTGAGTAACCAATGTGTCAGGAAATCAGAGCCGCAAAATGTTTATGATTGAAAGTAAACAAATATGCTACAACTTGTGTGCTGCAGCTAATGCAGTGCTTAGAAATACGTGGCTAAAATATCTAATATATTAAAAAGAACAAATATTAATAATCTAGCCTTTGTCCATAAGAAATCAGAAAAAGAACAAGCGAAACCCAAAACAGACAAGAAATGATTAAAGCAGAAATAAAATAAATAGAAAAACGGTAGAGGAAATCTACAAAACCAAAAGTTGGTTCTTTGAAAAGATTTAAAAAAATTGACAAAATTTTAGCTGGATTGATCAGGAATAAAAAAGGGAATTACTAAAATTAGGAATGAAAGAAAATAGCACTACCGATGTCACAAAAAATAAAGATTCTAAGGGAATAATATGAACAACTGTATGCCAACAAGTTAGATAACTTAGGTGAAATGCATAAAAAATTCCTAGAAAAACAAACATACAGAAATTGAAGAAATAGAAAATAGGAGTAGGCCTACAACACGTAAATAGAACTAATCTCACTTATTTTCTCTGAGTGTTAAAAAAAGTCCTCATGGATTTAAGAGCTTCCGGAGAGGATGTTCAATGTCAGTACTGTTTTCTCCCCGTCTGCGTTGCATGGGGCTTTACCTCTGGCCCTCCCATGCAGTCTTCTCCAGAAGCTCCTTTCCAAGCCCAGGTTTTCAGGCCCGGCAGGTGCTAAAGGAAGGCACACTCCCCAGCTAGATGGAGCTATTGCTGATTTTCTCTCTGGTTATCCAAGAAGCAAGTCCACTTCGCTTAAAGGAGCTTCGTTTCTCTGGAATTAATACAGTCTAGCCCTTCTGGTGAAAGCATATTTTGTGTTAAAGTGATTTTGACTCTGTTCCTTAGAAAACAGCACCACAATTTTCATGTTTTTGCCATGAGGTGGTTGGCACTTCCCTACCCCTGTATACTTGAGCCACACGGTGACTGTAATGTCCTATCTTACCTACCTTGCAGTGGTGGCATTTCATTTTTTTGTGATGCTTGAATCCTTTTCCTGACAAAAGGAGGTGACATCAGTCCCTGTCACCACCCCCAGGTCACTCGAGCTGTCATAAAAACATGCTTTTTTCAGATTTAGTGGCAGTTGAAAGTTCTCAGCTGCTACCCTCCCGAAACTTACCCTGAACAGTCATGGAAGCCTCAGGAGGCTATTCTGCTGTGCTCCAAAAAACCTTCTTGCTGCCTCTCGAGTGCTGTGCCAACGAGCATCTCAGGACTCTCTCCTTGGTCTCCCTCCCTCCCGCACAGGCCCGCCAGGCCCAGTGCCCTCACCAGAACTTACACAAAAACACAAAAGGCAGCTATCAGGATTGTTTGTATTAGTATGCCAGACCTTGTGCATAGAAGAAGCATAGACAGAGAACACCTCAACCTTTCTCCTGTGGGCACACACGTTGAAGGGCTCATCACTTCAATACAATCAAGAATTGATTTTGTCAGGGCTGTGCTGGAGTCTTAGGTTTGGCTCAGTCCACTTTTGGCTTCAAATATCTCAAACGCAAGACTTTCTGTGTGCGATAGCAGGCCCTCTTGCTGGTGGGAATTTACTCATTCATAGTTACCTCAAACTGTACCTTTCACACTGCCTCGAAAGCCTGGCCACAACCCCACCCTCCATGCTTCCCCAGCACTAAGCAAATGTCCTGGGAGGGAAACCAGCTGTGTATGTGGGGCTCCTTTAAAATTTTGTCTCCAGCCCATCACACAAGCCAACACAAAGGACTTATCTCCCCTTTGGCCAAATCTCTCCATCTGTGTCAAGTTCGAGCTCAGACTCTGCCCATACTCAGTGAATGGCTGAGAGAAGAAAAGGGCCACTGGTGGCAGTTTACCTGGGGACAGCTCTTCTCTCTCTGGGATTTTCTTTCTTTTCATCCTCTTATTCTCCAGAGCGCCTTGATGTCATCTAAAACATGATATCTGCAATTATTCATTTTCCCGTGTTATTGCAGCAGTAACTACCTGAGGAACAAGACAGTGAGTGGGTTTTTGACACGAGGTAAAGAGGAAATGGGCATTCCGGCATAAGGACCATCATGGTTGAGGTTCTGGGGGTTCCCTTAATAAGAGTCCTTTGTGGAAAAAACCCAACGAACAGTAGTGGGATGTTTGCAAAAGGACACATACCACCGTCCCATCCCTCAAAATTCTGACTTAATTAGTTTGGGATGGGATCTGAGTATCGGGAGTTTTGCTTACTGGGTTATTTGAATGTGTAGCAAGGTAGGCAGTGGGTAGTCATGAAAAGTTTTGAGCAGATGTATGAGTTTATCTGATCTGTGCTTAAGAAAATGCTGGCAGCTGAGGGCTGAGAGAACCTGGAGATAAAGACCCCACTTCTGAGGTTGTCTGATCAGAGGGGAGTGTTTGCAGGGAAAGTTCTGAGTTACAGCCACCAGGTTTTGTCACTTGTTTGGCAGGTTAGTGAGAAGGAATGAAAAATGGCTCTGGAGGATTAACAGAGGAGAAACAGCGGGGAACGGCATGTTGGGAAGAAAGCTTGTGAGTGCCCTTGGGGTCCTTACGTCTGAGTTTCCTGAGCCTGTGATAGAATTGATGGAGGAATGTAGATGATGTTGGATCTGCAGGCAGTTTCTGGGTGTGGGCCAGGATCGTGTCTCGTGAGACCGAAGAATGGAAACACGGACCCAGGAGAGGTAAAGAGATTTTTTTTTTAATTATTTTTTTTATTGGGGGAAGGGGAACAGGACTTTATTGGGGAACAGTGTGTACTTCCAGGACTTTTTTCCAAGTCAAGTTGTTGTCCTTTCAGTCTTAGTCGTGGAGGAGGGCGCAGCTCAGCTCCAGGTCCAGTTGCCGTTGCTAGTTGCTAGTTGCAGGGGGTGCAGCCCACCATTCCTTGCGGGAGTCGAACCGGCAACCTTGTGGTTGAGAGCCCACTGGCCCATGTGGGAATCGAACCGAATCGAACCGAATCGAACCGGCAGCCTTCAGAGTTAGGAGCACGGAGCTCCAACCGCCTGAGCCACCCGGCCGGGCCCCCAAAGAGTTTTAAAAACAGGGTAGTTTATTGAAAGCAGAAAGTTAGAGCTCCCCGAGCGGGAGGGGCTCTCGAATGGGGGTGCCCTGTGACTGAGGCAAAAGCTCTTATTTTTATACCTTCCTTTGCCTGCTTTGGGAAGGGGAACTGTTTGAAGAAGTGAACTGGCGCCTTCTAATGAAATTCGTCTACCAGGTTTGTTCCGCTTGCCCATCCTGAAGGAATTAGCAAAGTAACCCACTCTTATGTATCAGATCTGCTCCGTTTGTCAGGCCAAAAGGAATTTTATGATTAACCTCAAGGCCTTGTTATATTTCGTCCTGGAGCAAGAGAGTGATTTCAAAACCTGGAGTTTTAGAGTATGGCTGTGTTTGTTTATTCCACCAGGGACCTCCCTGTCTACCTAGGGACATGCTAACTCTCCTGTGAATCACCAGTGGGTGGGAAAGCAGGACCAATGTCGCAGATTCCTGTGTAAATAACATTAAGTGATGGGAGCATCTCGTGTGGGAAAGGGGCCTCCAGGGATCTCCTAGGCAGTGAGTGAGCAGGGAGGGGTCAGTGGTGTCAGCCACTGTGGAGAGCTCAAGTAGGGCCAAGGGCTGATTCCCAGTCGTGATGGAGCTGTAATGGGAGGTCCAGGCTGGGTGGGAACACTGGCAAGAGCAAGGCTTGTCTTGGAGGGAGTTGGGGCCATTTTTTGTGTGAAACACAAGTGTGGGGAGCACAAATGAGGACCACAGACACATCGCCACCCAGTAGTGACACCTAACTGCCTTTAGCTGGGTCTCGATCTGTCTCCTGTTTTCCTTCTGTCCCCCATTTAAAACTTATGAAAATTATATACATACCAAAGGCTATGAGTATTTGTAATCCCTCAGCCAACCTAAAATCTAGAATGTTACCAGTGTCCTTACAGCTGCTGTGCGCTCCCCACCACCCCACCCGTCCCTGGGCTCCCCAGCAGAGGGGTCCGCCATCCTCAGTTTCACATTGGTCATGCTCCATTCACGTTGTGCTCTCCTGCATGTGTATGTATCCACGTAAGTTTTCAGTGTCGTCGATGGGTTCTGCGACTGAGTGACATGACATATAATTAAACCAATTTTACCACAGGCTAATTGATACAAACAGGAGTTAGGTTCTTCCGGCATCTGGTTCAGTGTTATAAGGAGATGACGTGGAGTGAAATGATGCTATTGAGGACCTGCTGTTGACACAGATAAATTGCTTAGTTTTGCTTGTTTTCAAGGTTTATAAAAATGCATCACATGTGTTGTTGTTTTGTTAAATCTGTGAATGGCTTTTTTGTTCATCGCTATGGATCCAAAATTCTTATTGTTTTATGTGGTGATGGTCTATTTACTGTGACTGCTGTGTGGTAGCCCCTTGTGTGAACAACGTAACGGGATGCCATCTGTCCATTGTCTTGTAGGTGCACCCTGGATGTTTTCTGCTTTTTGGCACATGCAAAGGGTTGCAGGGAGTCCCCTTGGCTCGAGTTTCGGGGCACAGGTGCACACGTGTTCAGGTATGGAGGACACGTGCCTAGGTGCAGAGTTGATGAATCATAGAGAATGCAGATGTGCAGATTTACGAGGTGATGTCACTTTATTTTCCAGAATGGTCATCTCAATTTATACTCACAGCACATTCTCAACAACTTGGTATCAGGCCTTCTTAATCTGCCAATGGAGGTGAAAATGTGTTAAAATCAAAATTCGTGGTTTTAATTTGTATTCTTCCAATAACCATTTGGCTCAGTATCTTTTCCTTTTTTTTTTCTTCCCTTTTGTGTTTTCTGTGAAATGACAGCTCATGCGTGTTGATCATTTTTCTATTGGATTGATTTGTGATACAAATTATTGGTTTGTAGTAGTTCCTTATGGTTACGGAATCCAAACCCTTTGTTGTTGATATGTTACCCCCTCATTGGCCAAGCTTTGGTTTGTCTTTCGCATTTTCTTATGACATCTTTTGATGAACAGAAGTTCTTAAATTTAGGCATGCATTCCCTAACCTAAGGTCATACAGATAGCTTCTTTTTTCACTTCTAAAATTTGCGAAAGTTTGCCTTTCACAGGTAAGTCTTTGAATAACAGGAAATGGGTGTCTTGTATGTGGTACAGGCAGGGAACTTGCCCGTGGGGGTGACCAGTGGCCCCAGTGCTATGTATTGAACAGCCTATCCTGTCCTCATAGGTCTGGGATGCAGTGTCTGATACACATTAAGTCGCCATAAGCCTATGAGCCTGTTTTGGACTTTCTAATCTGGTTTACTCTCGAGTTGTCTCAGCTACTATGGCTTCATAATGGGTCACGTATCTGGGAGGGCCGGTGCCCACAATGGCTCCTCCTCTAGCAGCTCCGCGAGCAGTTTCGTGTGGGTATTCTTGGCCTTTGTTGTTTCATCAATGTTAAAATTAGAGTGTCAAGTTTATTGATAAAAGCTGTTAGAGTTTTGATCAGAACTGTGTGGCATCTGTAGGTCAGTTTGGCAAGAAGTGACATCTTGTGACCTGAATCTTCCCGTCTGTAAACACCGCAAGTCAACCATCCAGTTACGTCCTCTTTCAAGGCCTCCAGTAAGATGCTATAATTTTCTCGATGTAGGACTTACACATTTTTTGCTAGATTTATTCCTGGTTACCTTATATTTTCTGTTGCTGTTGTACTTGATAATTTAAAAAAAATAACATTTCTAATTGATGCTGGTATATAAAAATGCAATAGGTTTTTGTGAACTGATGTTATACCCATTTACCTTACCAAGTTCTTTTGTTTTGAATGGCATGTCAGTAGATTCTTTGGTATTTTCTATGTAGAAGTCATACCATGTACAAACAATGACTATTTTATTACTTCCTTTCCAGTTTCATTTCTTTCCTTGCCTTTGTGCTCGTTTATCCCTACGCTGCAGTGATGGGCAGGACCAGTCTCCATGGCTCTGATTGCCTGTTTCCTTCTACGGGGACCGTTTCTAACATTTCCCATTAGGGAAGATGTTTACTACGTTGTTTTGTTTGTTTTGTTTTTTGGTATGTGCTTTATCAGGTTAAAGCAATTTCAATGTATTTTTAGTCTCTTAAAAGATTTTTATGACTATTTTAGGATATTATCAAATGTTTATCTGCATCTACTGAGGTAATCATAGGGTTTTCCTCTTTTGTTAACATAGTGAAAAATGTATATACACATTATACATACAGACATACATATGAATTCTGTTTATAAAACTAATTTAAATTATGCATTCGTGGGATAAACCCAATTAAGTCACTAGGTTTTACTTAGCTAATATTTTACTTAATATTTTTACATCCATGTTCATGAGAGATAAGTAGCTTCTGTCATCTTTGCTGAATTTGGCACCAAGGCCATGTTAGGCTCATGGGATGAGCTGGGGAGCTTTCCCTTTGTTCTGTTTCTAGTTTGATTTTTGGAAAGGTTTTTAAGAGTGGAATGATCTATTTCTTGAAAATTTGGTGTAACTGGCCTTTATAACCTTTCAGTCTTGATATTTCTTTGTGGGAGGATTTTACCATCGCGGTTGGATTTATTTCCCAGTTATAGATCTTTCCAGACCTTCTATTTCATCTTGAGTCATTTTTGGAAACCATTTTCTAGGAATTTGTCAGTTTCTTTGGATCCATTTCTGTTTCTTTGTACCATCGTAAATTGGATGCGTAATACATCCTTCTTCTTTTAAAGTAAAACTTCAATGCTGTAAGTGTGCTACGAAGTATCGCTTTGACTTCGTCTCACTTATTTTGATGTGTAGTCTTTTCATTATCAATCATTCAATTATTTGAATCCACTATGATCTTTTTCTTTGAAAAATGAGTTATTTAGATTACAATTTTATTTTAATTTTTAAAGGTTTTTATTTAAAACCATAGTTAACATACAACATTATACCAGTTTCAGGGTTACACCATAGTTACTCAACATTTATAAACTTAGGGAAGTGATCACTGTAAGTCCAGCAACCCTCTGACACCGTACCAGGTGTCACAATGCTATTGACTCTGTTCCTATGCTGCACATCACACCCCCAGGACTTACTTGTTTTAGGCCTGGAAATTTGAACTTCTTATTCCCCTTCAACTTGCTTCCCCTTTTAAAAATTTTCAATTACAGTTAAGATTCAATATTATTTTACATTACTTTCAGATTTACAATATAGTTTATAGACACTTGTATAATTTCAGAAGTGATCCCCCTGACTGGCCTTGTACCCTCCTGGCACGATACATAGTTATTACCATATTATTGACTATGTTCCCTGTGCTTTACATCCCCATTTTATAACTGCCAATTTATACTTAATCCCTTCACCTTTTTCACCCTGCCCCCAAGACCCCTCCCATCTATCTCCCATCTGACACCACACATAGTTATTGCAGTATTATGGGCCATATTCCTTATGCTAAACCCTGCATCCCCATGATCACTGTGTAACAATCAATTTGTACTTCTTAATCCCTTCCCCCTTTTCACACATCTCCAACCCCCTCCAGTCTGGCAACCATCAAAATGTTCTCTGTATCTATGAGCTTGTCTCTGTTTTCTTTGTTTGTTTATTTTGTTCTTTAGATTCCACATATACGAGTAAGTGAAATCACATTGCATCTGTCTTTCTCTGTCTGAGACACTCCACTCAGTACAACACCTTCCAGATCCATTCATGCCGTCACAGATGCCAAGAACCCATTCCCTTCCATGGCTGAGCAATATTCCATTGTACACATATATGTACCACCTCCTCTTTCTCCATTCATCCATCGATGGACACCCAGGCTGCCTCCACATCTTGGCCGTTGTAAACGGTGCTGCAATGAACATATTTGCACATGTCCCTTCAATACAGTGTTTTTGGGTGTCTTCAGATAAATACCCTGAAATGGGATTACTGGGTCCTTCTTTGTCTCTTGTTACAGCTTTTGTTTGAAGTTTATTTTATTTGGAATAAGTATTGTTGCCCCAGCTTTTTTTTTCCATTTCCATTTTCGTGAAATAACTTTTACCATTCCTTTACTTTGTCTGTATGTATCTTTTGATCTGAAGTGAGTCTCTTGTAGGCAGCATATGTAAGGGTCTTGTTTTCTTATCCATTCAGCCACCCTATGTTTTTGATCAGAGTATTTAATCTATTGAAAGTAATTGTTGATAGATATCTAGCTATTCATTTTATTATTCATAATTTTGATTTTTTTTCCATCTTGAAGTCCCTCTAAGATTCCTTGTAATACTGGTTTGGTGGTGATGAACTCCTTTAGCTTTTTCTTGTCTGGGAAGCTCTTTATCTGTCCTTTGTTTTTAAATGTTAGCCTTGCTGGGTACAGTATCCTTGGTTGTAGGTCCCAGCTTTTCATCACATTGAATATTTCCTGCCAGTTTTTTCAGGCCTGCAAAGTTTCTGTTGAGAAATCAGCTGACAGTTTTATGGGGGCTCCCATATAAGTTACTAGCTGCCTTTCTCTTGCTGCCTTTAGGATTCTCTCTTTGTCTTTAACCTTTGCCATTTTAATTATAATGTGTCCTGGTGTGGGCCTGTTTGAGTCATTTTGTTTGGGACTCTCTGCACTTTCTGGCCTTGTATGTCTGTTTCCTTTGCCAGGGTAGGAAAGTTTTCAGTCATTATTTCTTCAAAAGGTTCTCAATCTCTTGCTTTCTCTCCTGCTGGTACATCTATGATGCGAATGTTGTTACACTTGATGTTGTCCCAGAGTCTCTTAAACTATCCTCATCTTTTAAAATTCCTTTTTCCTTTTGCTGTTCCGATTGGGTGGTTTCTGCTACCTTGTCTTCCAAATTGCTGATTCGATCCTCTGCTTTATCTAGTCTTCTGGTGATTCCTTCTAGTGCATCTTCATTTCAGCTATTGTATTCCTCACTTCTGGCTGGTTCTTTTTTATGGATTGTATGTGTGTTTTTTTTTTTGTTTTGTTTTTTTGTTTTTTTTTTTATGCTTTCTATCTTTTTGTTGAAGTTCTCACTAAGTTCCTTGAGCATCGTTATAACCATTGTTCTGAAGTCTGTCTCTGGTAGGTTGCTTGCATCCATTTCATTTAGTTCTTTTTCTGGAGTTTTCTCCTGTTCTTTAATTGGGGTGTATTTCTTTGTTGCCTCATTTTGGATGCCTCCCTGTGTTTGTTTCTATGGACTAGGGAGATCTCTACCTCTCCTAGTCTTGGCCAGGTTGCCTTATGAGGTCTAACAATTAGTTTGTTAACTTGTTGCAATGATGTTGCTAACCTTTTTTGACATCAGAGGGATTATCATGAATTTGTACCTACTGGACAAACGGTTAACCAAGTTTACTATTTGGAAGTACTGAAAAGGTGACAAGAAAAAGTTAGAGTCCCTGACCTTTTCATCAACAATTCCTGGCTCTTACATCACGACAATGCACCACCTCACACTGCACTGTCTGTGAGGGAGTTTTTAGCCAATAAACAAATAACTGTATTGGAACACCCTCCCTTCTCACCCGATCTAGCCCCCAGTGACTTCTTTCTTTACCCAAAGATAAAGGAAATATTGAAAGGAAGACATTTTGATGACATTCAGGACATCAAGGGTAATATGACGACAGCTCTGATGGCCATTCCAGAAAAAGAGTTCCAAAATTGCTTTGAAGGGTGGACTAGGCACTGGCATCAGTGCATAGCTTCCCAAGGGGAGTACTTCAAAGGTGACCACAGTGATATTCAGCAGTGAGGTGTGTAGCACTCTTTCTAGGATGAGTTTGTGGACTTAATTGTCTGACCTCGTGTGTAGCAGGTGCCTGTGGGGCCCAGTGGCACAATCTGTCATGTCACCTGTGCTGGGTGCTCCAGGAGTGTCCCCTGTGTGTGCCCTCCTGTTATAGTTGATCTTTGATTGCTATTGGCACATCAGAAAGTGGGCATGACCCTCAGGCTGACTGGCTGTGGGGTTTGGCCACGTCCACAGCTTACAGGCTGCTGTGGGGGGTGTTTACTCCACTGAGTGGGATTCACCCCAGTGGGCTCTGGTGCCTGTTGAGACCACCTTTTGTGTGCCACTTGTGGGGCTAATTGGGTGGTGCTGTGGTCTGAAGCCAACCTCCAAGTATGTTGGTTCTGGGGCCTCTTGCAAGGGGCTCTAGTGCAGGCCAAGATCACCCACTGCCTGTGACTGGCCGGGGACTACTTGGTAGGAGCTACAAAGCAATCTGAGGTTGGTTGCTCCTGTGCTAAACCTGGAGGCATGTGGGAGAGGCCATGCTGTGAACTGAAGCCGGCTGCCACCAGTACTGGGCCTGGGGTAGCTCCGCAAAATGCCAGGGGACCTGGAGGCCTGCTGCCACCTGCAGGCTTTCATAGGGTTCAGCTGCTGATGGAGTCTCCTGCAGTATGGAGTTGGCTGGTGGGGTCCCAGGGAGTCAGCAGGGCAGACCTGCGGAGCTTACCAGGCCAATCAGATTCAGATTTGGCCATTGCCACGGGGGAAGGGCTCAACGCAGGAAAGAAGGCGTCCACCTGCTGGCTGCAGTGGAGAAGGACCCTTCACAGGGACAGTGTGAGTGTCTTCCAGTCTACACTCTGAAGCCACTCATCAGTCTGCCCCCTGCCCCCCCATATGCCTCTGACACCCCCCTTCCTGGCTGGTGCCTTGGACTGTGAGATTGTATTTGCTTGATGTTAATCTGTGGGCATCCTGGTGTCCTTTGTGTGGCCTGAGGTGGGGCACTTGTGAATCCTTCCAGGGTAGGAGCCTGGCACTCGCCTCTGCTGCCGAGCCGGGAGCCCGAGGCTTCCCTCCTGCCTTGCCAGCCCTCAGCTATGGGAACGTTCTCTGAGACAGCCCCGCTTTTGGACTTGCTGATGGGAGTTTCCTGCCCCAGATTCAGCTCAAGGGTTTCCTTGGTTTGGGAGCCTTCCTTCAAGCCCACACTGGCGTGGAAAGGGAAGTCTGAGAGCCGACTTCTTTTGCAGTGGGAAGGCTCTTCAGAGTATCTAGGCTGCCATGTTGCCCAAAGTGGAGGTTCTTCTCTTTGACTTTCTTGTCTGTTTTTAAGTGGGTCAAATAGACCAAAGGAGAAACCATTCTCCTCCCCTCCCCCGTCCCCTCTCCCGCCAGCCCCCTTCTCCTCTCTCTTCTTTTCTTTGGGCCTGTGTTTCAGGATACAGCACTGATCTTAGAGGACTGATGTGCTCACAGTCCTTTTTATTCTGATGCGTGGGGCGAGGGAACGGTGGAAATAGAGAAAGTCCTGTAGGGAAAGGGCCCCATTGCCGTGTCTGGGAGAAAGAGATACTTCTGACATAAGAATTTCAAGTCACTTGGAGGAGAGGGCTCCCTGAGACGGGGTGTCTGCAAACACATAATACGTGTGTGTAGAGGATGTCATTTCATGATAGGCTAACTGTACAACAGCTGCACTGAACACCACCAGACACACCAATCACAGCTGTTCTACACGCGTGCAGCTCCAGGGCCATTCTAGCTTAATGAGCTACTCACTGCCTGTTTTCAGCCCCATGGGCTTGGCTGCACAGCACTGTGCTTTCAGTAAAATGGCTCTTAGAGAAGATAGGAGTGATGAAAACAAAGGTATTTTGGCTAAAAGGAACACGCTACTTTCTTTTCAAAGGAGGCAGCAGTACACTGTGTGGATGTGGAAAGGGAGAGACGCCTGGGAGCACTGAAGTGGTCCGTCTGCGTCTGCGGTTTGTTATTCACGAGAGCAACTGGCGTGCTGTGCGGGCTGATTGGAGTAAAGGATAGAATGTGCTGATTTCTAACCATCGTCAGAAACATTCCCTTTAAATCATCCCACAAGTGGGCCAGGATGGAGTCCACAGCAGAACCCTCCCTCCGCCACCTTAGAGCCCTGTAGGAGGCATGCTATCCTGACAGTGACTTTCCCAGGAAGATTTCCTGGTCCTTTGAACCCACTAGGTAATCATGAGAGGAGGATAGACAGGCTGTAATTCTCCTCCTCTTTCTTTTTATTGCTGTACTTCCTAGTAAAGGTAAATGCTATAAAATTCGTGGTTAGTTCTCCTACTGGAATATCCCATGGGATTATAATTCTCGGGCAGCCCACGGAGTTAGGAAGATGCAATCTTGTCCCAGAATTTTCCCCAGGCATATTGTTAATAATAGCAGAGTAGAGATGGCATTGAAACGTCTTACTGTTTGAGAAGTCCCACGTGGCTCGGGTTCAGTTCTATTATTTCAAGTCAGGTGTTAAGAGACTATTTCAGAGTGAACCTGACTCGCGTCTCCAGACCATCTTTTTGCACTTCAAACTCACTTGATCAAGTTCAGAACTAGAGCGTAAGCCTTTGTCCTTGACTGAGAGCTTCTGGGCCCCTGGCAGCTTTTCTAGCACCTAAGACACACTGAACCCATTTCACCGGCATGAGCAAACGGTCAGCTCTCACGCACGGATTTCGTCTGGTGTGCTCACACCGGCACAAGAACGCAGCAGGCTGCCGGCCATTCAGATATGTACACTGAAGTATTTACAGATGAAATGATAGGACACCTGGGATTTATTTCTCAATAGTCTGGTTTAGGGAATCGTGGGTATGATTGAAGCAAGGTAGGTTCTGTACTGGTAATGGTTGGAGAGGGGTCATAGGAACATCAGCATTTTTGCATGTATTTAAAAACTTTCATAGTAAAAACATTTTAAATGTTGTGTGAGAGGAAATAATTTGTGTAAATTCCACGTGTAATTTATGTATGAATTACCTTCTAATTTGCTTCTCGTCTCATGGCTGCCAAGTTTCCATTACAGCCACTGGAGAGAGAGTTTACAAAAAGCAAGTCCCAAGATGACCATCTTTGTGTAATTCAAAACAGAGAATGGGTTGGAGTGATTGCCTGTCAATTCCTTCTCTGTTTTGAATCCAGCACAAAATAGACATGAGAATATACCATGGGGTTTAAGAGTCCTTAATAGAAAGAAATCCCTCTCCAGTGACTCTTTAAATTGTTACTTTGTGTTACAGTTTACAATATAGACAAGAATGTTTTAGAATTTCAAGTTCCATTCCATTGATCTTTATGTCTGTCCTTCTGCTAACACCCGCAATCTTGGTTACGGTGGCTTATAGGAAGTTTGAAATCCCAGTGTCAATTCTCCAACTTTGTGTTTTTCTGAAAATTGTTTAGGCTATTTTAGGTCCGTTTCATGTCCATATAAATAATAGGATCAGTTTGTCAATTTCTACAAAAATATGCTGGGATTCCAATAGTGATCGCATTGAATCTATTGCAATTTGTGGAGAACTGACACGTACTGAATCTTTCAACCTATGAGCATGGAATGTCTCTCCATTTATTTAGATCTTCTATAATTTCCCTCAAAATATTTTATAGTTTTCAGGGAAAAATTCTTGCATTTTTTTTGTTACATTTAATACTAAGCATTTTATTCTCTTTGATGCTATTGTAAATGTAATTGTTTTTTATTTCATTTTCAGGTTGTTTATTGATAGTGTATGAAAATAGAATTGATTTTTGCGTAATGATCTTGTATCCTGCAATCTTGATAAATTTGTTTATTAGTTCTAGTAGGTTATTTGTTTGCAGATTTCTTAGAATTTTCTACATACAGGATCAGGCCATCTGTAAATAGTTAGATTTCTGCTTTTCAATGTTGATGGTTTAATTTGTTTTCCTTTCTCTCATTCTTTTCCTTGCTTCTCTTTCTGGACGGTGGCGCCCCCAGCACGGTGTGGAGC
The DNA here is from genome assembly GCF_057876585.1 of Rhinolophus sinicus. Taxonomy (NCBI): domain Eukaryota; kingdom Metazoa; phylum Chordata; class Mammalia; order Chiroptera; family Rhinolophidae; genus Rhinolophus; species Rhinolophus sinicus. The sequence continues at coordinate 118,191,811 of NC_142504.1, read as the reverse complement.
CAACGAAGTGGGAGCAGACGTCCGCCTTGTGTACAGGCGCTGGGCTCTCAGGCCCCACTGGCTGTGACATGGGCTGCGGGGTGTTGACATGTCCACTCACACGTTTCTTGTTCATTTCTATTTCTTGTTTATTGAGAGTTTTTAAAATCACGAATAGGGGTTGGATTTTGCCAATTATATTTTTCCACATGTATCATTGACTGATTTTCAGATGTCACTTAACCTGCACTCCTGGGGTAAATTCCATTGGTCATGGTTTATGATCCTTTTAATATGCTGTTGGATCTGGTTTGCTAATGTTTTGTGTCGATGTTCATGAGAGAGGTTGGTGTGAAGTTTTCTTGTAATTCTTTGTCTGGCTTTGGCATCTGTGATCTGGCCTCACAGAATGAGTTGGAAAGTGTTACCACCTTTTTTTCTGAAAGTTGTTTGGATTGGTATCACTTTTTCTTTAAATCATTCGATGGAATTCACCCGTGAAGCCAGCTGGGACTCCGCTTCTCTTTGAGAGATGATTTTAAATCACCAGTTGAATTTCTTTACTTGTTATAGGTCCGTTCAGATTTTCTATTTCTTCTTGAGTCAGTTTTGATCATTTGCATCTTTCTAGGAATTTGTTCCTTTCCTCTTCATTGGCATACAGTTGTTCATAATATTCCCCTCTAATCCTTTTATTTTCACTGTGGTGGTGGGTAGGCCCTCTCTCATTGCCGATGTGGCTAATTCTTTAGCCTAAGGTTTCCAAGCAGGAATTCCTGCCCGTTCTCAGGAATTTTTTTCGCTTTCCGATTCCTGAATCCCGAGATATAAACTTTTCTGTTCTCCACGATGAATCGTTTCCACAAAGTGACGCTGGATACTACCAACCAACCACCTGGGTTCAAGGAACCGATTTCACCGATTTCCCCCATTTCCCAACCAACTTTTCTTGGGATTCAGGGATGGGGAAGCGAAAAAAATTCCTGAAAACGGACGGGAATTCCTGCCTGAAAACCCTACTTTAGCTTCCTCAGTTAGTCAATCTCAGGGTCCCTCAGGCTCAGCACTGTTGACGTTTGGGGCTCAGAAATTGTGTGGTGGGCTGCGCAGTGCGTTGTGGACTGGGGCTGACATGCAGGTGGATTTTGAGGTGTGAGGTGTGAGGGGAGTCCCGGCCCAAGTGCTGTGAGAGGAGAGCAGAGAACGTAGGCTGGACAGGGGAGTAGCGCTGTGGGGCTGCCCCCCCAGACTGGGGTGTGGCCCCTGCAGCCGAGGGCGGGGGCTGGCGCTTGTGCCCCCGCTTCCCCCCATGAAGGAAGGTGCGTCCCCTGAAGCTCACAGACAGGGAGGCGAGTTTAGTGCTTTGGCGATACGGGCGGTGGCAGGGGCAGGCCTAAGCGTCATCCAGATTCTCTGCAGGTCTCGGGGCCACGTTTCCAGTGCGCTGCAAGGGAGCACACTCCTTGTGGGCTCTGTGCTGTGCACACAGCTTGTTCAGCACGTCGCCCACACCTGTGGGTGTGTGTGCGAAGGCCGCGTCTCTGCTGGAAAACGAATGCTCGAACCCTAAATCATCGTAATTACTGTTTCTGGTGATTGTGCATCCACTGACAAAGACCGTTACGAAATAATTGCACTGATCAATCCCCTCTGAGTTCCAGGGGAAGAGCCGAGTTGGTGTGTGATGGGAACATTGTGGGATTCTGTAATGTGTTCTGTTAGTGAGTGTAATTGTGAGGAATAGATCGTGTTAACATGCCTGACGTAGTGTCTTGTAATAACACATGGTTTCCATCAAGCAGCAGATGTCCCCGGCCTCCCCTGGAATCACGCATCATAGTCTGGCCACACCCACAGCCTCGGAGAGGCGAGCGCAGGCACATGCCGCTTGCACAGATGCTGTAATTGCAGCTTGAAAGCACTTTTCAGGGAGAACGGGCCTTAAAGAGCAGCAACTGTAAAGAATACCAGATAAATGAATCCTGGGGAAACTGCTTAAGGGGAACTGTAGCTTGGTTTACAAACCCACGAATGAGAGTTTCTGTTTTAAGACTTCTGGTTCCTGCATGTAAACTTCATGCCCCCAAAGACAAAGCAAACAGAAGGACACCCACTATGCTTAGATGGTTCAGTGTCGCCATAAGAGGGTGTGAGTGTGCTCGCTTTCTGTTCATTTTGAATCTTTTCTCAATAGTTCTTTTTAAAAATTGAGATACAGCTTCTACCATGTAATTTATTCCTTTAAAGTGTACAACTGGGTGGTTTTTAGTACATTCACAGAGTCATGCCACCATCACCACTGTCTTCCAGAACATTCCATCCCCTAAAAGGAAACCCACACCCATCACCGGAGCAGGAGCTTGCTTCTCCATGTACCAAGTGTCAGCCACTAGATGGAGACATTCCGTCAGTGAATTTGCTGCATTGCCTGGTCCTGTCATGCCAGGCGTGGACGCCCTGAGCCGTGGCGGGCTGGCCCACAGAGGGCTCTGTGCTGGCACATGTCAGAGCTGTGTAGCTCCCTCAAGCTGGTGCTTCTCAAAGGCAAACGTTCTTTGACAATTTCCCAAAATGCTGCACTGAATCCTTTGGTATAAGAGAGACTTTTAGGTAGCATGTGGACAAATATTGTTTTACTCATTATATAGTTATGGGTGTGTTTGAATGCAGAATAAAACAAGTATAGCACATACACTAAGCCCTTGGAGTGAGACGAAGTTAAAAAGGATTAAATTTAAAAGTAATTTAAAGAAAAACATTAGGTGGCTACTGCACAAGTGCTGTAGATATGGCAAGGGTCGTGCGGGGTAGGTCAGCCTCTGAGTTCTGGAGCTCTGCTGAGAATGACGCAGGAGGGTCCAGGAAAAGTCCCACCGCCTCAGCGAGGTGACGACTCCACTCCAGACACAGAAGCTGCCACCACACACTTGGTGACCAGGAGGGAACAGTCCCGACTCAGTTGCTTAGAGCGAGAGGCCTGTGGTTTATTTGGTGCCCTTGGGAGAACAGCCCCAAACAAACAGTTCAGCTTCCTTGTGTTGATAACGCAGTCAGGAAGTGGCCTGTGTAGAATCAGTGGTCCGTGGGCTTGGAGTTTCATCTGTCACTGTGCACACAGAAGGGACAGGGGAGAATCCATGGGTGCCAGTAGCAATTAGTGAGGCCTAGCTGACACTTCTGAATCATGAAGGTTATGATTTTGGAAGAAAACTTCAGCAGGCTGTCACCCAGTGTCCCCAACCTCTTTCTGCGCCTGTCTGGTCTTCCATGCCCGCCTCCCCCCCCCCCCCCCCAGGGAGCTCTCAGCTCTCTTACTGTATTCTAGTGACAGTCCTATGAGGAAAGATGTCGTACTCTCCCGTGTTCTCGAGGAGGAAACTGACATTCAGAGCAGGGAAGTCAGTTAACTGAGTAACTTAACTGGCTGTTGGAGGGATGGCATTTGAATTTTGGTCCTCTAACTATAGGTTTTCTTTATATTACACTTTCTCAGAATAATTTTCACCCCAGCAAGACAGTGCACTCACCTGTACAAATACACTGAGCCTGCTTCTGATACAGTAACTCCAGCTTTCCCGGGGGAAAAGATTGGGACAAAGAAACCCAAGACATAGGATTTCTTCATATCACACAGAGTTGCAATTTGGGGAGGGAATTCGTGTGCTGATCGGCTTTGTGGGACAGAGTGTCTTTGCACAACCACGTTGCAGAAAGGGTGTCATTTCCTGTTATTAAGCATCTGCTTCAAACGCTTGGGGGATATAAAAGGTGTTAAGACATATCTGTTGAGGAAATAAATGAATGACTAAATTAGATAATGACATAGTACCTGCCTTCAAGCATTAACAAGCGGTTAGAACCTTCTATCAAGCATTACAAGAAGCAGCGTCCTGCAGAGAAGCTGGAGGGCCGTCGCCCATCTCCAGTCGCCCCTGGGCAGGTTCCTGAGCGAGCCTGTCAGATGGGGCCTCTGGTTTGCAGTCCTTTCTGTCACCACACTGGGGCACAACTGGACCTCTAAAAATTACGTGCACAAGATGAAATTGATTTTTCAGCATTTATAGCATCCTCCAAACAAAAATGGCGAAAGCCAGTGTAGTGAGCAGGGAAAGGAGGGGGCAAGCTTTGGCAAGGGGCGCTGTCGCTGGAACCCAGAGAGTTTGGCAGCGTGAGGAGCTGGTGTCCTTTGTGGGACTGGGAAGCAGACATGAGGGACGGCAGCCGTGTGCTTAGGACGGGCCCTTTCACCCGATGTGCCCGGGTTCATTCACACAGAGCTCACGAGGCCCCTGGTTCTAAGGACGCAGAAGGTTCTAAGGTGGAAGACGTGGCGGGCGTGGGGTCTGCAGGTGAGGATCCCGGGGGCCTGACTGAGGTCTGCCAAATCGGTGAGAAGCGGGCAAAGCATCAGAACTGACGGTGGCAGGGCCTGGGGTGACAGCCAAGCTGGGGGGCACAAGGTGGAGATTTTAGAAGGTGTCCCAAAGGGTTACAGCTGCCAAGCAATTAAAAGGTGCCCTGAATGAGGCTCCTACGAAGTCTGTTGTTTACAGATCTCATAGGAACAGGGTTATAATCAGTCCTTACGGACGAAAACCTGGAGCCCAAGCTCAGGGGCGTCAGTGAGACTCAGGGAGAGTCTGCAGCTCAGGGCAGAGGCACTTCCCGCCTGGGTGGTGGGTGGGTCGTGCGGGACGGAGCAGACAGGGGAGAGACCGTCACCAGGCCGGGACAAGCAAGACCCACTGGCAGCGTGGGCCTGCGGAGCTGGAGAGCGTGGTTGATGCTGCCCGGCCTGCCCAGCTCTGCCTTTCTCTTCTCTCTGTCCCTGTATCTCTCTGTCTCCAGTCACAGACGTTCATTAGCACAAAACTTATTTGGAAATGACATTAGTCATCAGTGTCAAAACGGGTAATTACAGGTGTATCTCAAATGGATGAGTTAAATTTTACAAACTTATGTAAAAAGTGGCTCAGAGAGATGCAGTCATAAAACACAGTGAGGCTGGGTGTACGCCCACAGGACTCAGCAGCAGGATCTCACAGAGATGCTGGCGCACCAGGCTCAGCATGAGCTACAATGGCTGGAGGTGGCTGCGCCCCGTGTCCACCGGTGGGTGGACAGAGCAGCAAACCGTGGTCTCTCCGCACGATGCTGTGCTACTCAGTCTGCAAAGGACAGATGTGCCGACACATGCCACAACGTGGATGGACCTGGGGGACGTTGTGCTTCATGAAGTAAGCCAGGCACCAAAGACATATGCTTCGAGGTGCCTGGGGGGTCAGATTCAGAGACAGGAAGTAGGGCTGGGGGCGGGGACAGGCAGCCGTGGTTGGGTGGGGGCAGAGTGTGAGTTCCACGCGCGTGCACCTGTTGCACTACACAGGGAAACATGGCTAAGGGGGAGAATCTTACCACCGCTCCCCCAATGGAGGGACGCCCCACCCAGGAAGGACTTGCCTGCACTGAGGCTGCATGTGGGAATTCTGGGTGTCCTGTGGCTGTTCTCCTGGGGAGCCCGGTGACGGGACGCCCAGTGTCTCCTGAGGCACAGTGATTGCTCCACAGTTGAAAAGACAAAATGTGTGGGTTTTGTTTGGATTATTAATTTTTTTTTTTAAGCACTAAATGATTTTTTTTAAAAAAGATTTTATTGGGGAAGGGGAACAGGACTTTATTAGGGAACAGTGTGTATGTACTTCCAGAACTTTTTTCCCCAAGTCAAGTTGTTGTCCTTTCAATCTTAGTTGTGGAGGGCGCAGCTCAGCTCCAGGTCCAGTTGCCGTTGCTAGTTGCAGGGGGCACAGCCCACCATCCCTTGTGGGAGTCGAACAGGCAACCTTGTGGTTGAGAGCCCGCTGGCCCATGTGGGAATCGAACCAGCAGCCTTCAAGTTAGGAGCACGGAGCTCTAACTGCCTGAGCCACCGGGCCGGCCCTGGATTCTTCTTTTAAGTGGCCAGGAGGAGTCCCAGACTCACGCTGAGGATGACTGAGGGCATGTTGGACAGAGCTGGTGCTTGCAGACATGGTGGGGACACAGCTGTCCTCACGGTGCGGTGCCCGCAGACGGGATCTCCTGAATAAACTGCATACCCGCGCATGGCCCACGGACGTCCTTTGGGGCATCACATGCTCTGTGGCCCTTTTCTGTTCTGGTGTGGCGACCATATTCCATTCATCCCACGAGAGCAATTTAGGACATGTGCTAAGTGGATGTCACCTGTTTTTTCAGAACCAATCCAACCTACTCTTGTGACCCAAGGCCTTTTCCTCCCACTCAGACCCGCAGTGGAGAGTCCCCACCAGCTGGAGCGTCCGTGAGGGCACCTGTCCTCACAGACCGGCTGCTCCAAGGGCACTGGCCTTCAGACAGGGTGCCCTCCTTGGGGGTGCAGGTCCCTCACTGGCCCCGCTCACTGGGTCCGAGGTCAGAGGGCATAGCAGCAGAGGAGGGCCAGCGGCCTTTTAAGCAAAAGAAATGCCTTTCCGTCCTGCCAAAGACCTCAGGAGACGCTAACACTGCTGCCCAAGTGTTTCCACTGACACCTTTGAGCTTGTAAATCTTTTCGATCAGAGTCCCTTACTTACAGAGTCCAGACGCTAGCAAGCTCTGCCTCGGCACACATGCCGCCAAGTGGGGTCAGAGCTGAGCCCAATGGCTCATTTTAAACAGACACTAACATTTTAAACAAGTCTGGTGACAATTCCCAGCCCACATCCCTTCTAGGCATGTCCCTGGTTCTGGCCCAGAGAGAAGAAGGGGGCCTTTGGAGAGGCCACCCCCAGAACCTCGTGAGAGAAACCTGACTCCCACCCCAAATTTCAGAGTCTTTGAAACTATCGCCCACAAGTTAGGCTTTTCATCCAAGCACCTCTCCAGATTCTGGGGTGTAATGTCACCGCAGTTCATGCTAATTGGGGATGGGAGCCTGGGGTCCCCTGATGTCTTCTGGGGGACCCTCTCTCTGAGCCTGTCCCTGGCACCTGGCAACGTCACAGCGACTAGGGTGGGCCATGGTCCTGCCTGAGGACGTGGCAGCCTCAGCTCCTTGGCCAAGGCACCCACACAGAGCCAGGTGTTGCTTCCTGAGCCCGCAGGCTCGTGGCAGAACAGACCGTCCAGAAGCCGGAGGGCCTGTGTCCAGTCCTCGGCCTGGCCAGTGGCCTGGGCTGGCAGCTCCTCCTAACTGACTGTCAGACTGCCTGGCCCAGCCCCTCCCCTGGCTTCTCCAGTCAATGATTAAGTCTTCTAAGAGCATAGCCCCCGTCCCAGGCTCTTTCTCTGCATTACCCACAGGAAGGCCATCCAAGACGCTGTTTTGTCCAGGCTCGTAGAGGGGAATCGCAGAGTGCTGGACCGCAGCGCTTTTTCCAATCTGGATGGTAGTTTCAGGATGTCTCTGACACAGCTCGTCCTTACTATCCTGGGTTCCACTGTGATCCAGCATGACCCCAGGTCCAGGTGTGACCCCGGCTCCAGGCTGAACCCAGGTTTGCTGTGACCCCAGGTCCAGGTTGACTTCTGGCCTGGCTCAAGGTGGTCTCTATGTTTGTTCAGCCTTCACTGGGAGTTTGTTTCCGAGGTCCAGGGGCCTCATAACCATCTTTGAGGCATTTGAGTGACAGCACTGAATTGCCTGCTTCGGAGCAGGTTTTCCGAGACAGCACTGGAAATCTCGCTGTCCCCTGGCTGACCAGCCATCATTCAGCCACGTGTGTGTCCTCTGCTCTGCCAGGTCTCACTGGACCCCTTTCCCAGACAAGTCACTGACAACTCAGACCCCCGGTTTTGTTAGCTTGTCTGTCGTCAGCACCTCACCTGAACCGTGCGCCCCTCCCCTGGCTGGTGCACTCTGAGCAGAGGGACAGTTGCAGCTGGATTTAGAATCCGTTGGAGAGACTGACACCTGCTTATTTGGGTTAGGAATGAGTGTCAGCTGGGTGGCCACTGCACCCACTCCTCGCGCATCATGTCCCCAGTGCTAGAGGGCCAGTGCCGGACACGATGGCCTGTCAAGCTGGCTTCACGTCAGGCAGTCTCTGGCCAACTGGACATCACGCTGCCATCTGTCTGTTAGGAGCCTTTAAACATAGGCTTCTCCCAAGTATGGATTCCAAGTGGGTGGGAAACTGCAGCGCCTTCCCGATGGCTGTGGCCACAAAGTGATGTAGCTGCTTAGACTTAGCGTGGGGTGACAACTCCCTCCCGGGGGACACTGTAGCTGCTAATAGGTACCAGCTGTTGCATTGGAACCTCTGGTCCATTGATCCTTTCCCGAGACTGTGCATATGTCCTGCGAGCAACAAACAAATAGAAAGCCACCCACTGCTCATAAGGAACTTCACAGGGTCTCTCCCCACCTTGCGCTTGAGGCTGACCCACCTGGGCGGACTTTAGGAAGGTGGAACTACCAGGCTTGATGGGTTAGCTTGTGAATAGGTTTCAACCTGGCCAGATTCCGGAAAGGGTTAGAAATAGATTGTATGAAACAAAATGCGGCCGATTAGCTCAGTTGGTTAGAGCCCTGTGCTCTTAACAACGGGTCACCGGTTCGATCCCCACATGGGCCACTGTGAGCTGTGCCCTCCACAACTAGACTGAAAACGACGACTTTACTTGGAGCTGATGGGTCCTGGAAAAACACACTTAAATAAATGAAAGTTAAAAAAAAAGGATACGAGAAAACAACAACAAAAAATTTAAAAAGAATACAAAACAAAATGCATGGAATGAATGCAACCCCCAAATCGTGACAGGGAATGTAGGAGGTGGCATGGAGACCTGCAGCCCAGGTGTGTGTGGCCGGCTGAGACTGGCCAGGAGGGGTTTGCAGCCCACAGTGTCCACTCAAGGGAAGATACCCTCTGTCCTCGTCTAGGTTTCACTGACAGCCCACAGGCAGGGCAGACCCCCTCACAGACACCCAGCAGATGGGGCTGGGCCCCCCAGTCAGGGATGGGCAGAACCAGGCAGAACCCCAGGGCAGGGGCAGGGGACTCTGGGCAGGTAGCAGCTCCTGCAGTGCCCAGGGCCACTGGCTTGAGAGTGGGTCCCTGTAGCCCAGCCAGAAGGATGAGAGCTTTCTAGGAGGCCGAGCCCTGCGCTGTGTACGGGGTGCTGCGAAGTGACCTGCAGAGACAGGGACCGTCGGCTCAGTGTTGGCACCTGGGAAGCGTTCCAGGTTGTCACGAGGAGCCTGGAGTTTGAGTCAGGAACAAAGCCACCTGGAGTGGTGGACCCAGTCTGTGAGGAGAGCCCCACCATGCTGAGCTTGAATCTGGTTGGGGTTTCTTTGGACCAGCACAGCTTTCTAAATTAAGTTTTCAGAATGGTTTCTCTCTTGCTCATTGAAGCCCCTCTTGTGGATGATTTGGAGCGTGGCCTGAGCAGTGTTTACACATTTGTAGCAACCCTGAGGTCTGACTTGGGCCGCCCCTCCCCCGTCTTCCTCCGTCCGCCCTGTTCTTGTCCCTCACTGTTTTAATGGCTGCGTTTTTGCAAATCTTTAAATGTGTGGGTAGCACAGATCCTTCCTATAACTGGAGGGTTTTGTTTTATCTTGCTTTTCTTTTCTTGTACTTTTCCAGAGGAAAAATTAATTTTGTCAAGTTCCTTGCCAAGGAATGAATGCACTTGTTTCAATCATCGTCTCCCGTCTGACTGCTCAGTACCCAGTCTGTCCTGAGTAACTGAAATGTGACTGGAACCACTGGTTAGTGGGACCTGGCCTGTGAGTCAATGGACAGCAGGTCCTGGGGGGGCATTCACTGTCCAGACAACTGGCCTTGTGTCCCAGCACCTGGGAGGGTTTCCACAAGAATACGGAAGGGGAAACTTCCGGGTTTTCTCCAAAAGAGGAAGCTTGGATCGATCATGAGTGTTTTCAGTTAGTGTATTGTTTCTGCTTTCCCCAGAAATAGCTCTGTGCTGGTGAGCCATGCCAGTGCTGCTGACGGGACAGTCACACCGGAAAGCCCCACTCACCCGGCTCCCTTTAGACCTTCATTCCTGTTTAAGAGTCCTGTGGAATGGTCGGGTGGTCGGCCTGTGGAACAGGAGCTGGGGCAGCTATTTGCTGCCAGACGCATTGTGTGTCTGTCATTGTAAAATTCTAGCACCGAGTTGGGCTTCAGGAAGAAATCCCATGAAACCGACTTCCCTGTGGCAGGTATCTAGTCCTGAAGCTAGCAGGCTGTGCCCAGGACATAGGTGAGGACTGCAGCGGTGGCCCCAGGTAAAGGCCACCCAAGGCCCCACGTCCTGGGTGGCCGTGGAGAGTGTTCCTCACAAGCTACCACTTGGCTTCGTTTGGCTGCTAGGAATTAAAGTTCGCCTGTCAACTCACCCCCCCCGCCCCCCGTATCAGTCGGGCTGCTGTGCGTCCGAGCTCGCTCACATAGTAATGTGATAAGGGACATCTCGTGGCCCCTCTAGCTGACAGACCCAGGGGCAGGCTGCAGGGGTGGCTTGATCCAGCAGATCAGTGATGTCACCAAACGCTGTGTCTTAAATCTCTGTCCTACCTCGTCCAAGGGGATTTCTGATGGCGCCTGCCTGTGAGTGTGTCCCTGTCCTGCTGTCGCAGGCCAGGTCAGGAGGCTCACACTGAGTTGACAAGCTGATGGCGGGGGGTGGGGGTATGGGGGCAGCCCTAGGTTGGGCAGGGCGGACTCAGCCTTCCCAAGGCCGCGTGTCACAGGGACCAGCCTGTCCTGTGAGCATAGGACCTGGGTATAGAATCCCTGGTTTTTGGTGTGTGACATGACGGTGCTGAAGCAGCTGCTGCCAGAGGGGCCTCACACCCGCTTCCGAGTCCCTCAGCCTTGGGCAGGGGTCACCCTCAGAGCCAGCACATTGTGACAAAGGGCCAGGGCAGAGGAAAGCCCTTTGTCCTCGCTATTCAGGTAATTCTAGAAAATTCTCGAGAACTCTAGAAGCCAAGTCCTTCCCTTTGTCAGCACTTGGTTATTAACACTTGGACTCTGACTCGCTTCAGGGAGTTGGGGTCCCCCCTTCTGCGGAATGTCACCGGGAAGTCCCAATGGGCATACAGCTCAGTCATCTGAATGACGGGTTATAGATGGATTTTTTTAATCACAAAGGAAGAATTTTGTACAGCGCCTTTCTTGAAGAAGGATCTGACAGGAGAGCAGTACTGCCCCTCTCTGACCCTGAAATTCCCGCTTGTCCCCAACTCTGCTCTGTGACTCTGCCCCTCCACTCCTGACACTGCTCAATGAGATTGCGTCTACAAAAGTTAAGATTATTTTCCAGAGTTATGGAAAAATGTTCTGACATGTCACCACATGATTCGGGTTCCAAAGAGGTCTTGTCAGCTGCAATGTCATCAAAACCTTGCTGGCAGCTGGCGGGGACCATGCTGGTGTCTGCCCTCCTCCTTGCGTTGATCCAAATGAGATTTTCCACGTTAAGCCCAGATCCAACCTGCACCGGCTCCCACGCCATCGTGGTGTCTGCGTGACAAAGGTGACAGGACCCAGAGCTAATCCCCGCTGTGCCCTCTCTGCTCTACTCGGTGACATGAGCCCTTTGTAACCACTGTCCCAAGCCAGGCCACCCTTTTAAAGAACAAGTTGACCCCTGTATGTGGCGGCAGGACGGCTGGGTGGGGCTGGGCTTCGATTACACTGGGGGCTCTGGGAGTCAGCTGCTGTGGCCCGTGGCTTCCTGACACGGTCTGCACTCATGGAATTGAAGCCAGTTTTCCTTGTATCCTTGGTCCCCTGTGATGCGTCATCTTAATGTTACAATTTCTATTTAGGAAATTATTCCTCTCTCAGTAAGACCAAGCAACCTCCCATGGCCTTGTCTCCACCACCAAAACTTAATGCAAATGTCCCTGCCTACTTCCACGTCAGTGACACCAAGCTTCATGTTAGACGTGCCTTCATTAGTTTGCAAACGCGCCGTCCTTGGGTCAAATCATTCATTCATGCATTTAAAAATACCACCACAGTGCTGTGATGGGGGCATACTGGGGGCCTGGGTCACCGAGAAGAGATGCTGACCCCCTGCTCCCCTGCAGTCTGTGTGACATCAGGTGCTGCTGTCACCTGTGGTGGCACAGGAGACCCCACAAGAGACAGGAGCTGGCAGACGAGAGAACCTGATCACCCACAGGCCTAGTGATTGGCGTGGGTATGTCGTCTGTTTCTTGTCACTCTGTCTGGGTCCCATTGAGAAGGACACACGTTTGATATGCGACGTGAGGACACATTTGGTGTGCGACATGAGGTATATTAACAAGTACAGGAAGAAACGAGGGGTACTGGCTCCAGCCACACTTCTCTGTGTTTAGAACTCTCATCCTGAGTGAAAGGCCTGTAGCCATAACCTTCCCTCGGAAAAGACGCATCCTGAGGAGCCCTGAGCCCAGGACAGGAGAAGCGGCAACCTTGGGATTTCTAGCCACATTCTGCCAGGGCTGTCAGTGTTAGCCTTCCAGATTCAAGGTCACTCGACTCCCACTCAGACGCAGACCATGCTGGACCAGAGCCCTTCTCGCAAGCTGCGCACAGCACGGCTGCCCCCTGGGGACCCCAGCGCGGGAGGGTCTTCTTCCCTCCTCCCCTTTCCCCACGGTGAGTGAGAACACAACGAACAGACACCCACAGACACCCGTTCTTCCCGGCCTCCTGTCGGCTTGGTGGCCGCCAGGGTCGCCCTGCAGGCCCTCGGGGACAGTCTCCTGCCCAGGTGATGATGGTGTGGCAGCCACGTCAGCTCCGGGCACTGTGTCTGGAGTATGGCTTCTTGTTCTTCCTTTAAAAAAATGTGTTTTGACTTTTGTGGCAACACATTTTCATTGTGGAAAATTTTGGCAATGCAGTAAAAGTATTCCAACTCTAGATTCTTAAAAAGAAAGAAATTCTGAGTGGATATTCTGTCAATTGTACACCCTTCATGTGAGAACATGTGGCACGCTGGAATCGTCACAACCCCAGAGAAATCAGTCGGCAGGTGCAAACCCAGACAGCCGTGCGCTCCCAGGAGGGGCCAAGACGCCGTGCAGGCTGAGGGCCATCGTCTGCCATTCTGCCACGCTCGTCCCACCTCTGTGGTTTTGAGGGCGAGCTCGCTGCTGAAGTGGCCCCAAGGGCAATGCTGGAGTGCTGTCTGTGTCCCCGAGCTCCGGGGGCTGCCAGGTGCCTCGCGGAGGAAACGTGTGTCAGATGAGCCTCGTCCAGGCAGGGGTTAGAGTTTAAAGTTAACAAAGCCGCGTACGTATTGAGTCAGGAGACCTTAAAAAGAAGCACACATACAGCCTGTGGGCTGGGCTGGTGCAAACGTGACCAGGGCTCAAAGGGCCCTAACCCGGATTTCCTCCGGAACCAGAGCCGCGGGTCGGGGTTTGCTAATTCAGGGCTCGTGGGGACGTTAGACTGAACTTCCCTGATGCTGGTGATTGGCTGGAGGCCTGTCCTGAATGTGACAGCGCAGTTACTTCCTAAACGTGTGCACGTAATAGACTCGTATGTCGTTACGTATGTTACATAGTGATATAAATACATGTAACTAAAACGTGCACCCTGCGTGGGGTCGAGGCGTCAGGGGTGAGGGCTGCCAGCTCCTGCTGGGGATCCCAGGGTCTCCTCCCCTCCCAGGCCTCATGGCTGACTCCATCTCTTTGGTCCCAGGTTTACACGCAGCACTCGTGAGTCTTCCTCTGCTGACCTGGGCGCACGCAAAATAGCAAATTATCTTTTTCTTTCCGTCAAGTTAAATTCCCCTCTCAGAGCCCACCCATGAGGGCAGTGCTGCCTGCTGTTCCCGGAGAGTCCCTCTCCACTCCAGGTGGCCTCGGTGGTGCCTGGAGAGCCCACCGTAGATGGTTTTCCTGTTGTGTGGCGGCTGAGGGACAGGAAGCGCTGCTGTCCCCTTGCTGGCTCTGGGCACTGGGGCCTTGGCCGTTTCTGGAGAACTGGATGCTTTGGCCCAGCTTTCTGGGCACCACACACACACCCTCACATCCCGAGGAAGTCTTGCCAACTGGGAGCAGGCGCCGCCCCTCCGTCCTCTCCCCGTCGGGCCATCTGTCTCCATTGACCATCGTTCCTGGGACCTGAGCATGACCTTCAAGGGGTCAGCCCACAGAGAGGGCATCTTGGCAATTCTGCCTCACAGGCCTGGCCACCTTCTCAGAGCCTGTGGGCGTGAGTGGCCAGGGCTCCTGGGGAAGGCCTCCACCCGACCCTGCAGACACCCATCCCACGACAAGAACACACTGCCCCCACAGGCTGGACGGCCGGGCGTGGGCCTCTGCTCACGGCAGCCTCTTACACCCGTCCTTGGCCGTCCACTGTCCTGACGCTCGTCACCTCTTTCTTGCGGGTGAGCCCTGTGCCAACAGGACCCCTGCCCTCAGTGCCCCTGCCATCCCCCGGAGCCCCATCCCTGCTGTGCCCACGTCAGGCCCTGTACCAGCACCAGCTTCCCTGATGGACGAAATGACTGTAGACCTGGGTGGGCGCAGGTGACCACCTCACAGCCTACGGACATGTGACTCCGTGCCTTCATACGTTAAAAATAAAAAGGCCTTTCTCCCTTTTTTCCCTTTGGTTTGTTTAGTCTTAGGCAGCTGGGGGGTGTGTTTACATTTCTGGTTATCAGTAGAAAGACCTTGAAAGCTGCTGAGAGGACTTTAAAAAAATCCTATTAGACTTCTAATTCTGTCAAATTTCTGAACATAGAGTTGTTGGCGTCTTTGAAATAGCTTATCAGGTTTTAGCTAAAACAAACAGAAATTTTAAAGTACCTGCTCAGATGGCCAAAGTTTCTTTTAGGATTCATTTAGAATTATTTTGTCTTTTAGAAACTTCTATTTATCAATTAAAGAAAGGATTTTATAGGAGCACAGTTAAAGGGGTGTTTACCCATTGGAAGAGGGCCGCCCACACCCCTGTGGCATCCGCCAGCACCCAGCCATCATCCCCTCCAGATCTCAGAGAAAGCAATTCTGACTTCAACCAAACTAGGGGTCTGGGAACCTGAGAAGACTTCTCGGTCATGGTGACAGTGGTCCGTGGAAGCAGAGAGCACAGGGGGCCCTGTAGGTACCAAACCCCGTTCCAGGGGACGCTGGTCCAAGAAGGTGAGGCCACTTCGGGCCCCTTCGTAGTCTGCAATATGTTCACCTAAGGACAAAGGCCTTTCGAAGTCAGAGGCAACGCGGCTTTATTTGAGGTCGAAGAACAGCTGTTCGGGCAGCACTGACTCCGGCAGGTGCCCCAGCAATGTTCCCATGAGGAGACCAAGGCAGAGGGTATTTATGAGAACAGGAAGGGGGACAATTACATCCACGGAAGGAAGGTGTTGCTATTGGTGGGGATAACATAGTGACGTTAATTCTAAATGGTGTTTTTAATTTTCAGTCCGGCAGTCATCAGTTCTGTAGTCCTGATGTCTGCTTTCTTGTATCTTTGCAAACAGTTCTTTGGGACACAATGTTGCTTAGGTCCGGTCCAAAGGTTGCTTTGCGGTGTTAACATCCCAGAGGTCTGAGGCCTTAGACATAGCAGGCAGTCCCTCTAGGAGGGCAGCACCTGCTCCATTTTAAAGCAGCTCCATTTTTATTATTTATTTGTTCGTTTTGATAGTTTAACACATGTTGGGAGCTGATGTGCGGGAGAAAAAACTATCTCGTTCTGGACTATGGAATGGGCTTTGGAGCAGACACTGTGGGCCCGTGTCACCCCCCCCACGTGCCCAAGCCTCCAGTCGCCCCCACTTCAGGGCCTGGGACGACCTCACGGTGACTAACTGTTGGTTCATAAAACAAGCCGCAGACGAGTTCTCACAGCTCACTGTAAGTTAATTCAGCCCTTGCTGTCTTATTGTTCTTAGATTCAAAGCTAATTTGGAAAGATCCATGGTTCTTTAAAGTTGCGTGGTTGAAAGGATCTGGGAGCTGAGCTTAATTAAGGGAGAGCGGCTCTTAGCGTGCGATGGCTGCAGTCAGAGGGAAATATTAGATTACAGCGGCCCCTCCCACCCACAGCTGCTCCTGGACTCGAGGGGACGTGCACTGACCCCTGGTGACCCCTCGTGGCTCCGTGGGCCCCAGGTCCTGAAGTGAATGTCTGCCAGGGGCCCCCACGAGCCCTGGGGGGGGGCACTGGAAGGAGTCCCTGGGCTCCTAGGAGTCTTGTGACTGAGGCCCCCCTCTGGGGTCACCAGGTACTCAGGGTGAAGGGCAGCAGTGATGAGTTGTGGTGACATGTGGCCTGGATGCGTGACTGTCCTCAAAGCTGCCAGGTCGTCAAAAGAAGAGTCTGAGAAATTGTCACACCTGACGCTAACTGTCACGTGGGGTCCTCATAGCAGGGGCACACTGCGGGAACCTGAGGAGTGACGGGGTTCAGTTAATAGCGTGGAGTGTTAATACCGTCAGAACCTGAGACATTAGCTGGGGCCACTGCCTGTGGGGCCTGGGGACTCGACTGTAAAAGTTGATTAAACCATTTAGAAGTGAAGGAGAATAACAATGGTATGAGGAGAGAATAAAATTCAGGATTTAAAAAGAAAATACCCTCCTTTGTCGCTGAGCACCGCCCTGCAGGTCTCGTGGCAGGAGCTGCAGGTTTGCGTCAGCAAGGAGGGTGCTTGATTGCCATGGGGGCTCTCCTGCCTGAGGCCCAAAACCTCATGGCTGGGGGCTCCCTGCTGACCCCACCTGGAGCACGAGCACAGCCCCCCCGTCGCCCAGGGATGCATGGGTCTCACCTCCCATCTCTTTGGAGGGTAGAAGAGCCCTTTTAGAGAATTCCCCAAGTGCAGGGGTGGGGGGCCTCCTAACCCAGGGCCATGCAGTCTGCTCCCCCCACTGCCGGCAGGACAGCAGAGACCATGCACATGGACTCACACTTGTGCCCCAGGAGGGGTGCTGGAGCGAGCTGTGGGAAGGTCCCCGAGTGGGGAAGGGGCCTTTGTCACCTCAGAGTGCCTGGTGTGGTCAGGAGCTTGCTGGACAGTGGTGCCCATGCCCCTTGGGTCCCGGCCTCCGAGGGGCTTGGGTGGGGACATTATGGACCTGGGCAGTGGCTGCCACGACCTGAGGCCAGATGTCCTCTCCCCCAGAGTCGAGAGTCTGGTAGAGCCCAGGCTCAGGACAGGCAGGCGGGGGCGCTGCTGGCTGGGTGGGGTGGGTGGGCACTTAGGACTGGAGTGCCCGGTGGCCACATGGGCCCAGGGTCCTGGCACACACGTCAGCTCTAGAAGCCAACACCTGTGGAATCAGCAATGTGGTCAGTGCTGCTGGAGGAGACGTCCAAACAGAGCAAGAGGCGTCTTGGGTGTTTATGCGTCTTGTGTGCCAGTGGCTTTAACTGCAGGACCCTCTGCAATAGCACGGCCCTGGGACAGCTGACCCCAGACCTCGCGCTCCAGACGCAGAGACAGAGCTCTGGGGGTGTGGGGACCTCAGCACCTAAACCAGCCAAGTCACCCTCCTGGGGGCTGCAAGGAGGGGGCAGCCTGTAGGGACGGGACCGGCCCCCATTACTTACTATCTCGGGGGCCTTGGGCTGCTGCTTCGGTGGAGCCTGTGCTGAGATGAGATGGAGCGGGTATGGGGGAGGCCCCGAGCTCACAGGCCCAGGCCTGGGCACCTGGAGGACAGCCCGCCACCTGGCGGGGCCGCAGGGCTGTGGGAATTGGGCCAGACAGTCAGGGTGGCCGGCATGGTGACGTGTTGAGACATCAGGTCTGCTCTCCGTGCAGAGGCAGCCCTCCTCCTTCCTGCAGGATGGTGGCTGGGCCTGGGCACCTCAGGAACTTTGTCTCAGCACCAAAGCTCCTGCTGAAGTTCCTCTCTGTCCCTGAGTGGGGGTGCGGCTGGGAAGGTTGGGGGGGCTGGGGTTAGGGGTCCCTCAAGATGCCCTGGCCTGGGAGGACCCGCCATCCAGCTGCTCGGGGCTGGGCAGGAAGCACGTGACTGCGGCCGGGGGTCCCGAGGCCATGGAGCCCCCGCTGAGCGTCTGGTCCCGTGTGTGAGGCCCCGGTAGCAGGGTCTCCACTGGGGGAGGCCTGGCAGGACGGGGCGCAGAGCAGTAGGTCAGGTGGGAAAGGAGCTTGACACTTCCTAACACTGTGAATTGAGGTCATGTGAGGCTTCTCATTAGAAATTGTGGTTTCACATCACGCCGCGCCTGTGCAGACATCCTGGATCCTGTGTACACACGTCACTATGTCAGATGCCGCTCGTTAGAATTGCCACTAGATGTTGCCATTTCATGTGTGACTGTGGAAGGACAGTCACTACCTCATGGTTACATTTTAAAGACATAGCTGCACACCTGGGCCACAGTCTGTGTGTCTGACTTTACCCCTCGCATTCGTTTCCCTGGGAGGGGCAGCAGGCCTGTTGAGCAGAGGGGGAAGGAGGGGGTGTGCGGGGAGGGGCAAGTCCACCTGTTTCCCAAAGGGAGCTGAGGCTTCTACATTGAAGAAAATACAGTCAGTGGTAGGGTGACAAAGTGGCAAAGAGCAGGTGTCATGTAGTTCAGAGGGCGGGTAACTGGGCCTTTGATGCTGTGCTTCCGAGCAGACAGCAAACCGACTGTACGCCTTGAAAGGAGGCAGTGAGCCTGGGGTCTGCTGCTTACAGCACAGGTGGGTCTGCAGGAGCCTCTCTGACTTCAGCCGGAGAACGTCCCTCCTGTCGTCTGGCTGGGTGCCCCCCGCCCCGCCCCGGTGCCATTGACATTGTTCTCCCCAGTGTCTCCCCCCAGAAACACCGCCTCTCACTGAGGAGGGTCCAGGGCAGCCCTGCCTGCCACCCGCAGCTCTCCCTCTACCCCTCAGCCCTAGCTTTCAGCCTCAAGCCAATTTTGTAAACTTTCGCATTGAAAAAAACTATAAATTTATGTATCTTAAAATAATCACATTTGGGCCGAAGTATTTTTCCAGTACAAAGTAATGGGAGCAAAGCAGAGTCCCAGGGACACCCATTGACTGACTCGGTCAGCCAGACAGACCCGTGGCTGCGCAGGGACAGCCACTTGTATTTGCTCTCTCTCTTCCGGAAGTTTGTACTGTTTGACCACCTTTGCCCAGTTCAGCACCCTAACCCTGCCTCTGGCCGCCACCAGTCTGCTCTCTGCGTCTGTGATTTGGTTATTTTAGATTCCACATGTGAGTGAGACCTTCTGCTGAAGAAGAGAAAGGGCCGGTTAGATTAGGGTGCGGTGCTGTGTTAGATTTTAATTACTCAGTTTTACCTGCATTTGGGAAGGATCCATGCAGTCGGCGTTCTACCCTGATGTGCTCCCTGCGGAGCCCCTTCCCATTCTCTGCTGGGTCCCAGGATGGACGTGCTGGTGGCTGCAGGGTTAGGGCAAACCAGGGCTAAGGTCCCCATGGAAGGCAGGCCCTGGACACACAGACCGTCCTGGATGCACAGACTGTCCGTGCGGGCCGCGTGGGCTGGCTGTGCAGGCCCAGCCTTGAGTGGGGCTGCTGCTATTGTGACACTTTGCTCCCGGGGGTTAATTATGACTTGAATTGCACAGAGGCGTTCAATTCATGCCCTAAGTTGTACACTGACATGCTACCTCCTGCATTGCATCTTGTTTACTCAAATCGATTTCATAGCACCGACTGTGAGGTGAGGAATGCATACATGTTGCTGGGCGTTTGGAGGATTAATAGGTGATTTGTAACTGCTTAATGAGTGCGTTACGCACGTACAGGGTCGGCCGTGGGGCTCGTGTCGGCTGTGAATGCTGTGGTGGATGGTCCTGTTACGAAACGCAGCACCGTCTGTAAGCTCAGCCACATGTTAAGAGATAATTGCTCTAATGAAATTCTTACAGAATAAGGCATCGTTCATACGGAACATTGTCCTCCTAAGGGCTGGTTCTTCTGCCAGTTACAGATGAGTGTGGAACCTTCCATGGGCTTCTCCTGGCACCTTTGTTGGAGGGACATTCAGGAACTGCTCAGACTCACTCGGGCTGTTGGAAACTCCCTGGTTCACCTGAGAAACTCTCCAGTGGTTAAAAAAACACAAGTCACACAAACAAGTCACACAAACCCCAGTGGCTCTCCCGCACCCCCTGGAGGCAGGAACTGGGGCTGCTCCGCTAGCGATTAGAGTGGGTGGGTGACAGGGAAGGGTAGCTGGGACCTACTGGGTTTCCCCGAAAATAAGACCCAGCTGGACCATCAGCTCTAATGCATCTTTTGGAGCAAAAATTTATATATAAGACCCAGTCTTATTTTACTATAATATAAGACCAGGTATTTAATATAATGTAATATAATATAAATAATAAATATAATATAAATAGTATAATAAATATAATATAATACAAATATATAATACCAGGTCTTATATTAATTTTTGCTCCAAAAGATGCATTAGAGCTGATGGTCTGGTGAGGTCTTTTCGGGAACGCACGGTAGTCGCGGCCCCGCGGGCGCCGTGGCCTGAGCAGACCAGAAGCTCTGCACCTCAGGGTGCTGGTTTGCGGTGCTGCTGAGAGCCGCGGCCTTCACTCACCAGTGGCCCCTTTTAAGCAAGTTAATGAGAAATGAGCTGGGCAGCTGCATGGTGTTAAAATCAACCTTCCACACCAGGAGGGCGCCCTATTCTTGCCACAAGCAAGGTTCTTGACTTCTCCAGAACTCAGTTTACCCGTCTGTAAAGACACGTCACGTGGGCTGGGCTTAGTTGCTCTCCCCTCCCCTCCTCCTTGCTCGAACAAATTTGACACATTTGCTGTGACACGTTTCCCAGTTTAAAAAATCTGATTCAAACGATTTGGCAAATGGGCGGATCATCCTTTGCCCCCGTTCCAGCCACCTCGCATGTCTTGTGTCCCCAGGCCATCCGTCCCTGTGGAACTCAAAAAGCAGACCAGTCACCCATCCGTCCATTCACCAGGCACCGTGCACACCCACTAGGCAGGTCCCCACTCTCCTCGGTGACAGGCCGCATGCATCACAGGGCAGGAGGGAGACGTATGTTGGTGATGGTGGCTGTGTGTCTGCCAGGCCCTGACACACTTTCTTCAGCTCTGTTCACCCCTGAGGTGAGACGTTAGACTGTGACCATCTCCCGATGATCTGAATCTTATCGGAGGCCAGACAGCTGGCAGGTGGCAGAGCTGGGGTCTCAGCTGTGCTTTCTGGGGTGAGGCCAGTGGTTGGGCTGGCCAGGACGCCCTCAGGGTGGGCCCTGTGGCTTTTCCAATGACTGAGGGGCTGGGGCGAGGCCCTGTGTCTCTCTGCACATGTCCCTCTTTATCGGGCCACCTCGCCCTCCAAGGCCCCCCTGGCCGGTCCCCTGATGTCTCCATGCCTCCTCGCAGGACGCTGTGACATGATGCTCGTGCTCCAAGGTGAGTCATGGCATTTAAGCACATGGCACTGGAATGCGCATCTAGCCATCGAGCTTAGGTCTTGCCAGGGAGGTTCCAACAGCTGTCCCCAAACCCCACGCCTGCCTCTTTGGGGTCCCACAGAGCGCTCATTGAAGCCAGGCACCCAGGGAAGCTCGGCCACTTCTGCCCACAGTGACAGCCCCAAAGTCACCTGGGCCCAGCCTTCTTATCACAGGACAGTGTGAAACTTCTGAAGTTCACACAAAACTCCTACCTGTATGTCACAGAGAGACACACAGCTCAGAGTCCCAAGGGCGTGACCCCACAGAGGTTCCTTGTAGGATGTGAGCTGCAGAGGTGACCTCCCCAGCTGCACAGGGTGAGCTCTTTCTAAGGAGGCGGGGAGGGTAAGTAGGGAGCTGACAAGAGTGGGACCTGGTCGGAGTCATAGTGACAACACCAGGAAAGGTGATCCTGCTGAGATCAGGCTGAGGATACTCCACAGCTACCTGCTTACTCACCTGGGGCCCCTCCAGGCTGCACACATCCTGGGGGCAGGAGGACGAGGCAGGGAGGTGGCAGGAGGGGCCTGGGGCTGGGGTAGCACCTGGTCAGGACACTAGGGATGGGGGTGTCGGGTCAGGTCTGGACCTGCCTCCAGTTCGTGGTGACATCTGGTCACTCCTGGTTCTACTCAATGTAGTGGTGACGTCTGCTCAGTCCTGGCTCTGACACAGGTTAATAGTGACGTCTGAGGCAGGTTCCGGCAATCTTTTCTTTCTGTGGAACAACTGGGTTAGACAAGGTGGCCCAGAGCGGTGCCCCGGTGAGTTTAGTTGATGTCATGTATGAGGGACGAGGTATCAGTGGGAATGCCGTTCCATCCCTGACCCGCGTGGAGTGTGGGCCTTATCAGCAGGACTTTTTCCACTGTCAAGGCAGGGCCTGCTGACCCCCTGCACCCCACGCTGTCAGAGGCCGGTGTATAGTTCATGTCTAGTAAGTTTCCTGGAAGAACATTTGGGGCCACTCACTCCCCTGAATATTCTTCCTGCGTGAACAGGAGTGAGTGTGTCGGAGCCACGTCGACTCTCCTTGTGCTCACTGTGCCCTCGTGGGGACGGCTCGGATCTCAACGCCCGTCTGTGGGCGGATGGCAGGCAGTGACCCCACCGAGTGGGAGGAACACTCGAGAGCTTGTGTGACCCAGCTCCGGGCCCAGTGACGGCGACATGCCATGTTTGTGGGCTGTGCTGTCCCAAACAGACTCCTGATGTATCTTTGGCAGCAGGGTGGGCCTGCAGGGTGGTGTTCACGCGGCCACAGCCCCTGTCTGGCTGAGTTTGGACAAGGACAGGCAGAAGCGCCATCTCCTGCAGCCGAAGCCTGAGGCAAGGGAGGGGCGTCCACGGGCAGCTCTGGGCTGGGCCGCCTCCAGGCGGGTAGGGGACTGCGGGTGACAATCTGGCTGGGACCGGGCCTGGGTAAGCGTCTGCACCAGGGCTCCCCATGTGACTGCGGCAGTGCCCGGGGCCTGTTCCAATGCAGGGGGTGGCGTTCCTCACCGGCCCTCGAGGCCACGCTTGGCTGACGAGCCTGAGGCCTGTCTGGGGTTTGTTGAGCAGTGTGTCGCTGTTCTCAGGTTTCTGTTTCTCTGGGTGGTGATTCCTGGGGCCCCGGGGCCACCCCACGCCTTGGCTTCAACCTGAGCCAGTCCTCACCTCCCCCGGCCCCTCCTTTTATGGAAGGAAACTGAGGCCCAGGGACCTTGCCAAGGTCACTGCTAATTAGTGGCTGAGCTGTTCCATTACGACACTGCCTCCCACGGCAGAGGCAGCACCGAGGTGCGACTGGACGTGTGCCGAGGGCCCTGCTGACGTCTGAGCAACAGCCCTCACCTCACCGACCCCCCGCAGCCAGGGTGTTGGAGCCCTTGTAGGGCAGCTGCAATCAAAGCTGCTCCCCTGCCTGACCAGCCTCTCAGGGGGGATGGGTGGAGACTTGTAGACGTACCCCCTCTCCTGGCAGAGGAGCCCATGGGTGTGAGGGTCTCAGGGCTCCCAGAGGAAGGGGCGTGTGACTGCAAGAAGCTCATTGGTGGCAGCTGGATGGAGGCCATAGGATGCCTGGGCTGCAGTTCTGAGCCTCAGTGATGCCAGCTGCTTCTCGCCAGTCAGAGAGGTGGGGCCTCGGTGGGGTGAAGCCGACCAACTGAGGGCACCTGCAAGGGAGGGGGCGGCTGCCCGGCCGAGTGGGCCCAACCCCTCCGGAGCCAGCAGCCTACAGAGCGGCCTTTGTGTGGGGGACATGGAGGTGGCCTCACGGGGATGCTGGCTGCTCTCCTGGTGGTGGCTGCCATCCTGCCTGAGGGGCAGCGGGTCAGGAGCCCTGCTGCCCGTGTGCAGTCTGGGGTGTTTCTGTGCTGTGCCCACTCCCTCCCACCTCCTCAGCCCTTCCCACGTCTCCCACCCCATTTCTTCAGGAAATGGTTGGAAGTGAAAACCTGTACTCCTTCACCAGACGCCCAGCTTTGTCAGGGTCGCTCCTGGCTGTCAGCCGAGTAGGGAGGACAGGCTTGTGTGTGTGGGGGGTCCTTCCTGAGTGGACGTGGGGGGTGGGAAAACCAGTCGGAGGAAGCGGCATCACAGGAAGCATGGACTCCTGGCCCCCGAGGGGGGGCGATGGCCCAAGGACAGCCCAGCGTCCACCAGGACAGTGGAGGAGGGAGGAAGGACCTGTCCGGGCTCGGCTGCGAGCTTGTGAAAACAGCCCTGTCCCCTTTGTCCTGACAGTCGGCAGCACAGGACGGCCCAGGCCTTGCAGTGGAGACGGGATTAAACCTGCCGGAGATTTACCGGGAGTGAGGCTGGGGAGCGGGGCGGCTCCGTGGGCGGCAGACACCTCTCAGGAAGGATTCCACGGGTGACCTGGCTTCTTCCCCTCAAGGGTGGTCGGACTTCAGAGCCATCTGGGGTCCTGGGCTCTGACCTCCTGCAGCCGGAGGTGGAGCAGTGGGTTCCCAAGGGCCCTTCTCTGTCTGCCCACTGCTGTCCTTGTATGTGCCCTGCCTGTCCCAGATGGGGCTGGAAATTGTTCTAAAAAATGCAGAGCTGATAGTGGCCTGACCACGTGGCTCAGCAAGGCTATGGGCCCTGG